>NC_081409.1:793745188-794345188 GCF_030272615.1 Cryptomeria japonica | reverse complement strand
ATTTTGATTGGTTTATGAGAAAATTTCTTAACATCTTCCTTTGATTGGTCCTAGAAATTAGCCCTTCTTAGTTTATCCATTACCTACAGTGTGATCACCAATACCTTTCGCCATATTATTATTAACCACATTTAGAAGTTTCATTGTTTGGTTACCCTCTCTAGACCTTTTGCCTATATAGATTAAAATATAATTGATTTATATAAATTTATCACCCCTTGTGGTGCAGGAGCACCTCCTGACTAAGATGATAAGATCAATAAAGGCTAAAGGTCACACATGGGAATGTCACCTTCCAATCAATGTAATAGGATAGTCTTGTTTGTTTGATTTTTCTAATATACCCCACCTTGTCACCCAATGACATGGATTTCGCAAATTGATAAGCCACCATGGGCATATGGGCCTAGGGGTATTTAGTTGAGTATTTTATAGGTGTTTATTTGTTGGATATGTCTTAGGAAGTTTTAAGACATGTTGAAACATCTCTAGGTAGGCGGATTTCACATATGTCAAAAGTTGCTCAAACTTGACAACATTTGTTGACAACTTTTAATGACAACTTTTGGTTACAAATAGAAACTTCTTTCCAACAGTCACCTCGGTTCAAAAGGTGGTTTATAACCATTGAGGAAGGTATAAAATTTCATTCCAAATCATCATTGATAGAAGAGGGTGACTTTGTAAACATTAGGCATAATTAAAGTAATACAATTCTGAGAATTTCCTGCAATTTTGTTATTTTACATGGTGTACGATAATGTACGGGTGTTTTGGGATTAGGAAAGCACTGGGATGTGATAGATTGGCCAATCACCTTTCATATTCATCAATTCCAAGGTCTTAATTCGCCAGGACAAGAGAGAAACCTGTAATTTTCTGGAAGTGGTCTAGATTTGACAGTTTTGCCTAGGGTTTTGCAAAGAAATAGCCTCATCTTGCTGATCCTTCATTGGTGGTTCACGGATTTGGAGGGGATGAAAGTATGGCCAATTTATTATAGGATTTTGAAGACCTTTTGCAGGTTAGGACTAGTTGAAGGTGAGGGTTTGATGCATTAAGGTGGGCAACTCCATGTGGCCATCGTGCAAGTGTAAGTAAAAAGTTCTCACATAAGGGGTTAGAGGTCTGATCATGAACCTAGAATTAGGAAGTGGTGTATTTTTCATGTCCTAAGAGTGTTCCTTGAGTTGATTTTGTGAGTTAAGATTTGTGTCTACACACTCCTTTGTAAAATAGGCCTAATTGGGGATATTAGGTCTCTTAACTAGAATAGGGTTTGGATTCATGTGTTCCCAACTGGTCAGAACCCTTAGGATATGTTTTGTAGCTCCTAAAAGGGTATCCAAATATAGGATTTTTTGTTTGAGTCTTTTGGGGAAATGAGGAATTAAGTGTGGAAAACCAGTTTGGCAAGACTACTAGGATTAGCAGGCCTTGTTGCACCAGTTACCCAAACCGGTAGAGGGAACCTAAATGTAATGGTTGAAGGAGGTCTCTCTAACCTAGGGGACAACAAACCAAACCTTAAACAACCTTTTCTGCATTAGAGAAGGGACCAACCCATTGTTGGCCATAGGGTCCTTAGGAGCCTCTTGAAGACCTTATGAGATGCTCAATGAAAGAGACCTTGTGAGGAAGTATTTTTAGAAGAAAGGGATGTGGGACTTGTCAAACTGATATCCCTGAACCTCTTGTAGTTTTGTATGATTTTTAGGGTCCTTGGTGTGCTCTGGGATTAGGGAAGCCTATCCTATACCTATATTAGGGCTCTGCATCAGATTGGTATCAGAGAAAAGGAGGAATCCTTTTGGGAAGAAGAATATTACATGTCAGCAGAAGAATCAAAGGGTGACGCTAGAAGAATGCCTCCAAAGGTGACAAATGTGGAACTTGCCAGGATGGTGCAAGAGAACAGAGAAGAGAGCGATCAACTTAGAAATTTGATTGAGAACTTTGAAGGCAGGCTAGAGAGACCTGATGGCTCAAAGGAAGTGGGAGAAGAAGAGGAGAACCCTCAAGGGAAGGAAGAAGAGGAATTTCCTATAGAGAATAGGTACCTGGTCAATGCCTTGAAGTCTGTGGAGAGGAGAACCATGGACCAGAAATAAAACCTTCCAATTTCAGTGGGAAGATGGATGTCGATGGAGTGATAGACTAGATAGAGTCCTTAAATAACTTCTTTGAATGTGAAGACATTAACGAAAACCAAAAGATGAAGATTTCCAAGTCAAAAGTGCAAGGAGAAACCCTGACATGGTGGAACTTTGTGCTAGGAGAAAGAGTAAAAGAGGGAAGAGGAATGATCACCTCTTGGAAGAAGATGATTACATAGATCAAGGGAGTATATGTACCTGAGGACTATGAAGTCCAATTACATAAGAGAAGGGAGAATCTTAGACAAAAAGAGATGGACGTGTGTGCCTATATTGAAGAATTTTAGAAATTGAGTATAAAGTCTAAGAATGTTGAAGATGAAAGTGAAAGAGTGGCAAGGTATCTAAATGACCTAAGATGGAACATACAAGAAGAGTTGAACCTCTTGTGCGCTAACACTGTTCATAAATGCTATCAATTATCATTAAAGGTGGAGGAGAAGATAAAAAGAAGACAATATCAGAGCAATAGAGGAAGGGGTAAGCAAACAAGAGGAAGGAGAAACTTTAGAGGAAGAGGATCAAATTTTGAGTTTCAAGGAGAGAGTAGTCAAGACTCCTTAAGAAATGACAACAACAACAAAGGCAACTTTAGAGGGAGAAGGACTAATTTCAGAGGTAGATCATTAGGAAGAGGAGCAGGACCAATAAAATGTTTTAACTGTAACCAAGAGGGACACATTGCTAACAGATGCCTAGAGAAGATGGGGTCTAGTTCCCAAGGAGAAAGGAGAGCCCATCTAACCCAAGAATAATATTATCAAGGCAGTAGTAAACCTTATTCATATGGTTATCCAGAGGCCAGAGGGGCACTAATGTTGAGAAGAACCCTCTTGAAGGTACCAACACCTATGGAGCCACCTCAAAGGAAGTCTATCTTCCACACCACTTTCCAATCAAGAGGAAATGTATGTAAAGTTCTGATTGCCTCAGGGTCTACTGAGAATTTTGTGTCAATAGAAATGGTAGAGAAGTTTAAATTGAGGAGGATACCCCATCCATACCCCTATAAGGTGTCTTGGCTCACAAAGGGAAAACAAACACTTGTAGAAGAGCAGTCATGGGTAGAATTCTAGATAGGTGCATATAAAGAAAAGATTTTATTTGATATTGTTAACATGGATTCTTGTCACCTCTTGTTTGGAAGACCATGGCAGTATGATCTCAAAGCACACCATGATGGATCTAGGAATACCTACTCCATCACAAAGAATGGAAAGGTGATGCAGAGAATCTATTACAAACCATAAAAACGTCATTCAAGGGTAGACTTTAAACTTGAATCAAGAGGCATATTAAAAGATCAACCACTCTTCTCAACTCCAAACCAATTTCAAAGGTTATATTTCATCCCTACAGACCTTCATTCAATATTTCACATCATAACATTCACCATAACATGAGAGAAAAAAATATTTATTGCCATGGAATACCCTAGTTCAGAGTTTCATCCTTTAAAACTATGTTCATAGATTGCTGAGTTACACAAGTTCTCTCCAAATTTCAGCCAGATCTAATGGCCAAATCAAAAGTTATGAGCATTTTCCCAAAAACGGGTAACCCTTGGCAGGGTTTTGACAATTATTGTAAAAACAAACATATCTTGCCAAATACTCCACAAAAATGCATAAGAAAGGATTCATCTAAAAGATATTTCATTAATCTATCATTAAATAACATCTACATATAAAAATTACACCAAATGTGATCCTCCCTAGATCTATGACAGTTTGAGGGTTTGATGGATAATCTTTGTCAAATCCCCTCCAAACTGCTCTACCCCTTTGATTTCGACCAAAAATGGTTTTATAAACCATTTACAACTCCTTCCTAACTACTCTAATGACCTCATGACCAATGGATTTCATTCTTACACTTTTGTTGCACTTTTTGGCAATGTTGCAACTTTGCAATTTTTACAATTTTTGCATTTTTGATAAAAATGACTTTAACCCTTACATGGACATTTTTAACACTTCAAGATGGACCAAATATGATATCTTTGGACAAAATGGCTCATTTAGCCTTACATATTATCATTCAATGGACTCAGATAACCTTAATACATTATGAATGACTCAAATACAATAAAATTGTTCATATTATGACTTTTTACCTCTTGGTATGCTTGTGTGCTTAGGTGCCTCTGCACCATACTCCCAACTTTGAAAATTTTCTAGTCCCTTGGAAACATGGGTACAATGACCTGCAAGAAAAATTTTCAGTGAAATTTTCACCTTTGTCTTCAACTTTACCTCTTTATGTCTCTTTATGTTGTTTCTTCCTTCTCGAACAATCTCTTTGTGACTCCTACCAATGGAGTTTGTAGTGGCTGCCATCCAAGTGCTTTTACCAACCATAAGTCCACCTCTCCATGCTGCATCACCTCACCAACAACCTATGTGCCTCACCTAGGAGTTCTCATCTGTTCCTCTCTCCCTAGTCTTTTGGCAACCAATGGACCATCCTATGGCCCTGGACCATCTCTTTGGTCCTTGACAGACCTTCCTTGTCTGCTCACACATAACACCAACTCCTCTTGTAGCTAGATGGACAAGCACCTGCAACCAAAACTCACTTGTAACACAAAACACAAAATATCTCTTACCCCAGATCTTTTGCTGGGCTCTGATACCAATTTGATGTAGAGCATCTATCACAAACCATAAAACCTCCATTCAAGGGTAGACTTTAAACTTGAATCAAGAGGCATATAAAAAGATCAACCACTCTTCTCAACTCCAAACCAATTTTAAAGGTTATATTTCATCCCTACAGACCTTCATTCAATATTTTAGATCATAACATTCACCATAACATGAGAGAACAAATTCTTTATTGCCATGGAATACCCTAGTTCAGGGTTCCATCCTTTAAAAACTATTTTCACCAAAATAATCACAACTTATTCAATTCCTAACCAAACTAAGTAAGAAAAAAATCACAGGAAAAAGGATTCAGAGACCTTTCCAACAAATATATCCTTTATTCATCATTATTCTTCATGTGACCACACCAAATGTTGTAACTGGACTACTACTGCCTTCACCAGTCTGTCTTTCACCATGAACTATAACAAACAGTCATCAATAAATTTTTAAATATTGATCCTAAATAAAATCACTTCAAGAATACTTTATATTACCGTGTTACACAAGTTCTCTCCAAATTTCAGCTAGATCCAATAGTTAAAGAAAACGTTATGAGCATTTTCCCAAAACCGAGTAACCCTTGGTACGGTTTTGGCAATTATTGTAAAAACAAACATATCTTGCCAAATACTCCACAAAAATGCATAATAAAGGATTAATCTGAAATATATTTCATTAATATATTATTAAATAACATATACATATAAAAATTACACCAAATGTGATCCTCCATGAATCTATGACAGTCATAGATTCCTTAAAACCTCATGACAGTTTGAGGGTTTGATGGATAATCTTTGTCAAATCCCATCCAAACTGCTCTACCCCTTTGATTTCAACCAAACATGGTTTTATAAACCATTTACAACTCCTTCCTAACTACTCTAATGACCTCATGACCAATGGATTTCATTCTTACACTTTTGTTGCACTTTTTGGCAATGTTGCAACTTTGCAATTTTTACAATTTTTGCATTTTTGACATAAATGACTCTAACCCTTACATGGACACTTTTAACACTTCAAGATGGACCAAATATGATATCTTTGGACAAAATGGCTCATTCAACCTTACATATTATGATTCAATGGACTCAAATAACCTTAATACATTATGAATGACTCAAATACAATAAAATTGCTCATATTATGACTTTTGACCTCCTGGTATGCTTGTGTGCTTAGGTGCCTCTGCACCACAAGGTCATAGAGCTACTGCCCTTGACTGAAAAGAATGAATATTAGAAAGAAAATGAGTCCAAAGTGATGATGATGGAGGGCAAACCATTCCTCAAGGAGATAAAGATGGAAGAATGAATATGCTTTGCATTGCTTCCAATACCAACCTCAAAGGAGAAGCCTGCTACAGATGATAGAGCAGAAGGAAAGGACAAGGATCTCAGTCTGGAAGTGAAGGAGTTCATTGGTAGATACCAAGGCATAGTTGCAGATGGAGTGCCAAGGATTTTTCCACCAATGAGAGAGATTAGTCACTGTATTGACTTGATCCAAGGGGCTACTTTACCTAACAAGGCTGCATACAAACTCACACCACAACAAAATGAGGAGATGGCAAGGCAGTTTCAAGAGATGTTAGATTATGATATGATTGGAAAGAGTCTTAGCCCATGTGTAGTACCTGCATTTTTGGCACCCAAAAAGGATGGAACATGGAGGGTTTGTGCTGACTCAAGAGCTCTCAACAAGATCACCATAAGGTATAGATGTCCAATGCCTAGGATAGAGGATTTGCTTGATTTTTTGGGGGGTGCAAAACATTTTTCTAAAATTGATTTGAAGAGTGGATACCACCAAATTAGGATTAGGCCTGGTGATGAGTGGAAAACAGCCTTCAAATCAAATAAAGGGTTGTATGAGTGGAAGGTTATGCCATTTGGTTTGTCTAACGCCCCAAGTACATTCATGAGACTCATGAATGAAGTTTTCAAAGAATTCATAGGGAAGTTTGTAATAGTGTACTTGGATGACATCTGAGTATTTAGCAGGACTAAGGAAGAAGACTTGAGGCATCTAGACATGGTTTTGAAAAAGTTGAGTGAAGAGGAATTGATGATCAATATGGAGAAGTGTTTGTTCATGCAGAGAGAACTCATCTACCTTGAATTTGTGATCTCCAAAGGTCACTTGAAGATGGATCAGGATAAGGTAAACACAATTCTTTCTTGGCCTACTCCTAAGACTATTGGTGAAGTTAGAAGTTTCCATGGATTAGCTACATTTTATAGAAAGTTCATAAGAGGTTTCAGTCAGATATGTGCTCCAATGTTGTAAACCATAAAAGGTGATCAAAATTGCAGGTTCTCTTGGACAAAGGAGATGGATGAGGCATTTGAAACTCTCAAGAAAAAGGTAGCTCAACAACCAGTACTTTCTTTACCTGATTTTAACAAAGTGTTTCAGATTGAATGTGATGCTAGTCATGTGGCTATAGGAGCAGTCACAAGACAAGAAGGTAGACCTATAACATTCTTTAGTGAAAATCTCAATGAGGCAAAGAGAAAATATTCTTCTTATGACCTAGAAATGTATGCACTAGTTCAAGCTTTGAAAAAATGGATGCACTATCTGCTGCCAGAGGAATTTGTAGTCTATACTGACAACCAAGCCTTGAGTTTCATTAATAGCCAAGAAAAGTTAAACCATAGGCATATGAAGTGGGTAGAATCCCTACAAGCCTATATCTTTTCCATAAAACACAAGAAAGGAGTAGCCAACAAAGTGGCTGATGCACTGAGTAGGAGAGTGCTAACCATATCTAAAATCCAAATAAAAAGCATTGGGATTGATGCAATGAAAGATATGTATGCTGCAGATGAGGACTTTAAGGAGATTTACAAGGCATGTACTAAATTTGGTGAAAGGTATAATGTGGAGTTTTTTAATTTTCTGATCCAAGATGGACTTCTTTTCAAAGGTGGGCAATTGTGCATACCAAAGTTCTCAATGAGGACTAATATCATCAAGGAAAAGAGTAGTGGGGCTATGGAAGGTCATTTTGGTTTGGACAAGACACTTGAATTGGTAAGGAGATATTACTTTTGGCCCAAATTGCATGTTGATGTAAGAAAGTTTGTAGATGCATGCACCATTTACCAAAAGGCAAAAGGAAGAAGCACCAATGCTGGTCTATATCAACCCTTACCAATTCCCTCAAGACCTTGGGAAAGTGTGTCAATGGACTTTGTCATGGGTTTACCTAGGACCAAAAAGGGGTTTAATAGTGTATTTGTGATAGTGGATAGGTTTAGAAAAATGGTACATTTCTCACCATGTAAGTCCACTAGTGATGCATCTTATATAGCAGATTTGTTTTTTAGAGAAGTAGGAAGGATTCATGGACTCCCATTAAACATAGTGTCTAACAGGGATGTCAAATTTGTTGGCCATTTTTGGAGAACTTTATGGAGGAAACTTGGCATCAATCTATCCTTCTCATCAGCCTATCATCCACAAACGGATGGATAGACAAAGGTCGTAAACTGGTCATTAGGGAATTTGTCAAGATGTCTTACAAGGCAGCATGGTAAAAAGTGGGATTCAATCTTACCTCAAGCTGAGTTTTCCTACAATGAAACTATAAACAGAAGCATAGGGAAGCCACCATTTCATATTGTGTATGGGTTGCATCCAAGAGGGGTGTTGGAGTTGAGAAAACTACCCCATATAGATCCCATAAGTGCAAATGGTGAGAGGTTTGCTGAAGCTATAAAGGAAGTTCATGGGCAGGTCAAAATACAACTTCAAAGGTCGTCAGACAAGCACAAGGAATATGCAAAACAAAAAAAGGAGAGAAGTACAGTTTCAAGTAGGAGATTTGGTTTGGGCAAATTTGAAGAAGGAAAGGTTACCCAAGGGAAAACACACTAAGCTGATGTAGACAAAAGTAGGACCATGTCAAATCTTGAAGAAGTTTGGCACCAATGCTTATGAAATTCAATTATCATCAGACCTTGGAATATCTCCCATTTTTAATGTTTGTGATCTAACTCCTTTTAAAGCTGACCCTAATACAGGTAACTCACAACAGGACCTAGAAGATGTAGCAAATATAGACATTCCCAAACATGAGCCACCTAAGCTTGAGAAAGTGTTGGACACCAATATTTTAAAGAAGACTAGCAACAATGAGTACAAACAATACTTGGTCAAATGGAAAGGAAAACTAGACTCTGAATCCATTTAGTTGGATGAAGATCAGATCAAGAAGCATGGCACTACATTACATGACCTCATCTCAAGTGGACTTGAGATTCATTCACCCCGGGAGTATGGTGCAGGAGCTCCTCCTGACTAGGATGATAAGAGCAATAAAGGATAAATGCCACACATGGGAATGTGACATTCGAATCAATGTAATAGGATAGTCTTGTTTGTTTGGATTTTGTAATAAACCCCACCTTGTCACCCAATGACATGGATTTGGCAAATTGATAAGCCACCATGGGAATATGGGCCTAGGGGTATTTAGTTAAGTATTTTATAGGTGTTTATGTGTGGGAGATGTATTAGGAAGGTTGAGGACATGTTGAAACATCTCTAGGTAGGCGGATTTAACATATGTCAAAAGTTGCTCAAACTTGACAACTTTTGTTGACAACTTTTATTGACAACTTTTGGTTACAAATAGCAACTTATTTCCAACGGTTACCTCGGTTCAATAGGTGGTTGATAACTGATGAGGAAAGTATAAAATGTCATTCCCAATCATCATTGAGAGCAGAGGATGACTCTGTAAACATTTAGCATCATTAAAGTAATACAATTCTGAAAATTTCCTGCAATTCTGTTATTTTACACAGTGTACGATACTGTACAGACATTTTGGGATTAGGAAACCACTGGGATGTGCTACAATGGCCAATTAAATTTTAGATGCATCAAGTATAAGGTCTTTATTCACTAGGACAAGACAAAAACTTGTAATTTTCTGGAAGTGGTCTAGATTTGATAGTTTCGCCTAGGGTTTTGCAAAGAAATGGCCTCATCTTGCTGATCCTTCATTGGTGGTTCACAACTTTGGAGGGGATGCAAGTATGGCCAATTTATTCTAGGATTTTGAAGGCCTTTTGTAGGTTAGGACCAGTTGGAGGTGAGGGTTTGATGCATTAAGGTGGGCAACTCCATGTGGCCACCGTGCAAGTGTAAGTAAATAGGTCTCACATCAGGGGTTAGAGGTCTGATCATGACCCTAGACTTAGAAATTGGTGTATTTTCCATTTCCTAGGAGTGTTCCTTGAGTTGGTTTTGTGAGTTAAGATCCGTGTCTACATACTCCTTTGTAAAATAGGCCTAATTGGGGCTATTAGGTCTCTTAATTAGAACAGGGTTTGGATTCGTGTGTTCCCAACCGGTCAGAACCCTTTGGATATGTTTTGCAGCTCCAAAAAGGGTATCCAAATATGGGATTTTTCATCTGAGTCTTTTGGGGAAATGAGGAGTTAAGTGCAGAAAACTGGTCTAGCAGGACTACTAGGATTAGCAAGCTTTGTTGCAGCAATTACTCAAACCGGTAGAGGGAACCTAAATGTAATGGTTGAAGGAGGTCTCCCTAACCTAGGGGACACCAAACCAAACCTTAAATAACCTTTCTTGCATTGGAGAAGGGACCAACCCATTGTTGGCCATTGGGTCCTTAGGAGCCTCTTGAACACCTTATGATATGCTCAATGAAAGAGACCTTGTGAGGAAGTCTTTTTAGAAGAAAGGGATGTGGGACTTCTCAAAATGATATCCCTAAACCTCTTGTAGTGTTGTGTGATTTCTAGGGTCCTTGGTGTGCTCTTGGATTAGGGGAACCTATCCTATACCTATTCCAATGCTCTGCATCATCGTGTGACTAAAATCATATCTACTATCAACAAGTATATCATAGCCAATGAGGGCCTTGCTCAACCAGCTAGTGATCTCAAAACTTAGTTACAAAAATGGAAGATGCTAGTAGTGAATGGAGCATTAATCTATTTCCTACAGTCTTGTTCAAAAATGAATGCTAATTGTAGTCACATAAATCTGTCCACTTAATTAAATGAATATTTAGTATTTATTTGATTATTTAACCATCAATCAATAATCAATTAAATTAATATTTAATTAATTCATCTTAACCCTCTTCTCCTATTAATTAAATAAATTATTCAATTTATTTGATTTGATTCACTTAACCAAATTCAAACCATTAATTAAATAAATAAATCATATTTGTTTAACTAAATCTTCTCTCACATTTAAATAAATTAATATTTATTTAAATTCCCCAAAATCTCATCTCTCACATTTAAATAAATTAACATTTATTTAAATCACCTTTATCCTCCACCCACTTGTATTTTCCTACAAATGCAAGTTGCACGAATATTTTAAATAAATAAATTATTTATTTAAAATCCTATTTATCCCCGCCCACTTGAAACATTTAATGGTTTCCCTTAAAGTCTTCAAACTTAATGACTTCCTTCTAGAATCTTCTCTAGCTTTTAATGGTTTCCTTTAAATCTTCAAACTCAATGGCTTCCTTCTAGAGTCTTCTTAAGCCTTTAATGGTTTCCCTTAAAGTCTTCAAACTTAATGGCTTCCTTCTAGGGTCTTCTTAAGCCTTTAAACATTTCCCTTAAAGTCTTCAAGCATTTAATGCTTTATCTTCCTTTTTCTCATATAAATAAATTAAGATTTATTTAAATAAAATCCAAAACTCACATTCATATATAAAGGAAAATAGAGAGAGGTGCTCCAGATTTTGAAATTTGAGGCCAGATTGCCAAATGTTCCTCTGAATTTGCCTGTAGCTGTATATGATAATGCTGTTCCTCATGGCCTTCAGTCGTCACCGATGCCGATCGGGGATGGAACTTCTATGATGCCAAACTCAGGTACCTCTGCATCATTGAGCTCGGTTATGCATACATCATTGTCTTCTTCTTGTTATGGTTCGCGCACCGAATTCATGTCGAAGCCTCTTTTATATTATTCAGAAGATCAAGCCACTGTTGGAAAACGTTCGCGCATCGAATCCAAGTCCATGTAACAACTGGTTATGGTTTTCTAGAGTTGGCACTGGAACAGCGTTTGTAATAACCATCCATTGAAATTGGTAGCTCTCAGCCTTTTGATATGTTAAATGTCTAGAATAGCACAATGGAGAAGTAAGAAAACAAAACAACAAGCAACAAATAGTTAAACAGAGCATAAAACAGGGAATATGGTTGAAAGGACACTCTAAGTTGTATTCTGCATGACCTAATGTATTGTAGATTACAGTATTGTACAATGAATCATCATTTGTTTATATTCTAAAAGTTGTAATGTTGTATTTTTAACAATCTTACTGTTTATTTTACAATATGTAATGTTTTCTTTTTGGATGGTTCTAATGTTTAATCTTTAGAAGATTGTAGACAATCTTATTTGTTCCTAACATCATTTTAAAATTTCTTAGATCAACATATATGACAATAAGAGAAGAGGGAAACATTAGACTGCTATGTCTTTTTAACATTCAACTCTATCATGTTAAGCAATCTTCACGATTTCAAAATTTTGATTTGTCAAACTTTATATATATATATAATAGTGTTGATAAATTAATAATTATCTTGAACAATTTATTTGGGGAATGTTCAGTTTATTTTTTCTATTTATAAAGGGCATCATACTAATAATTTGATGGAGACTCTTGCTCTTTATCTGTTGTGGAGCGAGCTTGTGCTCTTGGTTGGCACAGGCTCATTTGCAAATCTGATTCACAAGTAGTGGTGAATTTGTTTACTCGGCCGCATTCTAAGGATGTTGGTTGACAGTTAATTTTGGTTGTTAATCAAATTCTTCATTTGAGTGCTTCTTTGGATCCTGTTACTTTTTTGCATATTCCTAGGGAGTGGAATGGTATTGTGGTTTGTTTAGCCAAATGGCCTTTGATCACATGCATAACTAGAATGTTGTGGATAAGGGTCAGTTACCCCTAGATTTGTCTCTTTAGTTAGATCACTTGATGGATCTTGACAGGGCGGTTTGATGCCCTTGCTTTGTATTTCTTCTGCTTTGAATAAATTTTTACCCCCCTTTTATTTAAAAAATAAGATTCACTCATAATTCTTTATCCAACAAAACATTTTTTTCAATCCTATTTTAGTTCATGTCCTGAAAACTACAAGTTTCATTTTATTTCTAATGGTAATTTCTCGATCTAAATTCTCCCCTTCAAAAATATTGATTAAATTTTTTTCAAATCATGTGAAAAATCTTCTTCGATCTAAGATTCGATCTTTATTACAATATAAAGAAAACTATCTCCATTAACAAAAATATTAGTTTTTGATGTAGAATTTACCCATTCTTGGTTTTCTTGTCTCTTCAAGGAAATGGCCACAAAAATATGCTTATTCATCCTCTAGTTAATTAAAAGTTTTTTCCTCAATCTTTAATATTTTTTATTGCTCCTTGTTATCATTTTCACTTAAAAAATACTTATAAATAATAGTTTTTCTTTCTTATTTTTTTTTCTTTACTATCATTTTCATTTGGTAACAACCATTAGTATTGTGAATGATAAGTTTTCCAAATCTTCTTTCTATTAGAATATTTAACACTTCATTTGCGATCTAATGATTTATTAAACTATTATATATAATTTTGAGATTTAAAAAAAATAATATTTATACTTGTTTATGTAATGTTTATAGGTATTAATGTCCAAAATGGTGTCATTATATTTCATTTTTTTGTTAAGTCATAATTTTAAATGACATTCAAATATTAAAATCTAATCAACTAATATTTATTCAATTGCTTCAATCTATTTTACATTAGCTTACACATTCTATGTAACAATAGTGAATAATTTAATTATTTGGATATTATAAAAGCTATTAAAATAACTAATATTATATTTTTAAAAGCTTAATTAAGAAATTATATCATTCGTAGTGTAGTTAGTGTGGAATATAAAGAATTATATGAAACAAAATTAAATAGTAAGTTTGATTATTCTATAAATATTAATTAAAGAGATAATATTTAACCTGTATATTGAAGCATGCATAGTGATTGATGAAAACAATTAATTGGTGTCTCAAAATTTGTAAATATGCTAAATAGCCTTGTGAATAGGTAAGAAATATAATATTCTTCCTTAATTTATGTTTAGTCACTTTAATGGATACAAATCTAGTTCATGATTACAAACTAGCTCTATTCTTATTTACATGAATTTTCACATTCTTTAGATTTTTCCCTCTAAATTATTTGGAAGCTAGATTACTAGATGATGGTATTTTATTTTAGTCTTGAGATTCTTTTTATTAATTTGGTGCTATTTAAAAATATCTTCATAGAGAACAAGCTTCAATTATGCACATAAATTCTAGAATGATTACTAGGTGATTATCATGTACTAGTATAAGCATGATCAAATATGTTAAATTCCTTTCTTTATTGGCGTGTAGATGTGAATGCTTGGTCTTATATGGTCAAGTGATGCGAAGTAATGGTGGAGATTAGGATAACTCAAAATTTATTGATTATGATTCTTAATTTATACATAAATATAACATCGAATCATGAGTAATTTTTCAAAGTTCAATTTGTGACCAAAATGTAATATGGGGCTATTCACCAAAATGTTTTATTTAATTATTTCATATATGTGAATGAAAATCATGACCATGAGAGCAATCTTGAACTTGTAGACATGACTTAAGCCACACTACTAGATTATAAATATATTTAATAAGATTATATTATCAATAAAAATTGAATTAATAATCATAATCAAATAAATGAACCAATTAGAATATGATTCTATGCACATAAGCACATATAAGAAATAAGCATATGAATAGGTGAAAGAAAGCTAGACATTTGAGCCCAACTACACCAAAAAAAAATTCTATCATTTGCAACTACATAAATACATTAAAGTATTAGCTCAAATTATACATAACTAATAAAAAATGCTATCATTTGCAACTACATAAATACATTAAAGTATTAGCTCAAATTATACATAACTAATAAAAAATGCAACACTATCCATATGTCAAAATTAAACATATCAATCGTATTTTTCCACAACCATTATCCCAACATCGCCTTCACGACACTTTTGCCAACAACGAGTTCCCTTTTGTCTCTTTTTTCGGCCCGTGAATTGCAAGTGGACAAATAAAAACAACGAAGTATGCATTGACTTCAATTAATTTTTTATTTATAAATTTTTATCACTCCTTTATTTCATGGATTAAAAGAACGTTTAAAATTATTTATTTTTAAGTTTTTTTATAAAATAATATATTTATAAATGTATTGTCTTATTAGATTTTTTAATACTTCTTGATTTTGTTTTTTCCTATAATTAGAATCCATCGTTTAAATTGAACATATTATGAGTGAGTTGTTAAAAAATTTCACATTTCTTTTAAAAACTTTACACTCTTATGTGATTTATCTCAAACACTTTATTTTGAGCAAAATCGTTGACTTTCTCTTTGATTAACTAGTTTAATAAATAGATTTATGGAATGTGCTTCAACATTGAACGATAAATAGATATATGAATTATGATTCAATCTTGAATGATTGTTGAGACAATCCCTTGCCTAAGAAAAAAAGCAGATTAATAATTTAAGATGTATGTAGAAGATCTATCGATATTTCGTGATAGTTGAATGTGACTCGCTAATTTTGATCATTTTTCTAGTTAGAGTTAATAAGAAGTGCAAACTTATCTTGTTTTAGGTAAATTAGACTTATGGGATTGTGCTCTAGTAATGAGTTGAGGTTGGATATAGTGATATGTTTGTGATATTCAATGTGTCGTTTTTGTTTTGGATTATTATATTTCATGTTTGTACACAATAGAGACTAGGATATTTACAGTTAGGATGGTGATTGAACTTTAAAGATATTGTAAATGTCTTATAAATCTTGTGAGTGCAAATGAGTCAGTAACACAAAATCTTTATACCATTAGTGGTTAGTCCACATATGCGTGGGAGCTTTTCTTTTACTTTTCTAAGGTATACAACAATTGAGAGAATGGTTATAGTAGGTCTATATATTGCAAGTCGTAATATTTGGATTATTTATTTATTTATTTATATTTATTAATATTTTTTCTTCAAATTAAATTGGGTATCTCACTTTGAGTTGATATTTTATGCCATGTGTTGACTCACTATATTGTTATTTGTGCAAGAAGTTATAAAAACATCAAATCTTATTATGACATTGTAAGTTGCAGGGATTACTCATATTGCTTTGTCCATCTATGAACATGATTGTATAAAGTTACAAAGTGGACTAAGCATCTTCATTGACTTATAATGCTTATAAGGCATGTTATCACATGTCACTCAAATATAACATCAATTCAAAATAAATGGGTGAATAATTATCCTTATATCTACCGAACTAAAATATATATTTTTCTTATGATTTTAGCTTTAATACTTATTCAAATGAAATGCCATTATTTTAAATAAGAAGATTTTTTTTTTTTAATCATGATTATACTCTAATTTTTGGGGGATCTTAGTACACACCTCATTTTGATCGAGGATGATGTCCAATTTGTAATAGCTTTTTTCTTGAATAATGTAAAAGGTAAGATATAATGATGTGAACAATAGCTTGACCAATAGGCAATGAACACTTGTTAGTTCAAATTTTATTGTTCAAATCTTGTATTCATAGAAATTTCCTTAACTTTGACTATTTTCTCTTAGAACACATAAATTTATACTGACCACTAGTCAAAATGTAATACCTAAGTAAGTTTCAAATTTTTTGGATGAAGCAATGATTGTATTGATACTAGAATCAAACCTGTAACCTAAGTGAAAATGGTGAAATATTGTAATCTATTTTTCTATATGTGTAAAAATAAAATAAAAAAATACTTTATAACATAAGTTTTTTAACAATTTCTTATCATGCATCATTTTATATTTCTTATTGAATTTTTATTTCTTTATGACTCATATTTTCATTCTCATGAGTGCATATATTGTTTAATTTTCTTGGTCTAAACTATGTATACATATTTCATAATTTCTTTATATTGTTTATTTTATTTTAGTTATTTATATGGAATTTATTTAGGTAAATTACTAATAATACTACTTATGAGTTTGAATGAAAGAAAAAATAGAGTAAAACGATAAGCATCATAATTTAACATGTAACATATTATTTCAACTCTATGCAAGCTCTTAGTTGAGGATTGCATATACATGATTTTGCATCTTGAGGCTAAACCACTTTATTGCTAGTAATCTTCTATAATGACTATTCTGTAAGAGTATTTTATAATTGGAAGTACCCAATTTAAAAGCTCACTTCCATCGAAAATAGGAAAAACTTCAATATTGTTAGAATCTATAATGTGAGAGATCTGTTTGAGAAGGAAATCTTTCCAAGCAATTTAAATGTTCTTCTTCAACAACACTACAACAGTTCCACAAAAGAAACACTATTTTGATATTGTAAACGAAATTTAAAGTAAAATTTATATTTATAATAATATTCCAAAAATGATTTCTAACTAAGAATAAACAAAAACAACTATTAATTTAAACTTATACTACAAAAATAAAATATAATATATTATATAAAAACTAATTTATATTAAAAATAAGAAACACTACGTACAATTTCATATTCAATATTAATTCCTCTCTCCTACATCTATAGGAAGGACAAAATTCAACTTATACAACTTATATCTTAGAGAATTCGAATAATATTTGATTTATGAGAACCTCAAAATTTATCCATAAACTCTAAACAATATTATTTCTCACTAACAAATTAAAACGTGTGAAACTCGATATATAATTTCATATAATAAAACAACTCTAACCTAGCCAATATTAATTCCTCTCCTACATTAATAAACAACTCAAACCTCAACTTGTATCCTATAGACTACCCAAACCTCGAATTATATCTTAAAGATTCCTAATAATATTTGAGCCGATAAGCTCTTAGTATGGGCTTTTTAGCCTGGTAAATTGTCAGTATCCCGTGAAATCTCCTGTCGGTTATGTTTCCCAATGAATTTTTTTGTTCGGCGATGACATACCTTCAATTTAACAACGACGTGAGAAACTGGCAATTGCATTTGGGTTTATGAATACACACCCTTGTACAATTATCCGAGTAACCAAAAACCTTCACATATGTGAAGATTGTCACACTGTTGGTTAAGATCATCTCCAAGATGAAATAATTATGAGGTATAACAAACACTACCATCATTTCAAAGATGGAAAGTGTTCTTGTGGAGATTTTTGCTGAGTCTAAATCAAATAAGTTATGAAGATATGTTTAGAATAGGATTTTGATAACTTTTTAGGGATTTCCCTGTGTTTCCCTTGATGATAATAGCGCAAGAAGAGATATAGACATGATTGTGATTGCTTTTACAAACTAAGAAAAATAGATTTGAAAAAGGCTCAGCTGAATGAAGCGAAGTTTTTGGAAGATCAATGTTGAGCAAATGAAGAGACATTGAACTAATGTATGTTGTTCACCTTGCAAGAGAAAAACCCTAAGATGTAGAAGCTGAATTCCAACCCCATAAGGTAGAGTCATATGAGAGCTGACAAAGCTTGTCTTTTGTAAGAGCAACTGGTTATGTGCAACCAACTTGCATGAAATAGGAGCAGTTGCTCAACTAGGGGTTTGAGTTTCCTCCTAAAGCTAAAAGATGTTTTTTTTCCATGTATATGCATGAATAAAGTGGCAAAAAAAAATTTGAATAAAATTCTTGATTACAAGCTAACTCTATAGCCACCCTTTCAATTTACACATTATAGAAATCTGCGACTGCAGTATGAGCTTTGAACTCTCAAATGGACTATGAACGATTAAACTATCCAGCCTGTGGTGATTGTGCCCTTGACTTTCAGTTCTTACTTCATGTAATTGGTAATGCATATCCTACAGCTTTGATACTTGTCAAGCCATATGGGTTGAGAATACATATTTATGTGTAACAAAATCCCACCACAGGAATTCGCCACATGTAAATCTCACGATAAAAAAATTGGTAGCCATCTCCTCCTCTTCATCACTTGGATTAAAAAGAGATAGTTCTCATATGATTGCTGAAGGAAATGATGCCTCTAAAAATGTTATGTTGAGTACATGAGAGCATTCTCGTTGATTTTACAAGGAACAACATAATTTTATATGAAAACATTGGAGTGAGAAGTCTTTATGGAGCTCGATCCTAGCCTCTATTTGGAGGAGGTGTTGTGAATCATTTAATCTTCTAAGAGATCTCATATACCATTTGATCAACACTCACCGGTTAACGATACATAAACCATATTTTGAAGTTCATTTTCACTTTCCAAGTGCAGTCGTGATACTTGCTTCTGAAAATCATGAGACCTTATGCCCTGGGATCTACAAATTTTTCATAAGAAGGCATTGAACCCCCTTGCCCAACATCCATACACATCTATCTCTCCCACTTGAGATCCATCGTACTGCCCTTAATCATTTGTATCAGTTATTGTTACTTATTTACTCAATTGTATTTTTTAGAATAATTTTTCTTGTATTTTTGTCTGAAAATAAATGAGATCATGAACTTTATGTGGACAAATTTCTTACTATAAACAATACGCTTTTCAACATCTTGAGATTTGAATAATTTGATGGGATGTAACTCAAGTCATTTATGCTCAAATAACTTATAGTTTTAGATAGAGCATTGAGTTTTCATCCATCATTAACATGGACCAACTAATAAGTGAGCAAATTAATTATGATGAATCTATGTGATTTTGTTATGAATCGACTTGCTAACTTTTAAAGTAGTGGTGAATGGTAGTTCAATGTTATACAATGTTGGATGACATATGAGACACTTAAATTGTGTGCAAAATTTTGTTAAGCTATGGTGAAACATTTAACATTTACTTTTTGATAGTCTTTGTTGTCCTTACAGTGGTTCAACCTTCAAGCAGTGCTGAAATGGAGAACAGGGTTACCTCTCCTTCAAGGTTGATACTCCTTGTCATTGATCTGGATCAAAACCCTCTTAAATTGTATCCATTTCAATGGATATTTTATAATGTTTGGATGTACTTGATTTAAATTTTTATGTCAAATTTGTTCAATTTAGTCATTGCACTATTACCTACATATTGTAACATCCTGATTTTATTTATGTTCTCTTTCTTGCCAAATATTGAGATTAGATGTAGCCATCTCAAACACTAAAATTGGATATTAACAAAGGAATCAAATCCTGAATTTTCCAGCCGTTTGAGAAGTGCCATTTTCATTATCTCCATGACATTTGGAGTATCACATCAAATAGTTATACAATTTTCTTTTTTGTTATGAAAGAAATATCTAGTACATAGAAATGCAACCTCAATTAATTTGCTGATTATTTTGAACATGCCATTTTGCAGTACCCTAGACTACCCCATAGGGGATTTGAAACATGACTTAGCCTCACTTCAAACTGGACCAAGTTCTAGGTAGTTAAAATGTGAAAAACAATCGGGGAAGCCTAGGCTTGATCTTGAGTGAAACCAAGGTCATCTTGGTACTATATCTGAACCTAAACTGGATAAAAGACCCTAAGCCCATTTTCATAAAAAATTAAACCAAAGTGAAACAATTTTTTTTACATTCATTTACATTTGCTAAATGACCTTGAAATTAAGGGTTGAAAATTTCAATGGATTTAGTTGTGACAGGGAGCTACTGTATTTATTCATATTCTATTGAAATTATATGAGGAGAATAGTGAAGTTCTGATAGATATAGTTTAAGCTCACATTAACCCCATTACGTAAAAGGTAGTGCTTTTCATTGTTTCATTTTCTTGCACATCAAGGATTTAATATTGATATTAATATACATTGTCTCTTTCTGATATAGTTTTTGTATTGAAATAAATAGTCAAGCTGAATCATGCATATCTGTTCAATAAAATAAACGAAATATTTTATATGCAATCACATTGATATTCTCTATTAAAACTGGCAAAGAAAATTTAGAAAAGAATATCTCAATTTCAAGTTACATTATCAATCTTATTAGCAGAAGTCCCTCCTAATGAAGGTTTACATTTATACTCATTGTGAATTATTTATGATTTTTGAACATCATAAATTCGGCCTACTAATAATGTTTATACAATACCTTGATCTCGTGTCTCCCTTTTAATGCATCGTAGGTTGTGTAGGATCAACAACCTTGAATGATCGAATCAAAGGAGCATCTAAAAAAATACGGCTCCTTTTACATGCATAGTATTTTATTTGGTTATCGTATATTACCCATAGTTTATGTGACAAGTGTGAGTTAATTTATACCAACCTCTACAAAATTTATTTAAACTCTACACTGCTATTTTTTAGTATCAAGTTTCAAGACTTTAGGCGAGTGAAGTCCTGTGTTGGACAGCAGAGGGCTGGACATTTTGACCGAGCTACTTGATGCCGTAGATGACGACAAAACTGACGCATTCAGTGACGATAACATTTCATTCACAAGGGACCACTGGAGTGCGGATGACGTCACATCAAGACGAAGAGGCTGATTATTGTACACAGCAACCGGCAAATCCAGAGGAACATCTGGCAATTGTGCTTCCCTTCTCAATATCTTTAACACCTCTCTCATTGTAAGTCTTGATGTGGGGTTTGGATTAGAACACAGCAGCCCCACCAACATCAGCAACCCCATTTCCTCAGCATTGCAATCTCCTCTAAGTTTTCCATCCGCGGCATCTGAAAGCTTTCCCCGTCCATACAAATCCCAAACCCATTCAACCAATCTGCCATTATGTTCATTAAGTGTACGGTCAACGGGCCGCCTTCCGCAGGCAATTTCCAGTGCAACTGCCCCAAAGCTGTACACGTCCGATTCTGGACTGGCCTTCCCCGTTATGTAGCACTCGGGAGCTAAATACCCTGGCGTACCGGCCACCACGGTCGTATGGGAGACCGTCTGATCACGCTCTACCACTCTTGCCAAACCAAAATCCCCCAGCTTGGCATTGAAATTGGAATCTAACATTACGTTGCTGGCCTTGATGTCTCGGTGAACAACGCGTTGATCCCAATATTCATGGAGATAAACAAGAGCAGATGATATGTCGCATGCAATACTATATCTTCGGTTCCAATCCAGAGCGTCCTCCTCCTCCCCAAAAATATATTTATCCAGACTCCCGTTTGGCAGGTATTCGTAGACTAGAAGTAACGCTCCCTTTTGATGGCACCATCCCAAAAGCTGTACAAGGTTACGGTGTCTGAGTTTACTGATTATGGTAACCTCCGAGACGTACTCCTTTCTTCCTTGCCTGGAGCCTTGGGATATTCTCTTCACAGCCACCGTCTCTGTCGTGCCGGGCAGGATGCCTTTGTAGACGCCACCGAAGCCGCCTTGCCCAAGCTTTTCATCTTCGCTGAAGTTTTTTGTGGCAGCACAGAGCTCGGCGTAGGAGAATCTTCGGGGGCCCTGAGAAAACCATTCGTCCAACTCCACATCGCTTTCTTCACTTTCCTCACCAAGCCGTATGCTTTTATTGAACTTCCAACGCCAGCCAACGAACATGAAAACGCACAAAGCCAAAACGCTGCCGAACACAGCTATTAAAATAACTTTGACAGAGTTGTTGTTGTTCTTGTCCTCTGAAGGGTTCTGTCTATCGGAAGTGTCATTTGGAGGAGGTGCGGCTGAGATTTCCCACGAATACTCACAAGAAAAATTCCAAGCGTTTACAGTGTGTGTCTCTTTTGAGGCTCCAGTGGAAGCCGAGAGGCCAACCTTGATGTTTTCTGGTAGAAAGCTGCGCAGATCTATAGAGTGAAATAAGATTGGGATTAGAGGTTTAGAAGCACTAGTAGTATTGGGGTTACAGAAGAGAAACACTTGAAGCATATTTGCTCCCCCATCATAATCCACCCACGCATGCCATTGCCTTTCATTCTTGAGAATCTTATCACAAAGGCTGTAGCTTTCATTGGAGTCGCTCAGTGAAACACTTTTCCTGGACGAAATACTGTTGATGTCGATCCCCACATGACTGTCATCAGGATCCATTACATTCTTGTAAGTGTCAAATTCCACAGCAACCATCGGATAGGATGATCCAGTGTAACCTGTGTCGTTAAATAAGCCGAAACCTCCGCCAGTAGCGTTCTCTGGTTGCTCCACGTCGAAACGCGTCAAGAAGAAAGCAAATCCGTCCCCACCAAGCTTTGGATTGCCATTCAAAGGCTCAATAACGAATTGGAAATAGGTGGAGAAATTCGCAAGAGCTTGAGAGGAGCTGTCCCATAGCGGAATAGGCTTATTATAAACAGCCCAGCCGAAGCCCACGGATGATTGATTTAATGTGAGCTGAAGCTTGTCTCCTTCAGGTGAAGAACTGATATTTGCATTATTTTCGGTTTCTATATCTGTCCGAGGAGGGAACGTAAAGCTAAGGTTTCCTGCATGTGATGAAAAAATGAGAGAAGCAATACAGCATAGGAAGAGGAATATGGGTAGAGGCTGACAGAGCTTGGCCATCTCATGAATATCTGGCTTGCAGTGTCTTACCAGATCATTTGTTGGTAGCCCTGACTCTTTATTTTAATATCTGTTGTGTTCAAGGTCTTAGAGGGCAGCTAGAATTGGTCAAGGTATTCGCGTCCGCCCGTTGAGAACGAAGACTTCGTTGCGAGAGACCTGTTCCATGTGCGCGTATATGACTATAAATGTTACAGAGTTGATACTATTACCACGCTAGACAACTTACATGTATATATTTTGATTTTATTTTAAAATTTAATATTTGACACGCTCTTTGAATTTACAACATTTGAGAGTAGTTATTTATATTCATTATATACGTAATAATAATTGTGAATCACTGCATTATCGATTAATTAGTATTTATAGCTTATTTATATAAATGTTGGTTTGTCAAGTAAAATTTAACATTAGCAGGCTTACTTTCTTTAATCATGAAAACTATTATTCAATAAAAATTGTTAGGTCATATATTATAGTCTGTCTATCTATATAAATAGTGATTCTGCCAAGTTAAGTTTAACATTGGCATACTTTCATTCTTTAATCACATAGAGAACAATGTTATTCTATGGAAATCGTAAGGCCGTATATAAGAGAGTTTATATTTCAATTATATTTTATTATGTAAAAATATTTTTAAAAGAAAATTATTATTTCTTCTTATAAATTTATTTAGTAAAATTTATTATTGCAATGTAAGAAGAGTTAAAAAAAGGGTTTTGCATCTCCTTCCAATAAGATCTAATCTATTATTCTTATGAAATCGCTATGATAGAAATTAGACAATCGATGGATGTGACGATTATCATATTCACTATTAGTAGTTTGGTAGCTCTTGTTGCATAGAATCTACATTTATCTCTTTGGATTTGTATAATGCTACACCCTACCTAGACTTTAGATTGTGATTATCTCCATGTACATTTTTTTTATGATATAGTATTTTTTTAATTAATTTAATATAATACCTAATTCATCCATATATATTTTATATATATTTGGACATAATTGAGAAGTTACTAGTAAGAAATATAACAATACATCATATAATATTCCATACAAAAGTGAGAAAATTAGCATATCTATTAATGAGGCTACAAAAGTTCTATTATACCTAGTTGAAATTTGTTACAAGTAACTTCTCATAAGTATGAGATTAGGATAAAGACCACCAATAATAAGAACAATGCATTTATTTTTTAATTCTTCATATCTTAAATATTGGACATAATTGAGATGTTACTAATAACATATATAACAATATATCATATAATATTCCACACAAAATATGAGTAAATTAACATATCTATTAATGAGGCTACAAAAGTTCCATTATACCTAGTTGAAATTTGTCTCATAATTATGGCATTAGGATAAAGACCACCAATAATAAGAACAATGCACTTATTTTTGAATTCATCATATCTTAAATATTTTCTTTTATTCTTAAAACTAAGGAAACCATTTATCTTCTTATCATTCGTTAATTTGTAACATCTATAAATCATATCTAAGATAATGCTTAAGTGTGTTATGAATTGCGTCTAGATTCGAATCAAAAGTCTTTAAAGACATTTATTTATTTATTCTAATTTGGTTATTGGAACACTTCAAATCTACTTTTAGTTTGTACATATGAAATAAAATTATTTTATACAAATAAGTTGGCCTTCTAAAGATAATAAGAAAAATCCACATGTCTAGATTAGGGGATTAAAATTCATTCAAATATAAGTCCTTTTTCCTTGAAACGTGAGGGGATGCTTCTACTTCAATTTCAATTTTTATCTGTATAATCACACTTACCTAAATTCAAATCGAATTTCCTATCTTTAAAGAACTTGAAGACCAAAAATTGTATAATTTAATATGTCACGTAAATGAGGAAGTATCTAAAGATGTTGAGATTTATGTGTTTTTGTTTGGTCAAATTAAATACAATATTGGACAAAATTGAACATAATATTATATTGTAGCTTTTCTATATTTTCAAATATGATCATTATTTATAATGAATGAGATTGCATTATATTCTAGATGGAGTTAGATTTGACAACTAGTATTTGCTTAATTGACATATTTTGAAGGATAACTAAAATGATTTTGGAGAGAGAGAGAGAGAGAGAGAGAGAGGAGAGAGAGAGAGAGAGAGAGAGAGAGAGAGAGAGAGAGAGAGAGAGAGAGAGAGAGAGAGAGAGAGAGAGAGAGAGAGAGAGAGAGAGAGAGAGAGAGAGAGAGAGAGAGAGAGAGAGAGAGAGAGAGAGAGGAGGGGGGGGGGGGGCGAAATAGACATATAAGTGACATTATGATATAAGAATAGAAACACACACACACACGAAAAAAAAGTTATTTCTATAGATCTATATTAAACAAATAAAACAAAAAATGCAATAATTGAAATAGATAATTGAAAATGATCTATTATAATTAAATAAAGGGAAAAAGAATTTGGTATATATTGTAATAAAATAATGTGAAATATATTGTGACATAATAGATATTTGCATAAAAAGTACAGAAGATGAACAAGTAAATATTTAATAATAATTTACTTACATGCAAAAAATTAGATTTATTGTTAGTAAAAAGATAATTTGAAATATATTGTGACATTGTAGATATTTAAAGATAATTGGACATATATTGTGACATTACATAAGAACAACTGGAGAATTTACTTTCAACCTTCTATTGTCTTATTGGTTTACTGATTTTTCTTCTCAGTTTAGGTTGCCACATTCATCTATAGGTGGTACTTTCACCCATGTGGTTATAATGTATATAAGTTCAATTTTTGGATCTTATTGTAGTCTTATCAGTAGTCTTTTGGCTACCCTTTATCTTTGTATCATTATTTATTTTTTAATGCATTAATAATAAAGGAAAAAATAAATTATTTGAAGAGAAAAATCAAAGAAATAAATCTCTTAAATTTACTAAATTTTTAATACCTAAAATTATATATTTAAAAAATAGTTACTCATAAATTAAATTTTATGATTAATAACTATTTTAAATAATTCAATTATTAAAAGTAGTTATAATGTTTAATTTATTTTTCATTTGTAAAAACAAATTAATAGAAATTAAGTTAGTATTATGAATTTTTAATGTTGAAAATTGTATATTCATAAATTAAAATTTAAAATTAATAACAACTTTTAATAAATCAATTATGAAAAGTAGTTATAATATTAAAAAAAAATTTAAGGTTTTAAAAAAAATTAAAAGACCTTAAGTATTATAATTTTTTAATGGTGAATAAAAATTAATAAATACTTCTAATAAATCAATTATTAGAGGTACTTATAATCTTTAATTTATTTTAAAGTTTTAAAAATAATTGATTTGTTTTTTTAAAATACAGAAAATAAGAATAAAATGAATATCAATTAAAATAAATTTATTAAATTTATAATCTATTAAGAAAACTTAAATAGTACTATACAAGAAAATTTATTTTTAATTTTTTATAAATATAATTAAAATATTAAATTTTCCCTACAAAATATTAAAATATTAAATAAATATTAAATACCAAAATCTAAATCTAAACAAATATTTACCTCTACCAATATCTTTTGAAAAATTATTTTTAAAATTTTGTAGTTAATTTTATTAACAAAACTATTTACTAATCCCCTTTTCTGCATTGATAAATCTTTTTCACCCTACTTTGATAAACCTTTTTCAATATTGCACATGATGTGACTTTTCGAAAAGAAATGGACTAAATGAACAATAAAAACAGTATGAGAGGGTAATGGCCATCGGTAAAATGGCTATCCGTAAAATCACTATGGGTAAAATCTAGTGTACGAGATATTATACAAGTTTTTTTTTTCTTTTAATAATTACGCGTGTCACACAACAAAATAAACTGTATGACTTATATTTAATATGATATGATTGATGTAATGAAATATGTAATATAAAAAAATTCAAACAAATTTTTTATATAAACGGATGAAAAAAAGGAAAAATGATATATATATAATCATGTAAAATGAAAAATAAAAATAAATTATAGAAGTTTGATTCAGATAATTTAATTATATGATATGATTGATTGAGATAACTGAAAAATTGAATGTAATAAATGAATAAATATCCTAGCTTTGATAGAAACTAATAACTATTTTCATAGATCGTAAACTCACAAGGGAATAGTAAATATAAAGTAAAACGAAAAAAGAGGAAAGATGAAAAGAAGCATACGTATATGCTCTCTAGCGTCGAAATGGTAGTAACTCCAGAACATTCACGGCGACGACTTTTTGGGGTGTAAAGAAAATGATGAAGTGCCAGGCGTACATCGAACGGTTCTCCTACAACAAAGTCTTCGTTCTCAACAGGAGCACAAAAACACCTCGACCACTTCTGCAAGAAGTCTAAGGCCCCGCACAACAGATATTCAAATATATAGTTAGGGCTATTAACAAATTAGCATGTAAGACCCTAGAAATCAAGGTATTCAAATGCCCAAAACTAACACTGGATCATCCTATCAGATAGTTGCCGTGGAATTTTAAACTTTCGATCCTGATGACAGTCATGTGGAGATCGACGTCAACAGTGCTTAATCCAAGAAAAGTGTTTCACTGAGAAACTTAAATGAAAGCTACAGCCTTTGTGATAAGAATCTCAAGAATGAAGAGAAATGGGACGGGTGGGTGGATTATGATGGTGGAGCAAAGAAGCTGCAAGTATTTCTCTTCTGTAACTCCAATAGCACTAGCACTAGTGTTTCTAAACCTCAGATCCCAATCTTATTTTATTTGTCGGCTTCTACTGGACCCTCAACAGAGACACACACTGTAAACGCGTGGAATTTTTCTTGTGAATATTCGTGAGAAATCTCACATTCACCTCCTCCAAATAACACTGCCTTATGCCGAGCATCTTCCCTAACTTTCTCCGTCCCACGTCCTGTCAGTTAGTGTGGTTCAGCGTTTTAGAATCTTGTTTCTAGAAAATAAAAGTTTTTGCTGTTAGGCAGTTTTGTTGCTGTCTAACTTCTAGCAAACGGCTGTTAACATCTTTCTATTTTTTTTATTAATGAATAAAAGTGGGAGCAAATAAGTATGCTGGCCTGAGAGGCTGGATTTTAGGGATCTTAGTTTCTAGTGGAGTTATAGTTATGGGAGATAGAATGGAGAAGAGAAAAGTGAAGGCACAGAACAGGTGCTGAATAGTATCAAGACAATTTTCGTAGATCCCATCACTTTGTCTATTGTACTAGGTTTCCGAGTATTAAGATAATATAAAATAACTCATTTTGTGTTTCACATGGTTACAGAATGGTTGTATTGGTGCCTTTTAAAACAGAAGAGAGTATTTTTTTAATCTGGAGACTAATCTGAAGGGTTAAAGAATAGATCTGCATCACTTCCGATGGACAAAACTCTTCAAAGGACAAGAATAACAAAAATACTGTCATAGTCATCGTCATAGCGATGATCTACAGCGTTGTGGCTCTCTGCGTTTTCATATTCGTTGGCCTGTGGTGGAATTTCGAAAAGAGCATAGACGGTGGTGAGGGAAGTGAAGAAAGCGATATGGAGCTGGACGAGTGGTGTAGAAAGAAGAATTGCCCTATGTTCCTCTGGATTTTAGATTGGAAACATGCAATTAAAAATATAATCCTTAAGTACATCAAGGATTTTCAAAAAGAAAAAAGAATTAATAGGTTGAGTATCGTTTTTTTGGGGAAATTGTTACGAAGGAACAAGAAAACCTACCTATGAGTTATTCTAAGGTAAATTCTAAACCAATATTAGAGTCTATTCACCAAGGAAAGCGCATCAATCTAACTTGTAAAGAATTTAACATATCTTTTCATATGACTAGTGATAGATGTCTTTTCATATGACTAGTGATAGATCGTTGTTTACAGATTTTGTGAAGGAGAAAAATAAAGAACTTCAAGAAATTACCATTGCAAAATGAGAAAAAATAGTTCTTTTAGTTTTGGAAGTGTAAGAGTGCTCTGTTTTTCCTCTTCTAAGCGCGTGAGGAGAAAATCATTTATAAATTGGCCATTAACAAGATGAGTTAAGAAATTAGGTAGAGATATACCTTCACCAATCTTTTAGACATATAATGAGCCAAAATATAATCATTGAATCTTTCAACAACAAGCACATAGAGAGCCAAAGTCAAGTAACAACTCTCATGTGTTGACCTAAAATCACAAAGGAATTGAACTATTAACTATTAACAATAATATAAGGCAAGGCATTTGCAAAGTGCATGGTAATAGATTGAATGAAGTGAGCCCAAACCATAGAGCCTAAATCATGGCCAAAGTAAAGGGCCATTCATTACAGTCATATTTGTTGGAAATTTTATTTTTTTGGAATATTGTCGTCTTCTTTTTTTTTTAGGAATGTGGTCTTCTCTTGAGAATTCTTAGTCCATTCTATATATTTCCATACAATAATAATATTATTAAAAATATATCTGAATATGATGGAGAATTAACAAGTTTGATTAAACAACATGCATTAATGATTAAGCTTTTAGCCTAAATATAAATAAATGATTGGTGGTTTAGATAGTAAAACAAATTATTGAAAGACTTATACAAAGATTATAAGGATGTTAATCTTCTCAATGTGTTTAACATAGAAGAATAAAATGTTAAATCTAGACTCAAGTCAAAATTGTTGGTTTCTTGGACAATTTTACTTATCTGAATGTTCAATTACAAAAATAGGACAAAAATATAAGACAAATATTTGTTTAGTTAATTGTTATGGGTAAAATTCCACTAGATTTATTTTTTTAATAATCTAGAAAAGAGATGATTCAATTGAATCCCAATATGCACCAACAATATTTTGATCAATTTTATAAGACAAAGTTAAATTAAGGAGACCTCTACTCATTATGAAGGAAAATATCAATAAAAATTAACCACTTATTTATAAAGGGGGGAAAGCCTCTAGAATATTTTTAATGGAATAAATTCTTAAATTGTCTGATGATGCAAAGAACAATTAAAAGGTAATTACAATTCTTTTAGCAATGACACTATAACAAACCATGATGGCATACAACCAATAATTTGTAGGCAATAAGGAGGTGAGAGTCGCATCAGAAAATTTATGTGGAAAAGATATAAGATCAAAATTAAAAAAATATAATTTGTAAGTGGAATAAGGATATTCAAAAAGAAAAAGAAATGATTGGGTTCAGAATCAATTTTTTTTTAGAAATTGGTAAAAATGAATAAGAAAAATTACCCATTAGTTTTTCTAAGGTGAATTCCAAGCCAACATTAGAATCTATTCAACAAAGAGAGCACTTTAATCTAGCTTCTAAAGAATAGATTCTAGAATGAGACATATATTTTCATATGAATAGTGATAGATCGTTGTTTAGCAATTTTGTTAAGGAGAAAAAATTAGAACTTCAAGAAATTACCATTTAAAATTGAGAAAAAATTGTTCATTCATTTCTATAAGTGTAAAAGTGATCTAGTAGCTCTTAATGGTTTGTTTGATATTTTTTTCCTCTTGTAAGAGTGTGAGGAAAAAATCATTCCTAAATCGGTCATTAAGAAGATGAGTTAAGGAATATGGTAGAGTTATACCTTTGACCCTAATATTTGAGACATAGAGTGAGACAAAATGTAATCAAATCCTTCAACAATAAGAACATAGAGAGATAATGTCAAATGACAAGCATAATTAATGGATGTAAAATCCTAAAGGAATCGGACTACTAACTATTAATAGTAATATAAACTAAGCAATTTTTAAAGTGCATGGTATTAGATTGAATGAAGTGAGGCCAACATCATAGAGCCTATAACATGGCCAATGTGAAGGGCCATTCATTATGATCATATTCATTAGATTTTTTTTTTTTTAAGGAATATGCCCTTCTCTTGAGAATGCCTAGTCCATTCCATGCCTTCCCATTCAACAATAATATTTTTTAAAATATACCTATATTTAATGACTCTAGTTTTATCAAGCCTTAAAATTTGAGGAAGGAGATGATGCAATTTTAGAGATAAATATTTGGCAGTCATCTTGTATAAGATATTGAATAAGGTTATAGGCCTCTTATTATAAATATAATTTAGAACTCCAAACTTAGGTATTATTTTAATGTTTCTTTCATTAATTACTTTTCTTAATGACTTGGATTGTAAGCCACTAGGATAGACTTTGTGTTGGTCCTCTCTAACATAATCCCAAAGGGCCTTATAAAATTCCCAAGGAAAGCCATCAATTTCAGGAGCTTTGTCATTGGAAAGGTATGAAAAACCAATTTGAGGTACTAAATAAAGAGAAATTGATCATAAAAGTCTTTTTGTGAGAAGAAAAGTTTATAACGAACAACCTAAAGGCAATCTTGAAGGGTCTAGTCATGTTTAGACTTTTCCTAGGTAGCAAAATATGTGTCAAGGTATTTGATAAAATCTTATAGAATATCTAGATGATATTTGAGGATGTTCTACCCCTTCTAGGTCTTCTTGATGCCATGTAAATTGTGGAAAGCTTTAAGATCTTGCAAGAACTCTTCAGAATCTTTATCCTTAAACTTAAGCTAATATAATCTAGCTTGGATTTGGGTACCTTTGGCTATCAACAAAAAATGTATGATGATGAAGTTTAAAAACCCTAACTTATAAATTAGGAGGATAGGAGTAAATTTCAAGAGTTACAGTAGCCCCACAAAGCTCTAAGGTTTGTGCCTTGTATCCATTATATTAAAAATTTGTCAATTGGTGACCGTTTATGCAAAGCAAGAAAGATGAGTGCTTCATGACACTATTTAGCTAAGCAATCTAGCTAGTTCACTAAGTGAAATAGGATTTTAGGTTCCAAATCTTCTCAATGTAGCAAAATAAGGGAAAATCACTTGATGAAGTATTTAAAAAAAATGATTTTACAACTCTAATATATTCTGGCTTATCATTAAATTTTATACCTAGTAGGAGTGTGGTATTCTAAGGTGATATTTGAAAAAATCTCCACCATGAGTGAATAATAGCTTGCAAAGAAAAAAGGACCATGAAAAAATAATTATATTATCTAGGTGTTTAAAAAATTTATTAGAACAACCCCACAAATTATTTTGCATATAAAAATGAAAATGATAGATGTAATGGCTCAAATCAGGATTAGAAACGCCCAATTAAAAAAGTCTCATCTTTATAATATGCAATCTCAACTACATTAAAATTCTCACACATAACCAAAGTGGTGGTATGAAATGAATTAATATTTAATTACCACAAAAGAGATCTCTCAATAGCATCAATATGAGTAGAAATATTTATAAAACCAAAAGAATAATTATCATTATTTAGGAGGATACAAATCACATGGTTAGTGGGACCAAAAATGGGTCAAAAACATGTCAAATTTGCTTAGGAGAAATAAAGGTGATGACCCCTCCACAAATAGCATCATGACTACTAAAAGATATAATGTTGGTTGTCTAAATGGCATGACAAACTACTAAAATAAATAAACTAATAATCTTCACTTATTATGATAGATAACATCAAGAATAAAACATCTAAATAGAGTATAGGGATTGTGGTTTGTAGAAACTTAAAAAAATGTATCCCCATTAAAAACTGAGAATAGTTAGAAAACTTACAAAAATCAAGTTTTAAGGTGCAAAAATGAGGGTTAGAATGATGTAAGCAATTAGACCCCAATTTTATCACAAAACTAAGATATTTGATTCCAAAGAACCTAAAAATTAATAATAATAATAATAATAATAATAATAGAAAATAGGTCCAAAACCCTACTAGTTTAAGAAATTTAGTGAAAATGTGTGAAACTCTAGTGAATATGTTGCAACATGAGCTACAATCATTCAACTATTGAATATGAGTCTTTATTGTTGCACTACACTGTTCTGCACTACAAACATCACCTCTGACTTGAAAGATGGATGATGATTGACATAATCTCAACCATAGAGCAATCTAATCTATCAAGGATAACCTCAATTATATCTCTATATCTAGTAATGACAAATAGAAGGGAATTTGTCTTCCTTAAATATATGTCTAAGATTTTGGATACATCTATAATGTTGGGTAAATACACTTGAACCATCACAACCATTCTTTCATGTCTACCTAAAACATGTTAGACCCACCGCTTCACAGTTGATCTAAAAAAGTTCAAATTCGAATTGGCAGCCATTCGTTGAACACATTTAATAATCAGCCTTTGATCTCATCTCTTTATAGTAGAATGAACGCTGACAATATGAGATTAAAAATAAACAAAATAGACTTCTTGTGGGGACCTACCTAGGAAATTTGTGCTACTAATCGATCTTCTGACACCAAGATAACTTGTCAACTTGACGCAATTCCACGATAATGAGATAAGGATCCCACAAACATCTTGTGAACTTGAAAATAGCATCTGCTCTTCAAGATCTAATCTAAACCGTTAATCAAGCGTGATCAAAATGTAAGTCCCCTACATAAGAAATTTAGGGTATCTTTGTAGTGTCTCCATATGACACTATCTATGTCACCGATCACGCGTCTCCAATAGTCGACCTTCCCAATCCATGGCTAGGGAGTGATCATACTGTACAAATGTGCATAAGTCTGTCCATGCCCTCTCCCTCTGAAGTGCACTGGCCTAGTCACTACAATGTGCTCATATGACCAAACCTATAGTAGAGTAACCCCGCAACATAACCCACAACCACTCAGATACACAAACTGGTGAAGCTCATGATACAAGTGTGCTAATACACACAGACCCCATGCATACCTAGTGTGCTCTGTCACCAGTGTCTCTAGAGTCCTCCCCCAACCAATAGCAATACCTTGTGTCACCTTGTTCGGACAAAGGTAACCACTAATCACTCCTCCAACCATTGTCGGTAGTCTACATCCAGTAGACACCATAACCTCCTAGCTGACATGTCCTGATGTCATCTCTAGCTTAGGGTTAGCAAAGACCCATCTCAATGCATCCATGTCTCCCTCTTTATCTTAACCCACGAGCTCCTTGTGGATCTGTATCCACAATATCCGATAAACATCCTCTAAGGTGACTGACATCTCGCTAGTCGACAAATTAAACAAACATGTCTGAGCACCATCTCTCTACTAGAGTAATCAGTAATCCTATGTTCACCCGAATCTTAGTTAGGTACATGATGTATCTTAATCCCATTGCCTTGAGAACTGCCCACTCCTCAAAGGTCAACTATGGTTGTAATCACTATGTCACAGGGAATCTCTCCCATGACTCAATTTGGGGAAAGTCCTCTCACATCCAATCCGATCAATTGTATCAATCCTATTGGTACTCATGGTTGTCACATAGTGCTACTTCTATCCTAGTGCTTATCTCTATCACATGGCACTGCATCCTAGTATATATGTCCATCACATTGCACTTGATCCTATTTAGAGGCCCTTCTTGAGTGTATCCTCTTAGTAGCTTATCCAATTGGCAACGTATGTTTATCATAAAATTGTCAAGTTTAGCCTATCTCTTAGTTTGTCTCCCTAGGGAACCTGCTTCATTGTATCCTCTTAGTAGCTTATCCAATTGACAACGTATGTTCATCACAAAACTGTCGATTCTAGATACGTGTTTTTACTGTTAGATAGTTCAAATAACTGGAAGACAACTAAGAGGGAAGGGGTGAGTCAGTTGTCACCAGATAACCGGAACCTTAAGCAATTTAAAATTTTAATATCGGAACCCAAGAGATCAATACTGGAATGCATAAACCAACTAAGCATAAACAATAATCAAAGAATAAATAACATCCACATGACACCAAGATTTATACGTGGAAAACTCAGTAAAGAGAAAAAATATGGTGGGAAGCCTACCCACAGTCAGATAATACTTTTGCAGTAAGTATGTGAATTAAAATTAAGGGGACTGCACTTGCAGGAAGGCCAACAGCCTAGAGCGCACTGCTCATATCTAAAGGAGTCTCACTAACTACATAGAAATCTATACGACAATCCGAAAGAAGGAATGAATTGCAAAGATACCATCTCCTATGCCTGAATACAGTTCCGGTTAAGCTCAATACCGAAGGACTAAATCCTCTTACATAATCCCAACTCGATCACCAGTGATTGACCAAATCCTTTTCTTGAATGATTATTACATTATTTTCTCCTTACATATCCATATCCCATACCATGATGATCTACAATGAGATCTTACATCATATATATACAAACCCTCGACCATAAACAATAAGGTCGACCACTAGACAATAAAAAAATTACATAATTACAAAACATGTCGGCCTAAAAAAAAACAAATAATATCCAACCCATAAGACATCTCAAAAACACATTGAGAGGTCCAATCCACATGTTACATTAAGTCGGTCCATTACCTAGATACATTGGGACCTAATATAGGTTTATACATGCCAAATAAATAATCCCAATCAACTAAGTTTCAAACACGATCACCATCAGCATCCTAAAAATCCACTAGAAGCCATACCAACACCACTTATCCATATCATCAAAGATCTTCATCAAATCTATCCCAGTGAAACACTCACCGGAACCACAAACCAAGCTTCCAAGCAAACATGATAGCATCCGATCACCATAACAAAACCAACTGACTGGACATGAATCAGAGTAGCATGAATAAGCCAATTCCATAACCCAAACATAACGGAGCATACCGGATCATGCCGGATCAAATCCAACTAGAAACCAAACATCCTACTGAGACTAAAAGGGTGTCGATAAATCATCCCAGACAACTAGTGTTTACATCAATGATAAAACACCAATGAAACACATAATCAATTCCTCCAAATGGCCAATAATTTCTCCCTTTGGCATTGATGGCAATACTAGATTTGAAAAAAATCCAAGTGCCAAGGAATGCCAAACAAGTCTCCCCAATGGAAGACAACCAATAATCTCCCACACAAAGATATAGCAATGAAGTTTTGAAACAAAGACTGAACTCCCCCTATGAATGATATCTCTGTAAAGCTCTGTTTTTCACATATATCTCTCCCCCTTTGACATCAAAGCTAGAAATATGGCAAAAATATCAAAGCAAAAACAAAAACCATTGAAACACAAGGCTAACTACTCCCCCTGAACAATAGCATCCCCACATAAATGCCATAATGAATAATAACTTAATAGATATGTGCTTTGTCTTAGAGTGAAATATCAGATTCTTTGATATGCCAATAGTAGAAAAGTTATCACAGTGAATAACTAATGAAGAGGGATTATGATGGGCCACTTGGTTTGGGTGGATTTATATGGGAAATACAAGGTTTCCAATAGGTTTAATGACACCCAAATGACACAAAGAGATCCGAACACAAACAAGATCTCAATCAATGGTTATAAAGGTTTAAAATTAATTATTAGACTCAAATCATAGGGTACCAATAGGTTTCAAAACCTTGAATCAATTTTAGTTAGGAAAACTCACTTCTAGGCCCTCAAACCTAGTAGCCTTTCAAATGGGTAGAATACAAATAACTTTCAACTTTTACAAAGAAATCCAAAATAAAATTACAGATTAAAATACCCTTTTCAATCTTACTAAACATATTTCAGAATGAGGTATTGTTGTTTTGGAACACAAGCTTCAAAAAGTGCTGCTCTGACTTAGGCCTAGCCCAATTAGCCTTCCTGGGACTGTTATTTAGACTTTAATCCTGATTTTTTCCAAAAGAATTCTCAAAAACATTGTACTTTCAGATACCCTTTTTGGATTTACATAACTTACTAAAATTAAACTAGGTGATGTTTTGTACCAAATCTCTCTAATGGCTAACTGAGACACTTTTTACTCACAAAAATAGGTGCATTTACAAAGGAACTACCAACCCGACAACTCCAATCACTCCACAACTTTGTAAAATATTTTAATATGGTCCCAATCAAACACTTTGGGGGTCAATTTGACTCTACGACTCTTGAAAATATGAAAGCCCCAAATTAGGCCTCAAAACCCCTAAAAACTAGGGCTTGGTCAATCTCCCACATGCCATCACTTATCTGAGTGAAAAAATGATGGAACACCATCTCCTTGATGCCCTCTAAAAATTCCAATCATAAAAACTAGCCCTCCAATGGCTACTTTAGTGGCTGCTATACCTTAGCCTCATTTCCCACACCCTCTTCACACCTTCAAATCAACTTTTTGAGTGATCACCTTGAAATTTATTGTCAAGCCTACATATTTAGTGTTATCATGATATGATACAACTTAGGGATTCATTCCAAGTCACAGTAAGTACACTTTTGGAATGAATCCTTATCCCATGCTCTCGAAACAATGTTAAAACAAGCCTTTCAAGAGGCCAATCAGTCAAATAAATCTGAAACAGAAATAGGAATGGATGTAAATAAATCAAAATAACTTTAAAATGCTATTTTCAGTTCAAACAAGTGATACTTGATCAATGAATCAACAAAAGAGACTTTAAAATGCAAAATGAGTTCTTATTGCCTTTCAATGATGCAATCCGTACAAATATGCTTATACAACCATTCCCCATCATTTCTCACCTTTTCCAACATATATAAAGTGTATTTCAACCATCCAAACCGACCTATATCAGTTATTTGTCATTGTAGACTTGTTTAGACTCTAAAATTCATTTTCCCACCTAAAAACAACTAACCGTTAGAATTCAAAAATTTAAATTTCTAACTTAAACTTTATTGAATATTTTAAAGTCTAACCTATCAAACTTTATGTTTTATTACTCCTAGGATCTAAAAAAACTTATCTAACCATCCAAATCCCATTTAGGCGCTATTGGCCTCCCTTACATAATTTTTGGTCCTAAAGTTGTTATCAGGACCTTTAGGACATTTAACTCTAAAATCATATTGATCATTTTAAATTGCCATTATTGGCTTCAAAATGTCCCAATTGACCTTTATAGAAGTTCTTTAGCCTTCATTCATGTTTTGACCATTTAGTTTCCTTGGTAGCTTCCTGGATGCTCCTACATCAATAACTACGGATCCAGTGCAATGCACTTTAATATCCTTCAAAATTTGCTTCATCCATAGAACCTGTGTACAATTAGTAGCAGCAGAAACATACTTAGCTTCAATAGTAGATAAAGAAGTGCATGATTGTTTCTTATTGATCCATGAAACCAACTTGTTTTGAATTAAGAAAGCTCCACCGGAAGTACTTTTCTAGTCATCAACATCACCACCTTAATCTGCATTTGTATATGCACATTAAGTAAAGTCATTGTCCTTAGGGTACCTTAAACCATATCCAGATTTACCTTGCAAGTATCTAAAAATTCTTTTCACCGCACTCTCATGATTCTCTCTAGGATCACTTTGATATCTAGATTCTATACAAACATCATTCATTATGTCAGGCCTAGTCTGAGTCAAATATAGAAGACCTCCAATCATAGATTTGTATCTTGTAGGATTTACTAGTGCAGAGACATCTTTCCTTGTCAAATTATCACTTGTAATCATAGGAGTACTTACCAATTTAGAATCTACCATACCAAATTTCTTCAACAATTCCCTAGCATACTTAGTTTGATAGATGAAAATACCTTAAAAAGTTAGAGTAATTTGCAAACCTAAAAAATCATTTCCCCAATCATAGACAATCAAAATTCTTTCTCCATATTCTTAGAAAATTTCATGCACAACTTATCTTCACCTCCAAAAATGATGTCATCAACAAATACTTCAATAATCAGTATATCATAATCACCTTATAATATAGATTACCGTCAGCATCACCTATAGTGAATCCAAGCTTCAAAAGATATTTATCTAACCTTGCATACCAATCTCTAGGTGCCTTTTTTAACCCATATAAAACTTTCCTTAACCTAAAAACCATGTTTTTATCATCTGAAAGTGAAAAACCATCAAGTTTCTCAATATAAACTTCCTCATCAAGATCCCCATTCAAAAATGCACACTTGGTATCCATCTGATAAACCTTGTAGTTTTTATGTGTAGCATAGGCAATAAATAATCTTACAACTTCAATCCTAGCTACAGGTGCAAAAGTTTCACCATAATCAATTCCTTCCTTCTAAGAATATCCTTTAGAAACCAATCTAGCTTTATTCCTTACAACTTGTCCATCTTCATTCAATTTATTCCTAAGAACCCATTTAGTTTCAATAACATTCTTATTTTTAGGCCGGGGAACTAAAGTCCATGTGTTATTCTTCTCAATCTGATCTAATTATTCTTCCATAGATTTCATCCAACTGTTATCTTTACATGTTTCAATTACTAATATCGGTTCAACTTGAGAAATTAAACATACCTCATTAGTTGCCAATCTCCTTCTTGTCATCACTCCATTATTCTTATCCCAATGATATGATCTTCTTAATGATTCAATCTCACATACCTAGGAGTCTTTTGACTCTCTGTTCCTCTTCCTGGTTCTTCAGTTACTGTTGAATTTTCTGATATTGTCGGACAATATGACACAATCACTTTTTGTGATCAACAATGATGCATAACAAACCCTTCTACAAATGTCTAAACTATTTTAGATACACAAAAGACCATTACACAGCAACTTGTGATCAACACTTCAATGATCTCTCCTCTATATAGTGGAGTCATCTTCCATAGATATGCAATCTAGTGATCTCCTTCTAGTGGCATCTCCTCTCTTATTTAGCACCCAACAAAATTTTCTAATCACGATCTGGATCCATCAAACAAAAAAAGCCTACCTTCAAGAAACATAAACATAGAGCACAACACATATGCTAATAATTAAAAGGATCTCCACCTTAAAATCCCCTCAATTTGTTTTCTCCAAGGCTTATGACAAAATTCACATCTTTATTAAATTTTTAGTTGGACACATCCTCGTACTTCTTAGTAACATAAAAATCCTTGAAACCCGGAAAAACACCTAACAAACCCCCAAAATCTCACAAATTAATGTCTATTGCAATCTAAAATATTTTCCAATATACCTCAAATTGAAAGCATCGATGTTATTAAATCCAACAACTATCTCAAATCACTAGAAATTTAGCTAAAAAATTACACCAAATTTTAAAATATTTGTACTTTCCACATCCAAATAGAGTAATCAATAAGAACCCCAAAATAGAGTCCACCATTTAGGCGAACAAATGTGGAGCTTTCAGCTTTTGAACAACCACATAAAAAAATTACACTAAAGAACTAAATTTCTCAAAATAAACATGCTAAAAATCTCCAATTATCTCCACACTTGGGTAGTGGAGAGACTTACAACTATTTCTTGAAAATATTCCTTTATTGTTGAGGCCTCTATTTTTTTTCCATCAACTACGCCTTGCTAATAATTATGGAACTCTCGACTCTAAAAAGACAACGATCTTTGAAACCTTTGATTCCTCCACTATACATTGGCATGTATTATAACAGCGATCTCACTTTAAATCGGCAATAATTCCAATAGGGAAACTCGACGACTTTCTTCCTCAGCTAGTTGCAAACACTTCTCAATATCTTCTCCTCCCACCTATGCCATTGAAACTATTTCTAACTCAATGAAAACAAGGCACAAAAAGAAACAATAGAGAAGCAAAGACGAACGAAGAAATGGCTCAACATTATTAGTTCCTGCCCTGCATGGAACTATTGCAGAGGCTAAAAGTTTAAACTATGATTAATCTTTCTATTTTTTGTCAATCGGAGTGTAAGAATTTTTCACATAACTTTTTATTAGATCATGTACTATAAGAAAGTTGCTGGTTCTTTAACATATATTTTATTGTGAGGTGATTTTTTCTCTATTATTGCGTGTGCAGAAGTAAAATATTTGACTATGATCTATTTTGTTGGTTTGTCATTGAGTGTGCAAGAGGCTTACAGCATAATCAAGACAATATAATGCACTATTCCCAAACATAGCGCTAATAAAAGAGAGTTTACAAGAAAAAGCAAGATTTGTAGTGCTGGAAATAATTGACTAATTTAAATCATGCAGTTAGACAACTGGAATGTTGTGGCAAAGTGTAGAGAATGTCGAGTAAGTGACATTGGTAATAAAATAAGTAGATAGGTAAAAAAAATTGCATTTTCTGAATGCCGTGGGCAATATCCTCAACAAGGTTGCACTAAATGCTTGATTAAACTCTCTTGTTTTTACAATCTATCGAGATTCAGTTGCCATCATTTTCAAAATGTCTTTTTTTTTTTTTTCATTTTTCAATTGTTCCATATTTTACTTATACTCTTACAACCTTTTATTGTGCAAAGCCAGGTGACCTAGTTCTTACACTTTCTTAAAATTTTGTGTCGCCTATGGATTGACTGGGTAAATTGTTTGTTTTCATTTAAATGCTTGTTGGTTTTGTATCTGATTGATTTAAGTAGAATGAAGGGGCTCATATGGATTTGGTTTTGGGTTTGATGATAGGTTTTTTCATTTACGTTTTTTTATATGATTGGGCTATTTTTTATATGATTGGGCTATTTTTCATTTCTGCCCATTCTGCAGCTCTCTAAATGATGATTGCTATTGTCACAATCACCATTGCTTCAATCTTTAGGTTAGAGTTTCTCCCCTAATGTAGTAGAAGTCTATATGTATGGTATTACTTAAATTGATATAATTTAAATCGTGTTCAAAGAAAATTGGGTTATGGAAGACTGTGGGAGTGGAAGTCTATGTTAGGGGATATGTTGTCATGAATTTGTATAGAGGATTTGCAAACTATTTGACGGAATGCCTCAAAGGAATTGTGGCTTTCCAATAATGATAGCCCTTTCTCTTTCTTTCATATAGGAGGGTTTTCGCAAAGAAGAGCAATGGCTATCCTTGCTGGCCACATTCATTTTATGGGGTAAATAGATTATGATTTATTTACACATTTACATTTATTGTATCTACTCATTAGGCTAGAATATATGGTAGAGGATACTGTTACTAAAATTTTTTGTAGATAAGTAGTCATTTTAGATGAACTTTTACACAGGTGTAGGAGATTGAGAAGGCCTACTTTGCTCCAAACTGTCACAAGGCAAAAGCAGGGAAGCAAAAATTTGAAACTATATATAGGAAAGATAAAAGAACGACCTATTTCCCCACAAGGAAGGTCTCACACATCAATTATGCAATCTCCAAGTTGGGACCTACTATTTCATTATATTGTTTTTCATCATTCTAAATTTGTTACGTTATACATTGTCATCTTATAGTTAGAAAATACCAACTTCTGATTTCCTTCCTATCTTAGTTGTCATTGTTATGATTGTGCTTTCAATCAACACACAGGTGTAGGAAATTAGGAAGGCCCAATCTATTCCAAGCTGTCACAAGGCAAAAGTTTCTACTTTTAGCTTGATAGTGTTAAGCTTGTAGTAAACTGTAATGGTAGGGTTATCTTTAAGTCAAAATGTATAATAATCTTTGTCCTTGAGCTGAAGAGCATGTCATCCTTTTGCCTTAGGTGATTCCAAAAAAATACACCTTCAATTTTATTTAGCATGAGTATGAACTACCCTAGAAGACACATATAGATTGTAAGTAGCAAGTGCATATCATTTGGATAAGTTTAGTTTTTGTTTATAGGGAGCTTCCCCTTCTAGTTTGAACAATGGTTCTATTTCACTTCTATTACATCCTATATTATACTAAAAAAAGGTAAATTAAAACACTAAAAAGTAAAATTTATCAAAGCACATTGTATGATAGCCCCATTGTCTTTCAAGGGGTGTTCTAGGAATACCAATGATTATCCCTATACACCCAATGGTTAAGATGTCATCCAAATACATCATATGAAATATCTCCTTGTTAGTATCTTCCATGATTATAGTTGTCTATTTAGGTCGTACTATACAATGTGGATTGAAATATATAGCTTATCTCTTTTCTTTAATCTAATTTAATATTTTTTTAAGGAATTAGCTTGTAGTGTCCCACCTAGACTTGCATTTTAATTTATGCATTGATAGACTTATTTAGACATATAGATGATGCTTAGATGGTTTCTTCCGACTCTATTGCCATCATTGATGGTACAAATGATGCTAGTTACTCTATGTGGACTTATGTTATTTGATATGACTCATGATGTTTGGTGATTTTTGGATTCATATGTGTTTGTTATTCATATGTGGAATATATGACTTATGATGTTATGATGGTACTATCCCTATTTCATGATTATAGTTTATCCAATGCTTTGATGTTATATTGTGTGACTGTATTTGTGAAAGAGACGATGCCTTATCACTCATTGTGAGCATGATAAGGTGTGGTGATTCTCTTTTCACTTGCTTGTTTATTATGATGATTATATGGGGTATATGTATCGTTTCGTGATTGTAGGATTATAGGTACCGAACATCGACTCCACCTAGCTTCATAGATTTGAGCGTGTCCTATCCAAATGGAAAGTTGTTGGAGATGGCATGGGTTTATTTCACTCACTCTAGGCTTAGTTGTTCACCTTGTCAGTTTGCACCACGACGCAAGTCAGTGGTAGAAGTTTTACGTTGATGTTTCCCTTGTCGAGCTGCTTGAGTATGCGAGTGTATGATTTCTATTTAATTTAAATTATGGATAATGCAATTTATTAAGGTTGAATTAATCTATCCTATAGTATGAGTATTGGTTATTTGTTTGATTATTTTATTTATTGACGATTATTTATTGTGATAATTGTATTTAATCAATTGGGATTAATTTAATTTATTTATTTTGATATATTGTTTAATGGTTTATTTAGTATTTATTTAATGATTTATTTACTATTGGTTTATTATTAATTTATGTTGATTTGTTGTTGAAAGGCTTATTTATTTATTTATTATTGTTTTGTTTTATTTAATTGGTAATTTATTATTGGGTTTTGATTTATTGGCTTTATTAATTAATTTATTATTTATTAATGATTTGATTTTATATTTATATTTGAGAATCCTATTTATATGGATTTATTCATTTAATTTTCCTTGTTGATTTTTATTGGGTGATGGATTATTAGTAAATATGTTTATACAAATATTATTTTATTAGTAACTGCATATATTATAAAGTTTACCGACCCTTGCGTGCGATTGGTGGATTTTAAATTAGTAGGCAAATAATATGGTGAATAATATATTTCTTGAAACTATACAAGATAGGTAAAATATATTGTTATTTGGAATTTCCTAATTGGTCGGTTTTGCACTATAGTTTTGTGTTTAATTTTTATTTAAATAGCATTTTGCAAATTTTGTTGGGTTAATTATCCGACAAATTTTTAGAAATTGGTTTTTGATTTGGATTTGGATTGAATATTGGTTTAAAGCTTTGGATTGTTGAGGATTCCTCTTCTTCAGATTTTCAACCATTTTGGATTGCGATTGCAGGTTGGTTCACATTACCTTTGAAATTTGATTTTTGGCAAGTAGTGTTTTCTCCGTGACTGTGCAATTTTGTTGAAAGTTGTTTGAAATTATTTTGGGGAGAATGGGATTGAATATGAGATATTTAATATAATATCGAAAAGAGATTTGGGAGTGGAATCTGGAAAAGTAGTTTATTTGATTGTTTTCATTGATTGAAATTGTTTGCTGGTAACGGTACCTCCTTGTATATGTAATGATTTCCTCTTCCCTATGTTGTGAAAATATTATTGATTTTATTTGGAGTTAAGTACCTTTATATTTTTGTATCCCTTGAGACTCCCTTGTCTCAGATTGCTTTTGTGTGTTTTCTAGTTTCTTGTAGCTTCACAAAAAGCTCTTTGTTTTACTATGATTATGCAATGTAAGGATAGATCATATGATTAAGTTGGAGGATGTTTTTGAGCCTTATGAAGCCTTGTGATTGTTCTTTTGAGGAGTTGCAGAGTTTGTGTGTGTCTCCTATGGTTCTAGGTGCTCTAAATATCAATCTAAGCATTGTGGGAGATGGATATTGGTTAAATAAAATTATTGTAGTAACTTAGTAGAGTTAGATAAGTTATTTCTCATGATTATAATTCTATGGTTAGATGGTAACTTTTCTATATTGTGGATAATAGTTTAGATAGGAATATAATTCATGTATCTATTAGTTGTTGTTTTTATTAGTAATGACATTAAGAACCTTAGAGGATGTGAGTTAGATGTTAGAGTTTATTACTTTTTGTACTTTAAGTACTATGTTACAATCATGTAAGGTTAGATGTATTGTTTTTTCTTTACTTCATTTTTTTTTAATCTCTTTGTTGTTTAGAATGTTTGTTAGATGGCTTAACTCTCTAGCATTTTCTTGGTGGGTATTACAAGATCTCCACACAATAAATATGGAACAAAATTTTACATACCAACTTCAACGAACAAATCACTCTAAACTATCTATTAATAATCAATATTTAAGTGCAAGGTAGGAAATTCTCTCATCAACATTGGTAAAGTCTATTGATATTGAAATAAGAGTTACCCCTACATCTTAGAGAGCCTGAAATAGGAGAACAATCTTATTCTCTCTTGTTTGTTGGCCATTGATCTAAGAGTCTTTAGCATTAAAATTGGTTATCTATAAAGATAATCATACAATTAGTTGGAAACACCAACACTTTGTTCCATAGTAGATTTATTTTTCTCTATCATAAGATAAAAGTCCAATATGGTTGATCCTATTAGAAAAACCTAGTGAGGCTAGTTCCACTATTTCTTGTTAGAAGTAGATGTGTATGTCCCTTCTTATATGTTATATTTCTTGATGAACTAATAAACATGGTCATCAAGTATTGTTAGGCCACCTATCCCCATTTTGAAAATGACGTAATGTGGGGGTGTTCGAAATATTGAATCATTCCCATAGTTTTTAGTACAATAATTAATAATTGGAAGCATGTGTCTAGGTCATTAAAACAATTCATATATGGAGAGAGTTTCTATAGGAGGTTTCCTATAATATAAAACATGAAACTCTTGTAAAGATGTAATATGTTATTGAATGAAATAAGAGAATTAAGCACAACACTATATATGTATAATATTTTTTAAGTTTATATTTGTTCCTACCCATATTTGATTATAAGTGTCATGCTCTGTGAAGTGTACCTGTACCTGCAACCACAATGCACTCAATAAATCATTATAAGCAATGGTTAGTAAATTGAAACAATGAAAGACAAAACCATAGCTAATCAACTTATTGCCTCCTAGTAAATGTGAGTATGCATTTTGCTCTCAGATCTTAGTATGCAAATTCCAGTGACTTGACTATGCTTAGATCGAGGATTTGAATGATTAAGATGCATGATCTAGCATGATAGCATGATTAAGATAAGAGTTAAGCTGAAATGAGTATGATAACATTACTAAAACTAATAAACTATAAGCTAGATGCCTATAGTAACAATGCATATGATGAAATCAAATTGGGACCCTTTGAGCTCCAAAATAGGGTCTATTTATAGGATTTTCCAAGGCTAGGGGTGAGTTGTCATGAATCAATGGTTGAGATTGATCTGAAGATATCAATGGTTAAATTGGAGGAGGATGGCGAAGGGGGTTGGATTAAAGGGAACACTTAGTTACAAGTGTCACAAAGGTTCTAGAAGATGTTGGATGAAAGGGGACAATGTGGTAGGTAGAATGGGTTAGGTTTTGAATTTAGAAATTCATTTAATAGGCAAATGGCTAATTAGTTTCAACAACTCATGAATTTGAATTGTTTTAATTAATTAGGAGTTGGAAGAAATGATTTTGGTGGAGGGAATTAATTAATTAAAGGGGTGAAATGAAATGAACCTATTTAATAAATCCTTAGATTTATTAATAAGTAGATGAAAAGGGAAATTTAATCAAATTGCTTAGTGAATTTAATTAAATTAGGAAGGAGGATTAATTAAATAATTGCTTATTTAATTAATTATTTTCAGACCATTTTTAGGTGTATACATTTTGCCCCTCTTTGAAGAGAGGTGTGATGATGCGTTGATTCAAAGAATAATCTCATTTTGATGATGGTATTGATTTGATAGGATGCCCCAGCTCTTGATTGCTAAATCCTGGTATAATGATGCCCCCTCAGGAGATCAATTGAGATAATTGATCTTTGGAGTTTTTGCGAGATTGATATCCCAATAGATTTGATTTGATTTCTGCAACTGTTGTTTGATGAAAGTGCGAGTTCTTTGATTAGCTTGATTGCCTAGATCGGTAAGATTGAAAAATCTTGATTGATTTGATTCAGTCTGGTTTCAGGAAGGATTCATCCTGTATAAGACATGGATGATCATAACATCTGGTTTCAGGAAGGATTCATCCTGTATAAGACATTGATGATCACGTCTAGTTTTAGGAAGGATACATCCTGTATAAGACATGAGTCAGAATCAATTTGTCTGGTGTCAGGAAGGATTCATCCTGTATAAGACATGGATGATTATAACGTCTAGTTTCAGGAAGGATTCATCCTATATAAGAAATTGATGATCACGTTTGGTTTCAGGAAGGATACATCCGGTATAAGACATGAGTCGATTAGGTTTGATTGATTGATTTCATTTGATAAGATTGATTAGATAAAGAACTGACAGTTTATTGATATCAGTTGCAAAATTTTTTGGATATGCTGATGTTGATGCATTTGAGGGAGATAACATAAGATTTTTGTTGAGTTGACAATATCTGGAGAAATATGAATCATCATTCTGATTATGTATACACTTTTGATGATACTTTGATGATTCCTGCGATAGATTTAACCTTGGATAAAAGGAGCTTTTGGGATCCATGCAAGAATGAAATGCAAGCTAGAATGCAAATGAAATGCAATGGAATGCAAAGCTATGACTGGACCAGTCACTGGATTATTTTGCATTTTTGTCATCATTGAGCTTTTGAAATGTGGGAAGTGAGTGCAAACATCGATGATATAATTAAACCATGATGACCTGAGCACTATTTTCCTGGATTTTGATATAGCAAGTTAACACAAGCATCGAGGTATAATTGAACTAAGATGACCTGAGTGTTGCTTGCGTAAAATAGGCAGTATTAATCATTTCAATATGCAAATTGGAAATGTCTTCAATGATATTCTGATGACATGTCTCGAGACAAATTTGCACATATTCGTGATTAATTTTCAGATAGTAGATAAGAAAAATATCATGTTTCTTCCTTGTTCCTCTAGTCAATGACATCCCAGAGTCACTCAGAAATCATGATAGCAAAAAGGCAATATAGAAAATTTGAAAAATCATGTTACAATCATTAGCCAAAAAGATATTATCCACTGAAAAGTATGTGATGTGCTTAGATTGATTTCGTGATATCTTGATAGTTGATAGTTTGATCTTGTGTTCAAAGTTGGATTTGTCTTAGTTTTTGCTTGATAAGAGTTGTCTAACTATTTGGTCTACTTGTTTGATTAAGCTCAAAATTGATCAAGAGTTTTGCCCCTAGCTAGGTGTAGGATTTTGCCCCAAGCCTAGAAACAAATTCGTTATGATATATCCAATGATCCAAACCATGGTAAGGAGCCACTTGGGATGCTTGTGTATTTATAAAGGCTTTATGATGGTCAGCGCTGATGGAAAAATGAATGCAAGTGGAAAAAATGCATGAACTAATAGATGGAAGAGCCAGCTGATAGATAGCACCTGTTTGCCAGGTTTTCACCATATGTTTTTATTGCACTTTTTCTAATATTTGATTTTTTTGGATTTTCTGCTCTTTCACTTTTTAGGATTTTTCTGATTTTTCTCTGTTTTTTTTTATTTTTATTTTTTAGACATAGAACTTTTTCAGGTGCATGCTATTGATATGTTCTTCGAGCTGATCTCCATCCTATGTTGATAACTGATATGCTCCTGATCCAAATACTACTATGACCACAAACAGACCTAACTAGTTTGGTTCAAATTTGCCTTTCTTTTCTCGATCTACCTGGTTGCATGGATTTTCTTTTAGCACTAGTTCTCCCACTTGAAAGATTATTGGTTTAACCTTATGATTATAGCTCTGACACATTCTTTGTTGATATACCTTTATATGATCAAAGGCATTGTGTTTACGTTCATGGATTAGTTCTAACTCTTGCAGTCTAGATACTCTTTGTTCTTCATCTGGGATGAGACCTTTTAGTGATACACGTAGAGAAGGTATCTCTACTTCGATTCGCAATATGGCTTCTGATCCATATACAAGAGAAAAAGGTGTGTCACTTGTCGGTGTATGGATACTGGTGCGGTAAGCCCATAGAGCAGGGTTTAGTTGGATATGCCAATCTTTCCCAGCATCGTTCATTGTCTTTTTAAGAATTTTTAGGATAGTTTTGTTAGATGCTTCTGCCTACCCATTTCCCTGTGGATAATATGGTGTGGAGAATCTGTGCTGGATTTTGAACTTCTCACATAGCTCTTGTACATCTTGATTCTTGAATGGTTGCCCATTATTAGTGATAATGGTCATTGGTATTCCATAGCGATAGATGATATAGTTCAAGATAAATGCAACAATTTGTTTTCCTGTGATGTTGATGAGAGGTACAACTTCAATCCATTTTGTGAAATATTCAGTAGCTACTAGGATGAATTTATGTCCATTAGATGAGGAAGGATTTATCTTTCCTACTAGATCAAGTCCCCATTGACAAAAAGGCCAAGATGTTGCTAAAGCATGTAGTTCTTGTGCTGGTGCATGAATCAAATTCCCATGGATTTGACATTGTTTGCATCTTCTTGCTATCTTAAAAGAATCTCGTTCCATGGTCGGCCAATAGTAGCCCAAGCATATGAGTTTTTTCGAAAGGGTAAGACCACTTGAATGAGTGCCACAAATTCCATTACGGACTTCATGTAAGGCCTTCTCAGATTCTTCTTGTTCAAGACATCTTAAGAGAGTACTGTCTAGACCTCGTTTATACAGGGTATCTGTGATGAGAGTATAATGGGAGGATTGGGCGAATAAAATTTCTCTTTTGGTTCTTCGATAAGTTAGGAGTTAAGATATTATCTTTCAAGTATGTGTAAGTTTGGCCATAGTGGGAGGAATCGTGTCCAATAAGTTGACAGATGGTTTGGGAATCAGGACAATTATAGGCGGGATGAAACAAATCTTCAACCAGGAATTCATAACGTTCTTGATTTTCCTATGTTTGTAATAGAGAAGCAAGTGTAGCCATGGTGTCTGCTACTTTATTATCATTTCTTGGAATCTGGGTCAGTGCAAGAAGATGAGTCCACTTTTTGGCCAAAAAGTGGAAGTGTTTTCCCTGATTTTCAGATTTTGTCTCATTTGAGCTTAAATTTTGAAACACTTAGAGATTGAATCTTGAAAAAAGTCAGTACTATAAAAGATATCCCTCTGAGTGTACTTTCCAAATATGTAATTTATTCTAATACCCACATAATAAAAAATAACTTTTTGAATGGAGTTCTAAAAACTATGTTTTAAAAATGCCTGTATCAAGACGATACCATGCATGTGTACGACCCACACTTTTTGACACAATTAAAATTATTTTCTCAAACCATTTTGGGAAATGGTTTATAACACACTGAAGATTGATCAACATATTTTTCTGTATTTTTTTTTCTAATATTTTTTGTTAATTAATTTTTTAATGACCGTAATTATCTTTTTAAAAATTTTACGTGTACGACCCACATAATTTGATGTAAACTTAACATTTTTTTATTTATTTTTTTTTTAAATACAAAAGAATTTTGTGTAGATTGATGACATATAATTTTTTTTCCAAAATTCTTTAAAATAAAAAAGTTATTAAATTAACAAAATTAGTTAATATTTCAAATTTATGGACCCAATTTAGTATAAATTAAATGAAAAATAGTTAAAATAATCAATTTTTAAATAAATTTATATATTTAGAATCTAGACAGTATAATCTGAAATGGGTTTTAATTTCGTATAAAAATTCTTTGATTAGAGGCACGTAAACTATTTCAGAAGTTCGTATTTGTGCTTTCATTCATGGAGATTTGAATTTGCAGTCCATGTCTCAGGTGTGGCCATCCCAGGCCTATCCCGGGCCTAATCCCAAGCCAAGTGGCGGGTTGTGGAATCAACTTCCACAAAACGGGCCCCCATTTTCAAACAAGGGCGGCTTGTGGGAAAAAAAGGAAAAATGCGATTTAGAAATGAAGGCCCGCTTTTAAAAAGTGGGCCCCCATTTTGTTTAAAAGTGGGCCACCATTTTATAACAAAATGGAGGCCCATTTATTTTTGCTTCGGACCCCCGTTACCTTTCGGCTCAGGAGCCCGAAGCATAAACGGGCCCCCGTTTATAAGAGCGTGTTTTCCAATGCATGGACTTCCGTGAATTTGTGACTCATTACCTTGCACTTGCCCATCTGTTCAAAAGTTATTTCTACAAAGTATTTCTTGCTATCATCCACCATCTTTTTGTAAGGCATGAGTTTGTCATCTTTTGTTTGATAGTCATCATTGATTTGATTAATGACAAGCTGGGAGTCTCCAAAGACTTGAAGTTGTTTAATATTCTATTTTATAACCATTTTGATGAATAGAATGCCTACTTCTGATTTATGTTGTGTTCCTTTATTGATGTTTTCTCTTGATCCATGATGTGTTCCATTATTGATGCTTGCTCCTGGACTGATATTCAGGTGATGTATTGTAAGATATGGATCAAACCTTAGAACGTCTGTATATGACTTAGTAAAATTGATTTGCCACCTTTTGAAGGATTCAAAATATTTTTGCCTTGCTGGTTCTGATAGAGAAGTTGCTGGATGTAGATCAATTTTGTCAATGATAACTGCCTCTGCTAGTTCTATTAGGATAGATGACTTCTCTTGATAGTACACAGGTAAGGTGTCAAATCTCCCATCTTCCAGTGCCTCGAGGAGGTTTTCACAATTAGATTCATCCTTTGTTTTTAATTTTTCCCGGTCTAATGTTGCCAAGAAATGGTTTTCAGCATTATACCTGATATTGTTTTCTTGATTTTCACTTTTGCGACTAGGAGATTTGACATCTGTTTGACTTGAAGATACGTTAGCAGAATCCCTGGTGAAAGTTGTTGCGGGTTTTATTTCCTCAAGATATAAGGATATGGCATGGTCATTAGGAAAGGTATCAATATCAGTATGTTCTTCATTTTCCCAGTCCATAGGTTCAAGATAGCTTAAGGATAAAGAATCTTCAGGTTGAATAGTTTCAAAGAGGGGTCATGATAGAGATGTCAGAGCTTTCAATATGCATTTCCATGTCTAGAATGGTACTCTTGTTAGAATGACCTCGTCCTCGGTTAAGTCCATGTTAGTCGAATGTGATTCTGATTCAAGTAGGCTAGTTCCTAACATTTGTTCTGCATACGTGTGAACTAGATCAACTACTATATCTGCTTCTTCATCCTTCTCAATTTGAAGTTGCTCTTGTTTGTTTTTCCATGATATCAAATATTCTCCATTTCCTTGATCTTTTAGCTGCATTTGTTCTTCCATGTTTGACAAAATTGATGCAAATGATTGTTCCTTGGATTGTGTGCTTGAAGATGCTGCCTCTTTGTTATGTGGAACAATGATCTCTTGAGCTGATTTTGGATTATTACAATAATGCAATGGATTTGAGACTGCTGATATTGTGATTTCTTGTCCATTGTATGGAAATTTTAAGCACTGATGACCTGTTGATGTAATAGCTTGTATATCCTAAATCCATGGACTCCCTAAGAGAATGTTATATGGTAGGTCCACATCTAGAACTTGGCATGTTGTATCTTTTTGCAAGGGTCCCACCGTGATGGGGAATATCACCATTCCTTTAGATGAATGTTCTTCTTCATTATGTACTTTGATTTTGATCTTTTTTGGGGGATCAACTGCATCTTCTGAATAGCCTAGAGCACGGACAAGAGACATAGAGAAAATATTCAAGCTAGCTCCCCCATCTATTAGGACACATTTAACAAGCATTCTATGAATGAGGACTTCAATTTGCAAGGAAGCGCTATGGGGATTTTGGAAGGAATCAATGCTTGGATATGGAGAAGATGAGCTTTGAATAGGATCATCTGAAATAGGCTTGATGGCAATTATGGATATCCCTTGGGGAACTTTAGCTTTGGATGTATCGTTTGGCAAGGATGCTATGGAAGGTTCTTGCAAGCTTTCAGGAGGTGTAGGGATAGATGCTTCTGGAGAGTCAATTTTCTTATGGATGGATGGATCATTGTTAGACATGGGTGCATGACTTTGATCTTCTTTAGCCAAATCCTTTAGGGATCTCTTTAAGAGGTGCATAAAAGAACCACCTTTCTTCTGAGATGTGTTTAAATCCTTGTGAGGTTTTAACATAGTTGGATTTTGATGTTGAACTTGTTGGATTGCTCTGATATGTTGGTTTGTTATGTTTTCTTCTTGTGTTTTGCTTTGGTATGTCATGTTGATATGATCTTCAGCTATTTCAAATGTTTTTGTGATCTTATGTCTGTGCTCTCTTGTTAAAATGGGCTTTGTGTTTGATATTGTGCTAAGATTTGATTGTCTAAAGGTTGTTTTGGTAAGTGATGAATAGTCAATTTCAAGGCCATTGAGTGATATGACACTAAAAGAGGATTCAAGTGTTTAAAAGTTTGCAAGTTTTTCGATCTTCGGTTTAGGAGTGCAATAGTGATGATTGATAAGAACCAAGTCCAGTAGGAACGATCTATCCTACGATGTGGGACAAAGTTATCCTGACCAAATGTTTCAGTTTCGTGATAAAGGATGATTGATCCTGATGAGAAACTATGTTTGAGTGATCAGTTTATCAAAGAGGGTGATAATGCACTTTGAGATGTTTGGATCTTGAACTTGTTGGGGGTAAGCACTTTGAAAATCTTAAGGTGTTTATGTTCTAGAGTTTGATTTTGATGAGTGATAACTTGACCAAGCAAACCAAGCAAACAATCTAAGCATGGATTGATAGATAACAAGTGTTTATGCTTACTGCAAATTGATCAGGCAGAAATGATAAATCTGAAACAGGCATGCAGGACACAGTTCTGGATTGACGGATGTAGAGTTTCGTACGACAGATTATGCAGCATAGGATGACAAGAGATACAAGACAGAATGACAGACTAGTGACTTCATGTGAATAGTAGTGTTTCGTATGACATAGAAGCTTGACTTGTACGACAAAAGATCAAGCAATACGACAGAGACTCCTAACTCGTACGACAGGTATTTGAACATTGATAAAAAGTGTTTGTTTGTTTGAGCTTGGATCATTGAATTTTGATGTTTTACCTTGGTTTTCCAATTTTAAGTCTTTGATTTTTCAATTTTAGGGATGAATACACAACAAACACACGATGTGATACATGACTCTCAATCAAGCTAAACCCTAAGGAAGTTGGCTGAGAATGAAAACCTTTGCTTACTGACTTAGGTACACACCCAATAGCTAATCAGAATAGAGCTGCTGAGTCTCACTCAATGGATTCTCAACGCCATATTATCCAACTCCAAATGCTAATGGGGGCACGATATGGCAAGTGTCTTGGGAGAGTTACTATCTCTCTTGCACAAAGATTATCACCCTTTCAGAGGTGAATCAGGTAGCTTCTATTTTTATAGCTCTTAGTCAAGAATTCCATTTGAAATTACCCCTTGAAGTCACGCAAGCGTTATTGAGGCCTATAGCCCGACAAGGTACCGAAACAAACTATAGTCACGTAAATGTGATTAAGACCGTGAGGCCCTACAAAATGCCCGATATGAGAGATCTCAAAGAGAAGACTCAAATAATCCCATCCTCTGAGACTTTAATCATCAGAGACCTATCTATTATAGTGAGTTGGAATGCTTAGGTCCAGCTATACTCACTTGGGTCATTCTCATAGGGTGATTACTTTTTCCCACTATGACAGGCCCGCTAAAGGTATGCACTATTGAAAGCAAAAAGATGAGTCTAGCTTTCTGATCACCTAAGAAAGGTGAGAGCATACTCGCCTATCATCAAGACACATAAGACATGATAGTTCATTTCTTTAAGCCCAAATTGAAGTGTGCCTAAAAATCTTAAAGAATACATAAAGTTTTTTTTTTCCTGAATTCTTAGGCAACTTGCAAAATAGATCCATTAGTAGTCATGATTGTGTTTTGAATTTGTCTTTGACAAGCGTATCTGCAAGAAAAGAGTTAGGCTGCAAACATCTCATAGACATAACAAGATTAGCATTAGTGATCCAAACTATGAAATTTTCAGAAAAATTATATGAAATTTTATCCTAATTTCAGATAGGCATAACTTTTTGCTCGGGACTCAAAATTACCAGCCATTTACCTTGTTGGAAAGGTCTCCAAGAGTTCTAGATGCAATTTTCAAAGGGCATGGCTTTTAGCCAGGACCTTTGGCCACTCTCAGGGGCTAAAAATGACCAGAAAGCCTTCAAAAACAGAAATTACCGATGTATAGACAAATTTGAAATTTCTAATTTGCAGTTTTTTCAAAAAAATTCACAGATGCAGAAACTTGTACGAAATGATTTATCAGATAGAATGACAAATGATTAGATTTCGCACAGGGACCAAAATTGACTCGTACGACATAAGATTTAATAGCCAAAAATTCGTATGACACAAAATTAGCTCTAGTACGAGTGTGAAAATCAACTCGTACAATACAGGATCAGCCTAGTACGAGTAAAGAATTTGCAGTCTAAAATCTCGTACGAGTCAGGATTATACCTCGTATGAGTCAGGATGAGGTGTCGTTCGAGACTAAAAGGAAGTTCGTAGGAGCCAAAAAGGCAACTCGTACGACAATCTGATTCTGATTCAGTAGAGATGAAGTTTAAGGAAGCTTGGGAGGCTAAAAATGATGATTTCGGCCCCACGGTGGGCACCAAAATGTCATGCTCTATGAAGTGTACCTGTACCTGCAACCACAATGCACTCAATAAATCATTATAAGCAATGGTTAGTAAATTGAAACAATGAAAGAGAAAACCATAGCTAATCGACTTATTGCCTCCTAGTAAATGCGAGTATGAATTTTGCTCTCAAATCTTAGTATGCAAATTCCAGTGACTTGACTACACTTAGATGGAGGATTTGAATGATTAAGATGCATGATCTAGCATGATAGCATGATTAAGCTATATGAATTCATGATTATCCTAGCATGATTAAGCTAAGAGTTAAGCTGAAATGAGCATGATAACATTGCTAAAACTGATAAACTATAAGCTAGATGCCTATAGTAACAATGCACATGATGAAATCAAATTGGGACCCTTTGAGCTCCAAAATAGGGTCTATTTATAGGATTTTCTAGGCTAGGGGTGAGTTGGCATGAATCAACGGTTGAGATTGATCTGAAGATATCAATGGTTAAATTGAAGGAGGATGGCAAAGGGGGTTGGATTAAAGGGAACACTTAGTGACAAGTGTCACAAAGGTTCTAGAAGATGTTGGATGAAAGGGGACAAGGTGGTAGGTAGAATGGGTTAGGTTTAGAATTTAGAAATTCATTTAATAGGCAAATGGCTAATAAGTTTCAACAACTCATGAATTTGAAATGTTTTAATTAATTAGGAGTTGGAAGAAATGATTTTGGTGGAGGGAATTAATTAATTTGAATTAATTAAATAAAGTGGTGAAATGAAATGAACCTATTTAATAAATCCTTAGATTTATTAATAAGTAGATGAAAAGGGAAATTTAATCAAATTGCTTAGTGAATTTAATTAAATTGGGGAGGAGGATTAATTAAATAATTGCTTATTTAATTAATTATCTTCAGACCATTTTTAGGCGTATACATTAATTAAATTGGGGAGGAGGATTAATTAAATAATTGCTTATTTAATTAATTATCTTCAGACCATTTTTAGGTGCATACAATAAGCTTATATTGACATATAGAGAACTTAAGATATTAAAAAATTGCTATATTCAATGTAAGTGCCTATATAATAGATATTCAAGAGGATATAAAGAAATTTATTTTTGGTAAATGAATATTTTCTTTCTAGGTTGTGTATAGTTGATAATTGCATTAAAGATTATTTTTATTTTATAAAGAGGATTGTTGTTGCACATACATAGGTACACACAATGCTAAATCCAATGCAAGATCGCATATAATACATATTAAAAGGATATGATGAAAATATTTTATGTGAAAAACAAAGATTTTCTCTATGAAGTGTAGAGGTGATGATTGCATTAAAAAAATCATTTTAATTTTATGAATAAGACTCTTATTATGCCTGCACACACACACACACACACACACACACACGCACGCACGCACACACGCACGCACGCACACACACACACACACACACACACACACACACACACACACACACACACACACACACACACACACACACACACACACACACACACACACACGTGAGGGAGGACACTTAGGAAATGATTTTCTCATTTTTATTAGAATTGCAACAATAATAAAACAAAAGTATTAAAAATTTGGACCTATTTGCAACTAGATATTGAGACTAACCTACCTTAGGGACTTCCAATAGGAATAATAGCCTAGGGGTTATGGGTGACATTGTGTTGGGAAGCCCACAAAGGGAGGTTTGAAGGTGATAGCCACTAAAGTAAAATCTTATGATTAAAAACCTAAATTTTTTCAAGTGCAAAACAAGGTTGTTCATAAAAGAGCCCTAGATTTGATGGTGTATGCTATGTTAGAAATATTATATATTTTTATGTGGAAAATCATAAGGATTGTACCATACTTGTTTTCTTTAAAAAATAAAATAGTGATACTTTGCCCCATAGATATTTTTTATTAAGAGATAAATAGGTTTTGAGGGGACCCAAAACCCTTTAAAATAGGTTTTGAAGGGACTCGAAACCCTCTAGACTTAGCAGGAATCTAGAATCCAAAAGTAGAACACTATAGAAAGATTAAAAAAGACTAACAATAGCCAACCAATAGCCTAACAACAATGAAAGGTGTCAAAGACCTGGTTGAAATACCCACAAGGCCTAAGCCATCAAACAAAAGAGACTACTTAGACAAACATGAGTATAGGGTTTTTACATACTCCCTTAACCTTAAATATGGGTTTTCACAAGGCTCCCATAAGCTCCACCTATAGTGACAGATAAATGAAGCATACAAAACAAATTGGAAAGTTGGGCTTTTTAAAAAGGCTCCCAAAACCTTCAACAAAGGAGGGTTCTAATAAGGCTCCCTTAATCTTAAGGCACGTGTCCCTGCAAAAAAAAAACATCTTTAAAGTCCATTGTGCCAAAGCCAAAGCCTATAACCACTCTCAAAATCCATCTCAATAGGAAAAGGAGAGTGATACCATAAAGAAGGTCCTAGAAAAGCCCCCAAAAAATCTCTTGCCAAAAAAATTGACGCAAGTCTCCACCTCTAAAGAATTCAAATCTACCCCAAAAGGAATGATAGGCAAAAAAGTAAGTAAAGAGAACCTAAAAAGAGCACCAAAACCCATCATCACCCCCTCCACCCCAACAGGGGAAATAGTGAGATAGGAATCAAAGGATAGAAAGAGCCCTCAAAAGACCCAACAGCACCAAAAACCCTTAACCAAAAAAAAATTGCTAAAAACCTACCCTTGAAAAATAGTAGCAGCAAACTAGCCACCATAGCCACACCAAAGAAAAATGTAGGAGGAACTACTAGCCATTGAACACATTGCCGAAGAAGAGAGACCAGAAAACTCTGTAGCAAACACCACCTCAATAGGCATATCAACATGTCTCACCAAAGTGTCCACTTTAAAAGGAACATTGGAGGAGGAGCACCATCTAGGAAGGAAATGGTAGCTAGGGAGTAGGGCCCAAGTAGAAACAACAATATGAAACATCAAAAGACCAAAAGAAATGACACAAACTAAAAGAGAAGCAACCACAGGAGGAACCAAGAGAGCACCCATTGCAGAAAAGACCAACCACCAAAAAAAGCCCAAGAAGCCCATATTAACAATAGAAACAAAAAACAAGCCCAAAAGAGATGGCACAACATAAGAGGAGAACAAATCCCAACCACCCAAAACCCCACAAGAAAAGAGGCACGGAGAAACAACAAAGGGCCCAAAAAGAAAGGGGGGGGACAAGAAATGAGACTAGGGGAGACAAAAGAGAAGAACCCCCATCACCAAGGCAACCCAAGAAGGAAAACAAAGACACCTATGTCAAAAAGCCAACCACAAAGTGGAGCCAAAGCACAAAATGAAAGCAAAAATGACAACACTGATCAACCCACCCTAGACCAAAACATGCAGGAGAGCAACCAAAACATAGGACCACAAGACAACAAACACAAACCCTACCAAGAGGACCACAAGAAGGAAAAAAAGCAACAACCAAGGAAACCCAAAACCCTCACCACTGATAGCCAAACTGGACTGGAAATAGGTCAAATCCAAACAAAAAAACCCCCAAAGTCATCATCTTCATCAGAGTCCTTGTCCCCATCATCAGACAAGGCAGAGGAGGAAACCCTAGAATGCAATTTCAAAATGGTTCCAATGCTCCCATGCTCGTGTATGCTCCTACCCATCCCACTCTAACATTGTAAAAGTTGTTACACGACTGAAGAAGCCAAGGTTTCATGGATTCCTAGGCATTCCAAATTTTCTTAATAACAAAAGTGCATTGAATTTGAATAAGATTCACTAATGATGAGAAGAGGTATCTCCACGTTGGTCATCTAGCTGCCCCATAGATGTTTTCATTACACATTGTTAGAGTTTTACCACATAAATCTTTGTTGTTGATGTGACTGATTATTCTATTATTTTTATTTTATTTCTATTTATTTTTTAACAAATTTGTATTCCAATATCATATGATTATGAGGGCTCATAATTTTTTTTAACCTATAACATTACTTCTAGTCTCTTTTTAAAAAGTTGGATAACAATTTAAAGAAAAAATATATGATATTTAATTAGACCTGACTTTTTAATAAATATTATACTTTCACGAGCTTTTATTTATATTTTTTATATATATTTATAGTTTTTGACTTGGACAAACATGACATGTAGAACTATCTACATTCTAGATAGAGGGATCCGTCCTTCCGGTTTGGGTACGTACTGATGCCGTCTTGCGCTTTTATGTGTACATACATAGCTTATCTTTGAAGATTCAAACTCTTTTAATTTTCATTCATACATGAACCAAAAAAGGAGGAAGAAAACAGAGTTCGAAATCGAAATGGTTTCGATTCGACGATGAGGATCTTATGTTCAATGTCAAATTGTAACTCAGCAGGCCTCATCTTCTCTAGTCGTCTAGAGAGAATATGACAGAACATTGAAAATGTTGCAAGTTTCACATCGACCGTGTATCTGTGGTAGTTGCCTGTTTTGACTGGCCACTTCTATATTTGTGATCCCTTTGAACGCGGATTAGGGAGGAAAATTCCGCTTTTACCCCCATTTTGCGGATCTACAACTGTGCCTGCAATGAAGTGAGGAAGTGTTTTGTTGTCGATTATGACCCGGTCAAGCCTGATTACATTTTTATATATGTTCTGCCTTAAGTCTCTCTCGGCACACATACTGCCAGGGTACTCATGGCTCTGATTTCTCTTCTCCCTCTCTGCTTCGTTGTTGTCTTTGCTTCGATTTTTGTCTCACAGGCAGGAACTGTCAACTTTACTTTTCCTCAAGACAATTTAGTAAAGTAAAACGACACTGTTTTTAAAGACGGTGCGATAGATCTCACCAAAAATGAATACAAGAGTAACCTGGGTTCGAGTGTTGGTTAGGCCACTTAGAATGAGCCGATTCCTATGTGGGATACCTCTTCTCAGGCGCTGGCAAATTTCACTTCACATTTTCAGTTCCGCATTCAGCGATACAGTTCTGGTGGGGATGGATACAATTCTGAAGGCGATGGAATCACTTTTTTCATAGCCCCCTTCGACGCTGAACCGCCTGTCAACTCGTCTGGGGAGTGGCTTGGCCTGTTTAACCCTTTAATCGACGGAAATTCATCTAATTAGATAGTTGCTGTTGAGTTCGACACATTCACGAACAATTTCGACCCGGATGACAACCATGTGGGAATCGACATCAATTCAGCAGATTCTAATGAGACAGTTTCGCTGAACCAAACTACAGACAATTGGCTTGCCAACTAGACTCTCTCAAACGAGAAAAAATGGGACGCATGGGTGGATTACGCTGGCGGAGCAAAGCAGATCCAGGTATTTCTTTTATATAACCCCTATGGTAATACCAGTAACATTTCTAAACCAGGAACCCCAATCTTGTCGTATAAAATAGATCTCAGCAAGTTTGTACCGGAGAACGTCAAAGTTGGGCTTTCAGCTTCCACTGGATGGGCAAGCGAAACCCACACAATTTACTCTTGGAATTTCTCGTCTAAATACTCTTGGGAAATCTCCACTGGAAATGAAGGTTCCGTAAGAGTTGTTTTGATTTCAGTCTTTGCCAGCTTGTTTGTCCTTTGCTGTTTCATATTCGTTGGCGTAAGCTGGAATCGCAGAAAAAGAATGTGCGGTGACGAGGGTAGAGAAGAAAGCGACGTGGAGCTGGACGAATGGTTTGCTCAAGGCCCCCGCAAGTTTTCATATGCTGAGCTCAGTGCTGCCACCAGAAACTTCAGCGACGACGAGAAGCTTGGTCAAGGAGGGTTTGGAGGCGTGTATAAAGGCATTTTGCCTTCCACAAATGAGTCCGTGGCTGTAAAATGAATATCCGAGGGTTCGAAACAAGGAAGGAAAGAATATATTACAGAGGTGACCATAATTAGCAAGCTGACACACCGTAACCTTGTACAGCTCTTGCGGTGGTGCCACCAAAAGGGCGAATTTCTTCTGGTCTACGAATTCCTGCCGAATGGAAGTCTGGATAACTATTTATTCGAAGAGCAAAAGGTTGTCATGGATTGGGATCGAAGGTACAGCATTGCATGTGATATAGCGTCTGCTCTTGTTTACCTTCACGAGGATTGGGAATAGCGTGTTGTGCACAGAGACGTGAAGGCAAGTAATGTGATGTTGGATTCTGATTTCAACGCAAATCTGGGAGATTTTGGCCTGGCTAGACTGGTGGGACGCGATCATCCAGCCTCTCATAAGACCGTGGTGGCGGGGACATATGGGTACCTGGCACCCGAATGTGTATATACGGGAAAGGCCAGTACAGAATCTGATGTGTTCAGCTTTGGAGCCGTCACTTTAGAAATCGCCTGTGGGAGGCGACCAGTGGATCGGAGCTAGGATAAAAGACTGGTCGAATGTGTTTGGAATTTGTATAGCCAGGGGAGGCTCTTGGATTCAGCAGATAAAAAATTGGAAGGAGGCTGCTGTTGCTGGGATTTTTGTGTCCTCATCCTGATCCAAAAGCGAGGCCTAAAACGAAAGCAGTGGTAAAGATTTTGAAATTTGAAGTCAAGTTGCCAAATGTTCCTCTGAATTTGCCTGTAGCTGTATATGACAGTGCCATCCTTTACATCCTTCACTCTTCGTCGATGCCGACCGGGTATGGAACTTCTATGACGTCGACCTCATCCGGCATTACAGGTACATCTGTATCATTTTGTTCTCCTTCTACTGGTTCGCGCACCGAAGTCGTGTCCAAGCCTCTTTTATACCATTCAGAACATCACCCTTCGATTGGAAATGGTCCGTGCTCCGAATTCATGTCATGTTCTAGGATCTTGAGAAAAGAAAACCATTTTATATAAATCATTCTCTAAATTAAAAGGTAATTGATTGTTCCCTCATCTTGTTTGCGGTTGTTTGTAACAGCTTAGAACTCTTCAAGATCAGTTGTTCATGAGCATGCTATTTTTAAGAGTTAATGAAAGTTTAGGATTCTAGTAGTGGAGTTGTTTCATCAAGAGTCTAATCTATAATTTAGGGAGTGTTCAAGCTTAGGTAGCAGTTTTTGTTATCATACAAATGGGAGTGGAGACTTCTGTACGGTCCTTTTTAGATATGTAAATATAATGTGACTGGATCTTTTTTCGTACATTGTGTTACAAAGGAGTTATTAAGTTCACTCTGCTTACTATTATTCAATTATTTGGTTTTTGTATAGGTTAAAAAATCTATAAAAGAAAACGGCTTTAAGAAAGTAAGACAGGCAGCGACAAATAGTAAAATAGGATAAGAATGGACTATATAGTTTAAGGAACGAGTTGTATTATGTATAATTCAATATATTATTTAGTGAATTAAGTTTTATTTTCTTCATAATATTTACAACAATCTAAAATTTAGAATGTTGTATTTTTCATATTTTCATATTTATTTCAAAATTAAAGTTTTATATTTTTAGATTTAATTTGTACTTTTAATGTTTAAACTATTCTAGATAATTGTCGAGGAGAACTTAGTTTAATGGTCAAGTAATTATTGGATGCAATTAGATGTTGTTGAATTTTTTTTTATAGATAGTCTTATGTCCTTAACATCCCCTTAATTATTGGATGCAATTAGATGTTGTTGAATTTTTTATAGAATAGTAGAAAACAAACAACATAATATAAAATAAAATAAAGTATATAGCATAATGAATATCCTTGAAATCTAATATATTGAACATTTATTTATTTGTATTTATTTTATTTTAAAAAATCTAAAATAATATGAAATCTAAAACATTCCATTTTTTACAATCTCATTATTAATTCTAGAATCTAAAGTTTTTGTAAGAAACCTTTGTGAAAGTATTTAAAATTTTTAACTTATATCTCTAGCTTCCAATATGTACATTATTCTACACAATTTTATTTTCTCTTAACCATATGTAATAGATTTAGGTGGATTTAGTTTGGGAAAATAAAATTGTGAAAAATAAGCTGTCAAAAGTTTATTAACTATTTGACTATTATCATAACTTATAAGCTTTATTTCAAGAATCTCTAGGAACTATTTGACAGTTTGATTTTTGTCAACAAATTTAAATCTTTTTATTAGTTATTTTGATGTCAATAATTTTTTTTGAAATATGATCTAAATTATTTTTAAAAAATCATAACCTTTTTGTTATTGTTGAACTCATTCTAATTAATGAATGATAAAATATGATCCAAAATATTAATGAAAATTAATGACAAAGAAAAACAAAACATCGAGTACTTTTATAAGAACCTTTTTAATCAAAAACAACGTGAATATACAATTAATTTCCTCAAAATAACTCAATTTATATTATTAAACGAGAAATAATTTTATAATATAATAAATTTTAGTGATAGTCTATCTATAACTATCAAACAATATGGTTGAGTTATTTTCACAAGAAAGAAAGATGAAAACTTCAAGAAGATAATTATCTAGCTTTTGAGGATATCAAAAAGAAAGAAATTGTACTAGATATTTTTTTTTAAAGTGGTCTCTCTTTGTTAAAACAATGGAGAACCAGGGGATTACCCTGTAGTGTGACGATAAGTCACGAGCCTTTTTGATAGGGTGATCACAAGTTCAAAACTTGTGCCTTCCATCTTGTAGGCACATGTTGACAACATGGAGACACAAACAATTGCATGGAGGTAACCATTGGCATAAGTGGCGTGCGATAGATGAGAGTTATAAGGAGAGGAAACTGCTACTGACAAGAGTTATAAGGAGAGGGCATTCTCACCATGGAGAGATAGGAAGATGTCTGCATGTGGCGATGGAGAAATAAGGTGACACCTGCATGCGGTGGTAGAGAGATAAGGTGTCAGTTGCGTGAGGTATAGGAGATATAAGGGCGAGCTATCATGTGTGTGCAACAGAGTGATAAGGTGGCGTGCCATGCACAAGCAATGGTAGAAAACATCTCAAAGGATGAGGTCCCTCAAAAAATGTGGCCTCATTGGTTCATAGATGCAGTCAAAAGTGTTAATGGCTTCGGCCTCTTACCAATCAAAAAAAATGGAGAACCAAAAATTGTTTGAGAATCTAATATTAAGTGATACCACTTAATATCAAACAATATTTGAGTTTTAAGAAGGTTTTCTAATAAATATATTTTATATGCTTCCTATTAAAGTTTATAGTATGTGAGAAATATCCTAATATATAGGTTTGTACATTAATTTAATAGAGATATCCTAACATTGAGAGATATCCTAATTTATATAAAGATATCCAAAGGCATTTTTAGTCTATAGGGGTGAAGGCTTAAGAACTAATGGTTCAAGTGTTGGAGTTCTTATTTATTTATATAGAGTGATGAAATTTAATTCTTTTGAGGTGTTCACACAAACCCTCAATGATTAGAAGATAACTCTTTCCTAAAAGATAAATTGGATATCATAATTTAATTTTATTCAAACTAAGAGACATATTATTTCACAAAATGTTATTATTTGATTCGCATGGGTTCTTTCAAATATTTATCCTAATTTTTTATTATTAAAATTGGCCATAATTATCTCACTAAAATAATCAAATGTCTATAGAAGGTCATGCCCCTAAATGACCAATCCACAATGCTAGATTTATAGGCAACAACCTCTAGGTGCAAGGGAGTGAATTGAATGTCATATTTGTGAGACCCTCCATGGGTGATCCCTATGGAATTTGCATTCATTCATGTCTTTGTGATTGTTTCTTCATGATTTATGCTATGCTTAAAATTGTCAATGATTTTGAAGATGTATTAATATCTGGGATGTTGTGATATTCTTCTATATTGTGCAATTTTTTCTAGTGAATCTAGTTTATATGTTAGATTGATTGTGATCACTAATAGCTTATTTATGAATTTTCTAACAACTTATTTATGTTAGATTGATTATAATCACTAATAGCTTATTTATGGTCACTTGTGAATGTTTATTTATATTTAGCCCTTATGTAGTAATAGATGGATTTTGTATACATATTGTTCTCAATAAGGATGAATTTTTAGATTAAATTTTTAATTCATGTTAAGTTCTTCATATATTAATTTATTTATTCATCATACAATATTGACATTGATTGTTAAATTAATAGCTAAATTTTTCCAAGGGAAAGAGAGGAGGAATACATAACCAAATTATTTATAATTTGATGTGAATTTATGTTTTGAGTGGTGTAAGAATAATAGTTTTTAAGTGATGTTGGTCATAATTATCCATTTTACTTTGACGGGTGTATAATACCAAGTTTTATGTTCTAATAGTGACCCTAGGTGTTAGATGAAGATTTTGGGTCTCTTTTGGAGTATAAAACGGCTATTTATATATATTTTTAGTGTCCTAAAAATTCCCTTACCCAAAACTGATGAGAATGAGTTGGTTGAGAAGTTATATGTGAGAGTTTCTCTCTCTTTCTTATTTTTTTTTCATTCTTGTTTGTGGAGAGGGTCTTTTGTCATCTGCTTTTTTTTGAACTTCTAGTTTTGGTGAGAGGTTTTGGAAGAAGGTTTTGAGGAAAGTGGTGGGAAAGAATATAGGGATTCCCATAAATTATACATTTTCTTGGATTTCTTGTTAAAGTAGGGAATCAAATCATTTGTTTGTAAATCATTTGAATGTTATTTTGTAGAAAAAAGGCTATTGCTTATTTTTATATTTATTTGAGGAATTTATGATTGGTATTATGTCTAAATCATATAGAATTGTTGCAAATTATTTTAAAAGTGTTCAAATATGTGTGGGTGTAGACTTCCCTTGGGAGGGATTTGGTCCTCCATGTGATGGGGTTTAACTCAGAGTGTGCACATAAGGATTTGTTGTTATGGCTAAGAGTACGCTAATTTATCTTAAGGGTGAGAGTGCCCTATGCTTTACTTATTATGGAATTGAGTATCCAATATTGTTGTGATGGAGGATTGAGGTAATTTGCAGAATTTCTAGTTTTGCACAATCGTAGGGTTAATGAAGGTTGGAAAGTATGGAAGAAATTGAGGAAATAAAGTTATTATTATTCTTTAACCCTATATGGTTGATAGCCCCTACTAGTGTAAGGGACTCCACATAGAGTTCCTTAGTGATTTTGGTGAGTTATTTTTTTATGTTTCTTGTGAAGAAATGCTTAAAATGTGATGTGGTAAAGTGTATGTTCTGGGTTGATTTTCTTGCTATGTATCTTGCCTCTTGCTTAGGGTGGATTTGAATACCAATCCTATGGTTGGGTGGAGAGTCATGAAAAATATTCTCTGAGAGGTGTGATTATTTAACATTTCTTTGTTATGTGTTGCTCCTTTAACATTTAAAAATTTTGTTAAATAAATATAGACCATTCTTATAACTTATGTGAATTAGATAGTTGTTAGATTAATTTGTCAAATATGCATTTTATTGGAAATAAATACTATAAAAATTACGGAAATAAATACTATAAAAATTACTGAAAAAATAATAAATCTCATGATTAAATTTTATCAATTTGCAATAATTTATTTGGACATTTTTTATAGTAATATATGTGTGTGTGAGAGAGAAAGAATGTGAGATATAATAAGTTATTAAAAACGATAAATTATATATTTAGCCGATAAGCTATTATATTGGAAGAACCTCCCATTGGAAGTGAGAATAGAAAAGACTCTCCACCACTTTTTGCTTTCAGCATTTCATCGATTTTTTTTATTTTTTCCGTTTAATTTTTTACAGTAAAAAATCAAGGCCCTCCCATTCCCTACCATTCCGTCCCATTTTCTTGTCCTTCCCGCACAAATGGTGCCCTCTTGTCCGAAGTAAGCGAAAAGGGACCCACATTTGATGCCCTCCCGTACGGTAGAGTAAAAGATTGCGGGACCCACAAGGAAATTTCTTGAAAATCACCGAAATCAGGGAGCTCCTACGTAATTCCCTCTTTATTTGTTAATATTTCAAATTTAATTTTATGTCTTTTTTAGCATTAGTGAAATTTGATATTTTTTTGGCATTTTATCTTTGTTTAAGGGTGAAGGAAAAATTACTGTTATTTTAAATTACATTTTTTAAAAACAATAATTGTTACATGCTGTTTTAGTTTAATGCGTTTTTTTTTTAAATTTGAATTTGTTAAAATTAGAATTTTTTATTTATTTGTAATTAATAAATAGAATCATTTTTAATTTTTATATTGTATTGTACTATTTTTTGTCATTTTTCAAAATTTTATATTTAATAATATCATACAATTTAAAAAATTATTAAATTTTTCTAATTTATTGAAAATATAAATTATTTTACAATAAAAGCTCATTAGAAAATTCTAAAAAAATATTTTATTGTGAGTGAAAGTATGATTTCCCTATTTTCATCTATGATAAACAAATAAATTTATATAAATAAGAATAAATTGATTTGATTAAAGTAAATGATAGTTGAGTATGAGACATGTGTGTGCATCAATGCTAAATTAAGAAAAAAATAGTGTAGAAAAAAATATTTGCGTACTAATTATGTATTTTAATTTATGGTTTATTTATTTTAGTAAAATTTGGATAGTTTATTTAATTTGTTTTGAAAATTAATGGTTAAATCTATTTATTAAAACTACACTTTTGGTAACGTAAAACTAGTTTTATTATCGTAAATTTAATCTAGTTTGCTTTCTTAGATTACTATTACAAGTACCATTTAGAATTGAATACATAATGTAACATTTCACCTTGGAATAATATGAACCTTTCTTTAGACTGGAGGTCCAGAATGACATATATTTCAACTAAGTGTAATAACTGATAATTTTATTAGGCTTAGATGAGTAATATGAGAATGCCTCATGAACCTTATGCCCTCAATTTAGTAAAAATATTGTCTCAAACTAATGTTTTTAACATTTCTTATAAATAAAAGAAAAAAAATCAGTGTTTGATCTAGAAAGAATGGTTAGAGGTATTACAATCTTCTTCCTTCATAGGGATGAGAGTGATGTATGTTTGTAAATTTGACAACCAAGTTTGTGTACATAGAGGTCTTGGTAGTACAAAAAACATAAGGGATTTCAACTTACATAATTTTTTTCTATCACTTCTTTTCATGATTTTTATTACCATTGAGGGTCCTTATATTGGAGATGTTATCCTATGAATTTATACAAAACGAGAATAAAAATATCATGAGTACCTTGTAACTAACAAGATAAATCAAATGTAAAAAATAGAGCATTGATGATCTATTATTCTCCCTTTCATTTGATTGCCTTTATATCCAATGCAATTGAGCGAGGAAAGATCTTCTCACATATATGAGTGGTCAATAAGAGCATATAATAGTTTGTTGTAAATATATCGCATCATAACAAAATCATAATCATAACCATGCAATTAAATAATTAATAATAAGAATGTAAGCACATAAATCATCTAAACATAAATGTATAACAATCGTAACTAGAATAGTACATTATGGGAATGTCATGCCCAAACATTTAACAACATGAAAACTCAAATAATTTTTCTTTTTCTTTTGACCCCATTAAGAAGATCACCATGATGATGTGTAAACATCATAACAAGTATCAAAAGAGCACCTATATTACTTTTCTATATTTAATCCTAGAGTAGTTTATTAGCATTGCATGATTGTAGTTTTCCCACACCAAGATAAAGTACATTTCATGATGATAACAATCTCACAAAATTATTATATGTAATTAATTATTCAAAATGCAACTTAAAGTCTTACTTCATGCCCACAATTTTCATTACAATCTGTCAATTTTATTCCATTCACTATGTCAAGATCGAACTTACTAATATTTGATAGAAATATATTTATAACTAAATTTATTTTCATTTCTAGTTGTAATATCATTGTTATAAAGGCTATTATATTCTTATTATTATTCTTTTAATAGTAACAACACTTTAAGTTCTCCCAATAATACTAGCATTAATATGGGAGCCCAACCAAACATTTGAATTTATAATTTTGAATCCATTTTAAGTATCCTTACTTATTTTAGCAATATGTTGAAATAAATTTATATTTGTGAGATTTTTCCAAGATCAAGAGGCAATGGAAAGCACAAATAAGAGAGACAAAATAAATGATAGGAATAAACTGTATTCTATCAAAATGCAAAATATGATCAACTGGATCATTACAAGATATAGATTGATTTCCCATCCAAACAATGTAGATGAGATCACTTATATTGGCAAGGCTAGGGATATGTGAGCACATAAACATGACATGTGGCTCAATAAGAAATAAGGGTAGGTAAGAAATAGGTGTGGGTAGGTAGGAGAAACAATGTAATATTCCACATGAGGTGGAATGCAACAACAAGATAAGATCAACACCATAAAAGTTGGAAATTCTCCTACACACACTATCCCAATGTGGCACAAACACCCAAGGGTCTCATACCCAAACTACTATTAAATGCATGTACCTAAGTAAACTTAAGTAACATGTAATAATATCCAAGATGAATAATTATTTACACCAACAATATTAATAAATTTCTTTTCAAGATATTGTTATCTTGAAAATAAATTTATATTAATAAAGTTATTTTCAAGATATTGTTAAAATAAGTAAGGGTGTGTAATATGGATTCAAAATGTGTGTTTCTATCTTCGAAGTGGTTCATATCAGGCTTGCATACTCCTCTTTCACTACGATATCTTGTCACCCTACATTCAAATAATGTGGGTTTGATTGTGGTCCTATATAGGGCGACAACTTCTTTACTTTCCAATACATTTCCCTACACTAATTTTGGGGTTTGATTTGTGAAGCATTTTTCTTTTCCCTCAAGTATTTTTTAGCTCTCACTTTCTCCTCTGCATTATGGATATCCCCCCATCAACAAGTGCGTCACTTTTCCCATCCTCAATTAACAAGTTCTAGAATCAGGGGAATACACACATATAAAGATTAGCAAAGTCTTTTTCCTTTAATGTCACTGTGTTGACCATGCTATCAAAATAGTTATTGGGGTTAACCTATTGGGTGCCTACTTGTGTTTTTGTTTACCCCATTCAAGTGGTCAGTATGTATATTTCAAATACTTTGGACCTCATGCAATCATTTTCTATAGTTTCTAATCTAGCTGCAAATTATCTAAGGAATTGCCTTCATAGCACCCTAGATTCTTCTATTAAGGGTTATAATCTCCATTAGGGCAAAGCTTTAGTTGGTGGCCTATTTTGTCAGAAAGACCTTGCCAAAGACTGTAGTTTTCTTTGTGTTTATATTGCTCTCAAATAGTCCCTTAATTCCAAAGATGACATGCTTCTCAGAGATGCCATCTCAACCAATAAAAGTGAGTTGGGTAAATGCTTGTGTAATCATATTTTTAATAAATATGAAGCATTGTTCCTCCTCATCACCCACAAATGCCATTCCTCAACTCGTCCCTATAACCTATTTTATGAGGAGGTAGAGACTGGATTAAATAATTCTCAACTGCAAGGTACATCAAACAATCGCCCACTCAACAAGGCGGGAGAAGTTGACAATGTGGCAAGAGCATATGACAACACTCATGGTTAGCAGGAGGATACTACTCCTCATGATGGGGACTTTGTGCTAAAGGATATTTTCATTCGTGGACATGAAGAAAATTCTACTATGGTTGGTTTTATAGAGAATGGTCATGCATTTAGCCTTAATGTTGTGTTTGGTGTTGATGTTGAAGAGGAAGCACAAGATTCTAACACCATTGTGGATATAGAAATGGTGGACTAGAATTCTTGCTACTTGAGAAGTTTTTTTTTGCAAGTGCATACCATTATATTAATTTTAAAAATACATACATTAACTTGTAGAGAAGACCATGATATAGTAGACTAAAGGAAATGATAAAAAACATAGAGAGTATTGCTCCATCTATGAACCCTATCTAATTAGCTAGACACCTAACCAAAAAACCCACAAAATGGAGGAAGTAGAGAACATGGCTTGATTTGCAACCAACACATACACATATTTCATTAAAAATGGTATGGCAGAACCAAATCCATAACTAATTCAAAGAACCAAAAAATTGGAAATAATAGAAAGCCATGCTCAATGTGTAGAGAACTAACATATATAATATATTTCAAGGAAACCTAGACTCGAACATAGAAAAACAAAAAACTTCAACTGATCCACACATGGGGTGGGATTAGTGCTAGCTATTAACAATAGAATAAGAAAACTTTCAAGAGAATTTTCTACATAGATAATGACACTGTACCTCTAGCTAGTTTTGGGGATTGTTTTCCCTAACACATTCATCATCACCATGCTCCCACTATCCCTATGAGTCATCAAACTTGAAGGCCACATAGAAATATTTTGGGCCTTTTCATAGTCTATCCTTGAAATGTAATTTTTTGATCTTTTGTGCAAGCAAATGGTGAAGCATAAGATGATGAAGGGTGTACAAGAGGTTATAGTAGAGGGTGGCTTCTGAGGGAGATATCATTTCTAAGAAAATTCCCAATTCCCCCTCAAAAAATATGCAATTGTTTGACTCAAAGGTAAGTGCACAAAGTTGTGGTACCAAAAAGGTGCCACTTTTTACCTTTTAATAAAAATGTGTCATTGGCATGAAAAGTTATCCAAACATTCGGGTTGGATGCCCAAGGAAAATCCAACCCAAAGGGTTGGTATTTTCCCATGCAAAACATTTGGCGAGTGCCAAATTCAAAATTTTTGAATTTTCACATTTGGCGCGCTCCAAATTTGATGATTGCCAAATGTGAAAAGTCATTTTTTCATTTGGCGAGCACCAAATGTGAAAAGTCATTTTTTGCAATTAAAGGTTTTGTGAGTGTGTAGATTTCCCATTTTGGGCACAAGTTATACCCATCCTGGAAGGAGAATATATACATCAAATATAACATTTAAGTATAAGAACAAAGATTCTTATACTTTAAGTTATATTTCATGTTAATATCAATTGGCAGGAGGTTTGAGAGTGGTTTCAACACTATAGGAGTTATAATGTATATTCTAGTATTTAGAGGATCATATAAAATTTCAGACAACCAAATTTTAGTAATCAACATATCAAAATTTAATAATCATTGTACTCCTATTAGCATTCTTTAGCTATGTAGATCTGACTCTCCTTATCTTCCCCAAACTCTAGACCTATCTCTATCTGTCTCTATCTATCTCAGTTCCCTCTCCCCTCTTTAGGTATATCCCACCCTCTCTATCTTTTGTTCCTTCCTTAACTCCATATCTATACTTGACTCCCTCCCTCTCTCTTCTTCTTTCTCATTCTCTTATTATTTCTCTCCCCACCCTCTCTATTCTCTTGGTCACTACCTATCCCTTATATCCTCTCTCTCCCCATATCTAGGGCTTTGCCTCCCTTCTTATTCACCTCATTACCTCTCCCTCCCTATATTATTATTCACCTCTCACCCTCCCTCTAGGTTTCTCACATATCTAATTGTCCACCCTCTAGTTCTCTTCCTCCATCTCCATCTTTATCTCCCTCTCCCTTACCCCTATCCAATTATGAACTCTCTCCCCCTATTCTCTCTCTCTAAACCTATCTACTTCATCATTCCTTAGGTATTTGAATTCATCCATGTCTACCTCTCCATCGATCCCCTCTTACTCATGTCTTTACTCTTTTATCTATTCCCTCTCTCCATTGTCTAGGTTGTCACCTCTCCCTCCTACCATCTCTCCCTCTCAAATTTATAGGTTTCTCCCTCATTGCCTCTCCACATATATACCTATCCATCAATATCTTATTAGGAACCCATCTCTATGACCCCCCCTCTCTCATCTAGGTATTTAACCTCTCTCTCACACTCTACATAGCTCATCTCTCTATTTGTCCCCTCTCTAGTTCTCTCCCTTCATCTCCATCTATCACCCCTTACCCATCTCCCTTTATAAACTTTCTCCTTTGTTTACCTCTCCTATAACCTCTTTATCTCCATAAACTCTAGACCTATTACTCTCCCTTTCTCTCCCTTTATTCTCTCTCTCCCCCCTCTCTAGGTCTATCTTACAGTCTCTCCCTCTCTCTCCCACCTTCCCTTGATATCTCCATATCTATCATTCCCTCCCTCCCTCTCTCTTCTCCTCCTATTGTTTCTCTCCACTCTCTCTTTGTTCTCTTGATTACTACCTATCCCTCCCAACCTCTACCTCCATACCTATTTTTCTGTCTTATTTTTTTCTCTCTCTCACACATATCTACCCCATCCCCCTTTAGGTCTCTCAGTCACCCCCTACCCAACTTTCCCTCTCTTCTTATCTCTCTTTCTCTTTATTCTTCCCACTCTCCCCTTCTCTCTCCCTCCCCTCTCCAGGTCATCACTTCTTCCTCCCTGATATAGTATTTAGATAATGGGTTGTAGGATATAAGATTTATGGTATAAGATACAAGATTGATGGTACATAGTTTAGGGAATATAGGGTTGAGGGCAGTGGTTGTAATTATTCCTCCCTCTATCTCTCCATATTCCTCTCTCTCTCTCTCTCTCTCTCTCTCTCTCTCTCTCTCTCTCTCTCTCTCTCTCTCTCTCTCTCTCTCTCTCTCTCTCTCTCTCTCTCTCTCTCTCTCTCTCTCTCTCTCTCTCTCTCTCTCTCTTCTTTCTCACCTCTCTCTCCTCTCCCTATGTCTCTCCCTCCCTCTCTACCTCCCCATTCCTTAACCTCATATATATCTTCCCCCCCAACTCTCTCATTTATCTTCCTTACTCTCTTATTATCTCTCTCTCTCTCTCTCTATTCTTAAGGGGTCATATGGTGTCCTATGACCCCTTAGGACAAGATATGACCCCTTAGGACTTGATATGACCCCTTAGGACACCATATGGTGTCATTAGGGGTCGTATGGTGTCCTAAGCGATCATTAGGTGTCTTATAACCCGTTAAGAGACCATATGACCCCTTAGGTGTCGTTAGGGGTCATATTGTGTCTTAAGGGGTTATATGGTGTCCTATGAACCATTAGGACACCATATGACCCCTTAGGTGTTGTTAGGGATCATATTGAGTCCTAAGGGGTCATAGGGTGTCCTATGACCCCTTTGGACACCATATGATCCCATAGGACACCATATGGTGTCATTATGGGTCATATAGTGTCTGATGAAGAACACCATATGGTGTTGTTATAGGTCAGATGGTGTGCTAAGGGGTCATATGGTGTTATATGACCCCTTAGGACACTATATGGTGTTGTTATGGGCTATATGGTGTTTTAAGGGGTCATATGGTGTCCTATTACCCCCTAAGGGGCCATTAGAGGTCAGATTGTGTCCTATGACCCCTTAGGACACCATATAACCCCTTAGAATACAATATGGTGTTGTTATGGGTTATATGGTGTCTGATGATCCCTTTGGTTCGGGCACCATATGACCCATTAGGATACAATATGGTGTTGTTATGGGCCGTATGGTGTCCTAAGGCGTCATATGGTGTAGGAAACCATGTGAGCCCTCATATGGTGTTGTTATAGGTTATGTGGTGTCCTAAAGGGTCATATGGTGTCCCATGACCCCTTAGGACACCATATGGTGTCATTATGGGTCTTATGGTGTTCTAATGGGTTATATGGTATTATATGACCCATTAGGACACCATATGACCCCTTAGGACACCATATTGTGTCGTTATAGGTCGTATAGTGTGATAAGGGGTCATATGGTGTCATATAATCCCCTAAGGGGTTGTTAGGGGTCATATTGTATCTTATTACTCCTTAGGACACCATATGGCCCCTTATGACACAATATGGTGTTCTTATGCATCGTATCATGTCCTAAGGGGTCATATGGTGTCCTATGATCCTATAGGACACCATATAACCCCTTAGATGTCATTAGGGGTCATATTATGTACTAATGGGGCATATGGTATCCTATGACTCCTTAGGACACCATATGGTGTCGTTGTGGGTTGTATGGTGTCCTAAGGGGTCATATGGTGTCCTATGATCCCTTAGGACACCATGTGACCCCTTAGAACACCATATAGTGTTGTTATGGGTCATATGGTGTCCTAAGGGGTCATATAGTGTCCTATGACTGCTTAGGACACAATATAACCCCTTACATGTCGTTAGGGTTTATATTGTGTTCAAAGGCTCATATGGTGTCCTTTGACCCCTTACAACACTATATGACCCCTTAGATGTTTTTAGGGGTCATATTATGTTCTAAAGGGTCATATGGTGTCCTATGACCCCTTAGGACACCATATGAACCCTTAGCAGACCATATGGTGTCAATATGGGTCATATGGTGTCCTCAGAGGTCATCTAATGTCCTATGATTGGTTAGGACACCATATGGTGTTGTTATGGGTTGAATGGTGTTCTAAGTGGTCACGTGGTGTCCTATGACACCTTAGGACACCATATGGTATCGTTATGGGTTGTATGGTGTCCTAAGAGGTCATATGGTGTCCTATGATCCCTTAAGACACCATATGACCCCTTAGATGTTGTTAAGGGTCATATTATGTCCTAAGGGGTCATATGGTTTCATATGACCCCTTAGGACACCATATGACCCCTTAGGTGTCATTAGGGCTCATATTGTGTCCTAAGGAGTCATATGGATATTAACCTCACTAGTTCTAAATTCACTTGGTCAAATAGGAGATTAGGTAAAAAATGCATTCAAGTAAGGTTGGATAGGATCTTGGTATTGAGAAATTGGAAAAAAAATTATGCCCTCTCCCTTTGTACCCTCCATAGAGATGGTTCAGATCATAGTGCGATCCTTCTCTCCATGGATGATTCTATAAGGAAAAATTAATACACCTTTAAATATGAGATAATGTGGTATTCACACTTAGATTTCAGATCATTGGTAGAACAATGGTGGAATTTCCCTATCAATGGCACCCCTATGTACCGTGTGACTTAAAAACTAAAGATTATAATGGAGAAGGTTAAAGGATGGAACTAGCATTCTTTTGGAAACATCTATTAGAAAAAAAGAAATTATTTCTAACCTTGAAGTTATCCAGAAGAAGATAGAAGATAAAAAAACTTCTCAGGATGAATGTAGGAAGGAGATCATGCTAAGAGATCAATGGTTTAGATTAAATAAAAAAGAAGATGTCTTATGGAAACAAAAATAAGGAATACAATGACTTAATTAAGGAGATAAAAATACCAAATTTTTCCACCAATCCATTGTGAAGCATAGGAGCAGGAGTAGGATAAGGACTCTTCAAAAATATGATGGTTCAATCACAAAAGATGAGAAAGAGATGACTGAGCTATTTGTTAACTTCTTCAACATCCATAACCCCAATATCTAGAGTAACTTTAGAGACCCCTGTGGCTTGCTTGAGGTGATCCTGGAAGTTATTACTAAGGAAGAGTTGTCTTTGCTAAATGCTAAGGTGTCTCTCCAAGAGGTCAAAGATGCAAATTTCTCCTTTGGAGCTTACAAGGCTCTAGGTCTTGATGGATCCCAACTTTCTTCCATGATTACTAGGATGTCATTGGTACAGATATTTTTTATGTTGTGGAGGACTTCTTTAGGTCTGGTAAACTCTTCAACCAAGTTAACTCAACCTTCATTGGTTTAATTCTTAAATATGATAGTGATGTTTCCTTAAATGACTTTAAGCCCATTAGCCTGTGTAACACCCTATATAAAATCATAGTGAAAGTTATTGTTAATAGGATCAAACCTATGCTTGATAAATTATTTTTAATCAACCAAAAAGGCTTTGTTAAAGAGAGACACATTATGGATGCAGTTATAATTGCTCATAAACTTGATCACTCTATGAAAAATAGAAAATTACCATGTATGGTTTTCAAATTAGATATCTCTAAACCTTATGATAGAGTTTCATGGAACTTTCTTTTTGAAGTGCTAACAAAGTTTGGATTTAAGGATAAATTCTTAAATATGATAATTCAATATGTCACAACCGCTAAGTTTTCTATTTTGTTAAATGGTTCCCCTAATGGTTATTTTACATGTGGTTGAGGCCTTCGCCAGGGTGACCCTCTATCCCCATATTTATTCATCATTGTTGTTGAAGTCCTTGGAAAAAATATTGAAAAAATTAAAAGGAGAGGTCATCTAAGAGGTGTTAGAGTTACTTCTACTATGGATCCTATATCACACCAACAATTTTTGGATGACACCATCATCTTTGGTGAAGCTTATATCTCAGAAGGCAAATGTTAGAAGGATAATCTAGATAATTATGCAAACATTTTAGGTCAACATATTAACTATGAGAAGAGTAAGATATTCTTTTTTAATTTCTATGACAACCTTCAGGCTAAAATCACTAATGTCTTGGCTTGTCAGACTGCAGCCTTACCGAAATATTATCTCGGATTACCCCTTATTGCTAAATCCCCCTCTTCTCTATTCAAGAATAGAATCATAGAGAGATTTAAAAAGAAATTAGTTGGATGGAAAGGGAAATTTCTAAGCTTGGTAGTGAAAATTCAATTAGTCAAATCTTGTCTTCAAAATATCCTAGTTTACTACCTCTCACTCTTCAAGATGCTAGGGTTTGTTGCTGATAGGATAGAAATTTTTTTTAAATGCTTCTTGTGGACAAGAACTAAGGAAAAAAATAGACTTTCCCTGGTGGCTTGGGAAAACTTTTGTCACTCAATTAGAGCTAGTGGACTAGGTATTAGAAGAATCAAGTCCTTCAATAGGGCTTTAATCTCCAAAATTAGGTGGCAGCTAATTGAAGGGAAGAAAGACTAGGCAAATATCATTAGGGCAAAATACCTTAGTAATGATAGACGTTGTTGTTTCCTCAATAAGAATGAATTACCCTAGAAAAAAATAGACTTTCTCCTTAACAAAATCATTAAAGAATGATCTATCGCTAATCGTATGAAATTAGATTTTTATTGTTATTATTATATTAGAAAAGCTCATGGTTGAATTCTCTTGTTCCTTAGCACTAGTAGTTAAAAAGAAAAATTCTCATCCTAATCATTCTGATATTCTTATTCCATTTTAGGCTTATATCACTGGCTTCCATCTTATGGATTTTTTCTACATAAAATTTATGTATCCTAATCTAAGTTGTATAGTGGTTGCAAGCAATTAGATTTACTCCACTTTTATTTCTTACATCATAATTCTTAAACCATCTCTTGAATATTTATTAATTTTTCTTTGCATGATGAAATGAATTATGGACTTTATTCTTATGAAAAAAATTCAAGCTATTTTATTTCCTTTGCAATTGATGCATAAGTTTTCTTGATATTTCTATCTATAATGAGTTGACACTTAATTTTAAATTTGTCTTACAAAATCAATGAAAATATTGTGGGATTTATCAGGATTAAACTAAATCAACCATTTCATAAATTCTTCAATCAGTTGAAAAGATAAATAAATTTAATTTTCAATCATAACAACTAACTAAAAAATTCATCTTATATTCTTGTCATACTTTTACAATTGAACATACAATAAAAAAAGTTTTATTCAAGGAAACAACATTTTTCCAAAATCATTTAATTCTAGATTCAACAATTTATCTTTCTTTATCAAACATATTAGTAAGACCAACATCCGAATAGACTTCATATAAAACTTGACTATATCTAAACAATCAATCTTTTATTTAGATTTTGGTTGGAAGTGTAACTAATAATTCATATGGCTTAATCAATTTGACAACCCATAATGACTTTTCTTTTCCATCTTTAGACTAAACCACTTCATAACTAACATTCTTCCATAATGAGTTTTCTATAAGAGTACATTCAATTGCAAATATCCAATCTAGAAACTCACTTCTATAAAAACTAAGCCAAAATTCAATATTGTTAGAAATTATAATGTGGATGAAATCTACTAGGCAATTCAAACAATCTTTATTAACAATAACATGACCCTTCTACGAAAGAAGAATTTTTTTGATATCATCAAAAGAATTGAAAAATAAATGTTTATGTTTTCACTAATATTCAAAAAAAGAATTTCTAGCTAAGACAATCACAAACATAATAAAGAAAACAAAAATGTAATACTACCCTCAAAAAAAAAAAAAAAAAACATTCTATAAAACTAACTTACAAAAAAACATGAAACACCGCTTACAATTGTACAATAGCACAACAGTTTCAGAAAATAAACAATGTTGTTGAACAATAGATGAGACGCAGAATTTGTCAAGGTGCTTGCATGCGACCGTGGATAACGAAGGCTTCGTTGCGGGAGAACCGTTCCTTGTGCACCTGGGATTTCATCATTTTCCTTATGGACATAAATGTTCTAGACTTAATACCAGTTCGACGATGGGAAGCTGGCTTACTTTTATATATATATATATATATATATATATATGTGAAAGTTTACAATCTTTAAGATTACCTAGTTATATTAATTAATTGTACAATAATTATAAATAAAATATTCTCAGGGTTGAGTTTAATTAGTCAAATTGTTAGGTTTTCATTGAAGAGACCAAGATTAATTTTTTATAGAAACTTTTAAGCTGGAGTTCTAATTTGTGATGATTGGTCTTCCATAGTTTGCTTCTAATATGGACATGGTTTTTAAATAAAAGTGGATTTGTAGGTATTGATTGTTAGTCTTTCATAAATGATATTTAACGTGTTTGCTCATGTGATATTCAATTCAAAAAAGAAGATTACAACATAATTATTGGATAGGTGATATCTATGTATAATCTATCTACATAAATATTGATTTTGTCAAATAAAATTTTAAATTGACATGAATTAGCTTTTTAATTATAATGGCAAAAATGTTATCATTTGAGAATTGTAAGGTCATATATTATAATTCATCCATAAAAAATATTTTTTTGTCAAGAAAAAATTAGCATTGGCATACCATCTTTCTTCAATCATATAAGAAAAAATGTTATTCTATGAAATTTGTAAGGTCAAATATCACGAAGCTTGTATTTCAATTTGAATTTATTATATAAACATATTTTTCAAACAAAACATTAATTTTCTTATAAATTTACTTTGTATTATTTTTATAACAATGCAAGAAGACTTAAAAATATTTGGATTCCCCTCCCACTTTCAATAAAGTCCAATCTCTTATTTGAGGAAATTGATATTGTAGAAATTAGACTATCTTTGGGTATGATGATTCTCATATTCCTCGTGACTAGTCTGTAGGTCCCGGGGACAACTGAGAGGGGGGGGTGAATCAATTGTCTAATAAATTCAAACCAAAATCTTACTAACCAACTTTAATGCTTAGTACCGGTAAGACAATTAAGTATGCCGGTAAACAGTGTTAAGAGAAAATTGCTATACCTGTAAGAATTAATGCATGAAACATAAACATAAAGTCATCCACAACACATGACACAAATATTTGTACGTGGAAACCCTATAAGGGGAAAAACCACGGTGGGAAACCTTACCCACAATCAGATGATACTACTACAGATAGTAAGTGTACAAAGAGGGGTCTGCACATGCAGAAAGGCCAACAGCCTAGAGCTCACTGCTCAAACACAAATGGGAGTCACACTGACTACAGTTGGATGGTTAAATCCAATGAGAATGTACTACACAAAATAGCATCTTCATATGCTGGAGTCAGTACCGGTGTAATGCTAATATGCTTCTACAAAAACCTAACTTTACCTTCAAATGATGTCTTTGTGTATATCTCTGCTTGATCTCGCATATACCCTTCCTTAAATCTTTTTTGCATTCCACATCTGATCTTATAAATAAGATCTTACATTTATACCATACCCTAAGACCAATTTTAGTAGGTCGGCTCTACAAGATATTACAATAAAAACATTTTACAAATAATACAATATCTGATGCAATAACTGATTAAACATGTCAGCTTAATGCATTTACAACAATAATAAATCATCTCCATAGCATGCCATGCTGATCTGGAAAAGATAAACCTGTCGGTGTAACCCTAGATAACCTGGACCTATTTGCCAGTAAAAGCAAATATGCAAATAAGAATATACCAATGATATTACTTCAAGGAAAAGTGTCCACATGATGTCTTCGACATTACCAAGTGTCTTCCATATCATTGCAGGTACCAGTGAACATTATATCCTGCCGGTTAACCATATACCGATGATTGTTTGAATAGTTTACTGATTGCCGGTTAACGTTGCTGGATCTCCAAAGTAGGTGTATTTAGCAGGTGTTGACATCAATGAAAAAACCATACCAAAATACCAACGTAGTCTTATAGCTCTAGTTGCTTAGCATCTTTGTTTCTATTAATTGCATGAAATTTTCACAGTCCATGATAGATAGTCATGTTGGCTTCTGGATTTGATTGCATGATCAATTTTTTTGTCGACATTTTGGTTCATGCTCCATGATCCATGGTTAAGATGAGAGCTTGAAAAGAGAAATAAAAAGTGTACTGCTATTTTCATTTCTCTTTTGAAGTTCTCTCATCTTCATGATGGATCATGGAGCATGATCTAAAATGTTGATGAAAAAATTGATCGTGTAGTCAAAATTCGGAGCCAGCAAGACAATCTGTGTTCCTCTCTTTTCATTATGAATAAGGCACCACCTTACCTAGAATTTGGGATGTGACTATCTCCATTCACCCTCTTTTGTCATATAGCATAATTTAAAAATAAAAAATAGTTAATATAATTACCCCTTTTATTCAAATAAAAATATTAGGACATAAATTGAGAAGAAATTAGTAACAAAGATAGCAATACATCATATAATATTCCCTACAAAATATGAGGAAAGTAAATTGTCAACTTGTAAGGCTACAATAATTATATTATACCGAGCTAAAGTTTGTTACAAGTAGGTTCTCACAATCTTCTAGGATTACCATAAAGATCCTTTGTTAGAGTTATCATGTATTAGCTATCAATTATTTATTTAATTATTAGTCTATTATACACGCTTAAGCTAAACTTTGACATTTAATAATATTGTAGGTTTTTAATAATTATTCTAATTATTAAATACACTTTATCCCTTTAAGGTTTCTTTAGGGTTGCACATCTTTAGAGTTGCATATTTTCCTTTTATAAGGATTCTATTGTATTTTTTCATTAGTGATTCCCTCTTTGAATGATAATCTTTTTCTTTAGAGCCATTATTGCTTTGTGCCTCCATTCCTCTCTTTGTCACAGGTATTTTGCTTGCAGGTGTTCTTGGGATCTCTGAAGTTGTATTTCTCAACTTCTTCATGGTATCAGAGCCTACATCTATTGCTACTTGTTCCATATTTTTCAGAAGATTTTTTGGAGGAGGATTTCAAGCTTTTTCAGAGTTTTTTAATTTGTATTTGGGCAGATTTTTTGTTTATAGGATTTTTGGGCTCAAACGGACCTCGCCGTTGAGCTTAGAACACCCAAAATCCCCTATTTTCATATTAAATTTGTCCAATTTGGACAACTTTGGCTCTGAGAATTTTTATTTTATTTTGGTTTTAAGCCCTTTTTTTGGACACGAATTTCGACAAATTTTTTTTTAAAAAAAAGGAATTCTTTTTGAGGCACAAAAATTTGTACGACCGTACCTAACTTGCATCTTAAAAATTTCATCAAAAAAAAATTAATGGATTTGGATTTTCAGCTACTAACATCACCATGACATCATGCTAACATCAGTAGTGCAGTTAGTGGTTCAGGTTGCACAATGGCTCCTTTAGACCCTCTTTGTGTCCTAAAAGAGGGGTTTTTTGTTTTGGTCATAACTTGGGCATACGATATCATGTTTTGACAACCAAGATATCCTTGGAAAGCTAGTTTTGTCTACTTTCTAGGTTTGTGGGTTTTATCACCCTTTTTTTTTGCTGATGGTACATTCTATAGCCATTTCAAGTCAAAGGTGTTATTTTGAGTCCTAGGGTCATAAATTTTCACCAATTTCTCCTTTTTTTGCAAATCCAACAACATTGGGATGGTCTTTCGGATCTCTTCACAACTATCCATGAACTTTTTCCAAATTTTACTCTAGGTACATTTTATTCATTTTTTTGTATTTTCACACTAGAGCGAATTACTTGGACATTTGAGCTCATGAAAAATTATCATTTGGGTGGCATAACTTGTTGTTGGTTATTCTTCATGTATTTCTAGTCTTTCATCTTCTTTGAGCATTCAAGTTATCATTGTAAGCATTTTCTTTTTTTTTACAAATGCATTGAGATAAAGTGCCACTATGTCTTGCTTGCTTGGGATCTTGCACATCTTGTGACTTATTGTACTCGCACTCTATTATAAAGTGGCATGGGGGAGGTTTTATGTTTGCCTTTGTTTTCCATCTACCTTTTTCACGTGAGTGTTCCTTCCATGACATTAGCCTCATGATGTGTGTCGAGTGAGTGTTCCTACCACGACACTAGCCTTTATATGTGTTAGTACTTTCTGTTGCACTCTCGATGTTCCTAGTTCTTAGTCATGGAGTTCTTTTTGGCATTCTATTTTAGTTTAATTTTCCTCTCTCCCTTATCAAAATTATGGGGGATTCTACTGTTGGTGCTAATTCTTCTTTGGTTCGTATTTGTTCCTATATAATAGGCAGATGCGGTGCCTAGTTTCCGATGCATTTCAATGAGATGGATCATTTACCATATGGAAACTCTTTCATTCCTATTTTTGGAGGCAACCATCCATCTTCAATTGATCAACTCTTCAGACTTTGGTGTTTTTTTCCATCTATATCTCTGAGTTCAGTTGTCTGCCTTTGTTTGCCATCTAATTTGAGTAGTGTTATTTAAGGGTACTCATGCATATTACAGTATTGTCTACTTGATCATCTTCTATTTTAGTAGAGATTCTTTAGATCAATAGTTATTCTTCGACATTGTTTACAACTTCATGCTTCAGTGTTGTTCTTAATGTTCATCCTTTGTTCTTGTTTTGTGGAACATTCTCTAGTTTGGAGGCTTCTTCAATCCTTCACTAGTATTCATCTCTTTTTGGAGTAGATTTTTTTCCCACGTGGTTTTCTCTATTTCTCCAGTTTATAGAGATTCAATTGTCATTGGGTACCTCATTAGGCTTTGTTGTCGGGACCCAAATTTTCCTTCATCATGTAGTTGCAATTTTTACTTCATGCATTTAGTTTTTTAGCTCCTCCCTAAGTTCATCTTAAGGGGGGTGTTAGAGTTATCATGTATTAGCTAATAATTATTTATTTAATTATTAGTCTATTATACTCTACACTTAATCTAAACTTAGGCATTTAATAATATTTTAGGTATTTAATAATTATTCTAATTATTAAATACACTTTATCTCTTTAGGGTTTCTTTAGGGTTGCACATATTCAGGGTTGCATATTATCCTTTTATAAGGATTTTATTGTACTTTTTCATTACTAATTCCCTCTCTGAATGATAATTTTTTTCTTCAGAGTCATTATTGCTTTTTGCCTCTATTCTTCTCTTGTGACAATTATTTTGCTTGCAGTGTTCTTGGGATCTCTGAAGTTGTATTTCTCAACTTCTTCATCCTTGAACAATAATAAGAACAAAAATTTGGTTTTGAGTTCTTCAAAGCTTAAGCATTTTATTTTATTCTTATTAAGTAAACGACCTTCCTTCTTACCATTTATCATTTTATAATAATTAAAAAATTATTTAGGATAACACTTAAGTGTGTTAAGAAGTTGTATCTACAGTGCAATTAAAAGTATCAAAAGGGATAAAATTGTTTGTTCTAGAATTTGGATCTAGATTCCCCAAAACTTATTGTATTGTGTAAATACTACATCCAATTATTTTCTACCCTTTTAAGGAAAGTAGAAAAAAACATGTTTACATGAGGGAATTCAAATCCATTCAAATATAGTTCATTTTCTATTAAAATGTGAGAGGACAATTCTCCATTAATTTATCTTGTACTTGTATACATATACCTAAATTCAAATTCCTTCACTATATATTAAGGCTTGAACTAATTTAAAAATCTAATTATACACATCATATTGTCTAAACTTAGGTCTAAGATTTTTATAGTCAAAGAAATACATAAGGCTCTAGGTTCATCCATCAATTGATATTCTTTACATCCTTACATCTTTGCATATTTACATCCTTCTTAAGGCTGACAAATATCTTTATATCATTCTTAAGGCTGATATTGTTCTTCTTACCATAACAAATTATGTATCAATCATATTGTCATGGCCTCCCAAATAACACACGTTGTGTATATATTGGCATTATTGGACTATACATTATATGAATATCCTCCAATGTAAAATGCAATGCGAGACTAATCTAAAACCATAAGTAGATGTCCCCTCTATAATTGAAATATACTATCTATCATGGGGTATGTGGTTATACTCAATCCTATGATTTTTATAACCATCATTAAGGTTACAATTTTGTTGGTGTTTCCTCCTTTGATTATAGTCTTGGAATAATAGGTTCCATCTCAAAGAATCACATCCAAGATAAATGTTCTCAACAAATTATGTACATTTTTAAATACAACACACGATACCCTAATTGATTCAACTTATTTATATATTGTGCTCGATCTCAAATCAACATATTGGATAGGTTATAAGGAAATGCCAAATCCTATGATCAAACCCTCCAATTGACTTTGCCAACTTATAGAGTGAACCTATTTGGTTACTAAATCCCTCACTTTAGCCTTTGCAAGAACTAGGTGGGTATACCTATTCATTAGTGGCTTTCGAAGACTAAGGCTTTTTATAGAAGATTGAGTATCTTGATCTAAATTCTCCCCTACTTCAGAATGGCATAGGTTCCTAGGATACATGATTTAAGATGAGTTCAAGATTGTTGTTGTGGAAGCTATTCGATCTTTGTACTTGAAATTTATATGTATGTACACTATTTCTAATTGGTTCTATAAATCCTACTCACTTATTCTATAGTTTTAATGCAAAGCTAATTCATATGGTAAAGGTTGTGATTTGTGAATGACCAGTGTCTTTCCTGTTATTTGGGCTATAGAGTCTTATCTTTCCCTAGGACTTAATGTATGATTTGCGAGACAATTTTTAAACCTACCCCCTTTGGTAAGTCTATTTATTACTGTTTCTCATGAGATCTACTAAATGTTTATATCATAAACCGCTTGAATGAATTTAACCCTAACCTTAAGGGACCATTCAAGGAAGAAATACAAGGAACAATTACAATCCACGAGTAGATCTTTTTAATCCAAATTTATAATATAGGAACATAGACTTTGTTGTAAGAATATGAATAACCTTATCTCCTTTAGATAATATCAAAAACAACTGCCAATAGAAAATGAGATAATCCAGAACACGCATACAGAGAAAAATGACTGATTATATTAAAGATTCCAAAATGGTACAATAGTATGCCAAAGGCTATAGTATTTGTCTGATATCTTCTATTCTAATAACGTCTCCATTTTACAAAATTTTCTCATATAAATAAGTGAGCAACACCTATTCTATGAGAATATATGTCTCTTCATCATTAAAAACCTAATTATAATTATTTAACAAAGTGAAAGATATAGAGATTAAGCATGCCAAGATGATTAATATAACTATCACCCTTATAGCATCTAACGGCCACACTCTTTCTTTTCATATCTGTCTCCAATGAAAAAAGATCAAACACTTCCTGGTTGACATGTGGGGCTACATCTTCATCCTGGTTAAATCGGGCCAAGACTTTCTCCTTAATCTGTGCAAATTCCTTTTGCCATTGCTCCAATGGAGCTAGTTCACCGTCCTTGTAGACAACCGGTATTGTTGCAACACAGTCTTCATCCAATGTTTGGAGATCTTTATTCAATGTGTTTGCATATTTGTCATGCTCCATCAGGTATTGGTCCCCTTGAACTCTTTCTTCTGCAGTCATAACCTCATTATCCTTCAATACATCTTGTAATCTAGCCTTTAATTATCTCATGTTCTTTTAGAGCTTTTATATTCCTTGAATTCCAAGGGCTCTTCTTGCGAAGTGTCTGGCTCTGAATCTCTCTCTGTGAATTCTCTTAGGCACTGTCAACAACATCTCCTACTTCATCAATTCATTAAGCATTTATGGTGAATTTATTAGTTAATAATTCTAGTTAAAAGCAACAGTCACACAGATATTCGTTTGAATTTATGGTGATGTGACTTTACAAAGATTTGTTTTGATCTTCATGGTAACAGTTAATCATTTGTCTAGCAGTGTTTTGAATTTTTCACCGACGCTTATTCGTCTTTACACCTGTGTTGTACTTCGATGAAATCACATGTCATGATGGCTTTATCTTATGTCTCCTCGAAACACCATATTCCATCGACATCATTCTTTATTTCAGTGAAATTGACATCATCAATGACAATTCTCTTGGTCTCATCGATATCTTTATTTCATCGAAGCCTTGCTATAAGTGTTTATGTTGGTATAATGTTTTATCAATTCATCAAAATATTCTTTTTTGATGAAAATTCTTTTATCGCTAAGTCCCTTCATCAATTTATCGATGTTAGAATTCCATCGAAAGAGTTCTTCATTATCTGGCCTTTGTACTATCGTTGATGATATTTCCTCATCCGGTAAACGAAAAATACTCTTCTTCGACCCTTTATGTTTGGATGATTAATGTAACGGTCACTCTTATAGCATGTAATGACCACACTCTTTCTTTTCATATTTGTCTCTAATGAAAAAAGATCAAATACTACCTGGTTGATATGTGGGACTACATCTTCATCTTGGTTAAATTGGGCCACCACTTTCTCCTTAATCTATGCAAATTCCTTTTTCCATTGCTCCAATTGAGCTAGTTCACCATCCTTGTAGACAACTGGTGTTGTTGCAGTACAGTCTTCATCCAATGTTTGGAGATCTTTATTCAGTGTGTCTGCATATTTGTCATGCTCCATGAGGTATTGGTCCCCTTGAGCTCTTTCTTCTTTAGTCATGGCCTCATTGTCCTTTAATACATCTTCCAATCTCGCCTTTAATTATCTCATGTTATTTTAGAGCTTTTGCAGTCCTTGAATTCCAAAGGCTCTTCTTGTGAATCCAATTTTGAATTGTCTGGCTCTGAATCGCTCTCTGTGAATTCTCTTAGGCACTATCAACAATATCTCCTACTTCATCAATAGATTGAGCATTTATGGTGAATTTATCAGTTAATAATTCCAGTTAAGCAATGGTCACACAGATATTCATTTGAATTTATGGTCATGTGACTTTACTGACATTTGTTTTGATCTTTGTGGTAACAGTTAATCATTTGTCTAGTAGTGTTTTGAATTTTTCACCGACGCTTATTCATCTTTACACCTATGTTTTACTTCGATGAAATCACATGTCTCAATGGCTTTATCTTATGTTTCTGCGAAACACCATATTCCATTGACATCATTCTTTATTTTGGTGAAATTGACATCATCACCGACAATTCACTTGGTCTCATCGATATATTTATTTCATCGAAGCCTCGCTATAAGTGTTTATGTCGGTATAATGTTTTATCAATTCATCAAAATATTCTTTTTCGATGAAAATGCTTTTATCGCTAAGTCCCTCCGTCAATTTATTGATGTTAGAATTCCATCGAAATAGTTCTTCATTATTCGGCCTTTGTACTAGCGTTGATGATATTTCCTCATTCGGTAAAAGAAAAATATTCTTCTTCGACCCTTTATGTTCAACCGATAACAAGTCATCGATGGAAATTTCTCATGTTTTATCGATCTTTTATCCTTCGATGAGAAATCTATATTTGGTCAACATCCTTTGTGCCTCTTCGATACGTTCCTTTTCCTCAAAATACCTTCGTTGATAAGATATCTTTGGGTTCCTTTGATTTTATTCTTTCGGACAAACTTCTTCTCTCGGCAAGTTGTTCACATGTCTCATCGATACTATAGTTTCATCGAAGCTCTTTATTTCATCGGCGGGAACACTCCTAATTTCCTTGATGTACTTTATGTCGATGGAACTAATGTTTTCAGTGAATCCTTTTGGAAGTTCATCACTGCCAAGATTTGTTCGATAAGTCACTTTATCGATAGGATAATTGAAGGCTTCTTTGATAGAGTCATTTCAGTTAGACTGGGCATTTCGGTGAAGGATTAGTATGTGTATCTAATGGCCTTGGTTTGAGCGATATTTGTTTAGGATTCTGATGTCGATGGAAATGCTAAGGATTCTATCCAAATTATTAAGGGCATGCTTGATTTCATTTATTTTAAAAAACTTTCGTACCTTCAGTTGAAACCACGGGATGGGTGAACTCACAATAATGGTTCCCACTTTTTTGCCACTTTTGACACTGAGATGTACATTTTTAAAATAATCTTCAACTTCCGAGAACTATAACTTTTAAACTATTAAAAATTTGAAGATGATGTAAATTAGTGATTTCTAGAATTTTGTTTGTAGATTCTATATACATTTTTTTCAAAATTTTTTTCAAATTTTTTAAAAAATTTTCCATCTCCCTCGAAAAGTAGTTTTTTACAACAAACTACATTTTTTAAGAGTGAGGTGCCTCCCAAAATGTATAACTTTTTTTCTATAAATGATAAAAACTCAATTCTTTTGAATTTTGGTTTGTAACATCAATATCCAGGGCTTGCATTTGGTTTTATAGTGATATGTTCAATATTTTTCATTTTATAAAGTTTTGAAGTCCGACTAGTCATAATTTAGACAAAGGTTTACGTTTGAACACATAACTTGTTCTATATAAATCAAAATTCAATTTTTTTTTTTTGTTAGAAAGAAGACATCAATACTAGCAGCATAGATATTTTTTAGAATTTTTTTGAATTAGTTTCTTATTTTTCCCAATGCGTTGAACAGAGAAGTTCATGTTCAATGAAAAACCAATTTTCCATAAAATAAAAAAAACAAGAACGTAATAAATTCAAAATATAACAAAATTATACTCGTTGGAAAGCTTGCTCCAAGTACTACAATCTAATATTTTTGGGTTATCAAGATTATTTCATTCGTGCTTTGAACTAGAGCTCCGAAGTCATTAATTCTTCAGAATTCTGAAATTTTTTGGGAAAAACCTCAAATTAGAGGGTTCGAATGAACAGTACTTCGAGTGAATGGGGTTCGCTCGAATCCATTATGGTTCGAGCGAAACCCCATTCGCTTGAACCAATACACTTGATTTTGGCCCGTACAAAGTCACCCGCGGTTCGAGCGAACCCAGGTCTGCAACGTGGTTCGCTCGAACTACCAGGGGTAGTTCGAGCGAATACCACTTTTTCGCTCAAACACCTAGAAAATTGAAGTTCCCAATTTCGCGAAATTCCTTCATTGGCAAAAGTGGGAACCAGCTTTGTGAATTCACCCGGATTCCATCAATTTAAATTCAATGCTCAACAATGGCTCTGACTGGGGATGGTGGTATACTATGGATGCCTTCAAGAATCTAGAATATTTGGTTAATGGAAACATACTAATGGGTATTTGTGGTATTTGGGCTACAAAGTCTTATCTTTTCCTAGGACTTAATGTATGATTTGCGAGACAGTTTTTAAACCTACCCCCTTTGGTAAGTCTATTTGTTACTATTTCTCATGAGATTTGCTAAATGTTTATTTCATAAACCGCCTCAATGAATTTAACCCTAACCTTAAGGGACCATTCAAGGAAGAACTACAAGGAACAATTACAATCCACGAGTAGATCCTTTGAATCCAAATTTATAATATAGAAACATAGACTTTGTTGTAAGAATATGGATAACCTTATCTTCTTTAGATAATATCACAAACAACTGCCAACAGAAAATGAGATAATCCACAACACGTATACAGAGAAAAATGACTAATTATATTAAAGATTCCAAAATGGTACAATAGTATGCCAGAGGCTATAGTATTTGTCTGATATCTTTTATTCTAATAACGTCTCCATTTTATAGTATTTATGGTGATGTGACTTTACTGAGATTTTTTTTGATCTTCGTGGTAACGGGTAATCATTTGTCCAGCAGTGCTTTCAATTTTTCACCGACGCTTATTCATCCTTACACCTGTGTTGTACTTCGATGAAATCACATGTCTCGATGGCTTTATCTTATGTCTCCATGAAAAACCATATTCCATCAACATCATTCTTTATTTTGGTGAAATTGAAATCATCACCAACACTTCTCTTGGTCTCATTGATATCTTTATTTCATCAAAGCCTCTCTATAAGTGTTTATGTCGGTATAATATTTTATCAATTCATCGAAATCTTCCTATTTGATGAAAATGCTTTTATTTCTAAGTCCCTTTGTCATTTTATTGATGTTAGAATTCCATTGAAACAGTTCTTCATTATCCGGCCTTTGTACTAGTGTTGATGATATTTCCTCCTTCGGTAAAAGAAAATGTTTCTTCTTCGACCCTTAATGTTTGGCTGATAACAAGTCATCGATGGAAATTTCTCATGTTTCATTGATATTTTATCCTTCAATGAGAAAGCTATCTTTGGTCAACATCCTTTGTGCCTCTTCTATATGCTCCTTTTCCTCGAAATAACTTCGTTGATAAGATATCTGTGGGTTCCTTTAATTTTATTCTTTTGGCCAAACTTCTTCCCTTGGTAAGTTGTTCACATGTCTCATCCATACTATAGTTTAACTGAAGCTCTTTATTTTATTGGTGGGACAACTCCTGAATTCTTCAATGTACTTTATGTTGATGGAACTAATGTTTTTGGTAAATCCTTTTGGAAGTCCATCGCGGCCAAGATTTGTATGATAAGTCACTTAATTAATAAGATAATGGTAGGCTTCTTCGATAGAGTCATTTCGGTTAGACTGGGTGTTTCGGTGAAGGATTAGTATGTATATCTGATGGCCTTGGTTTGAGCAATAATTTTTTAGGATTCTGATGTCGATGGAAATGCCAAGGGTTCTATCGAAATTCTTAAGGACATGCTTGATTTCATTTTATTTTTTTAAAAAATTTTGTAGCTGCAATTGAAACCACGAGATTCCATCAATTTAAATTCAATGCTCAACATAGTGGTCTTGTTATATGAAGTGACTTTAAACCTGGATTATGATATTACTTAATTTCATCAAATATATTTGATAGATGATGAGCATGCTAATTTTAAGATGTTGAAAGAATGTACATTATTTTTGAATCATTATTATACCTTGAATTCCATCAAATAATTTATACTAATTGATTTTTAATTCCTCTAAAACTAAATATTATATCATTATTTGATTTTTATAAATTTGTCCATAATCTAGTTACTATCAATCTCTAAAACTATGATAATAGAATATTATATCAATCTTTAATTTAGTTATATTGCATCATTATATCTTGAATAAAGTGTGTTGGCATATGATAAAGTAGTGATAATGTATGTTGTCATTGATGTCAATAAGTTGTCAATAAGTGCTCAAGCAGGAGAACCGGTATGAGCCAGTATGAAGATCAGAAGTGGTTATGGTCAACCGGGATGGAGTGGACCGATGTCAGGGTTCACTAAGTGTGACTACCGGTTGGTAGTCTCAGTTTAGCTCTAGGGTTACCGGTTTGGCTTGTGCAGTGCAACTGATGATGTTTTGTGACTAGTTAGGTAAGGAATAAGGATAAGGATCAAGATACCATGTCAGCTATGTGCACATGAAGGATTTCTTTGTGGTTCTTGTGCGTGAAGATTGAAAGCATTGAATGCCTGCCTCGAGAATGAGCGTTTTTCTTAGCGGTGTGTGAAGAGCGCGTGATGGGTTATTAATTTCCAGATGCAATGAAGATTGGACGATGTCGAATGTCTTGAGATCTATTTTAGATTGTTTTATTTTATGTAATGTGTTTGGACAGTTAGTATTGGACCGCTTGTAAGTGTAAACTTGAAATATTTAGGGTTTAGGGTTTATGCTACCGACCTAGTTTTTGTCTATAAGGTTGATGAGTTTTGTTATTGCAGTGGTTGGAAAAAGTTGTATTTGTGTCTGCATGTTGGAGATTTGATACTTGCCAAACCAGAGTGAGGAATCTGCAGAGTGTGATTGCAGAAGAGAGGAATTGAAAAGGATCTGCCTTAGCAAAAAGTGTTGTTATCAGATCAGTGTTTTACCTGTTGTCTTCTAACCATTTTAACAGAAGGAAAATCCCTTGACTGGGTAGCTTTAACAAAATTTGTTGCAAATCTTCTAACCAGGTAGCTCAAGGTTATTGAGTTATTTAAATCCTCTAGTGAGGTAACTCCTTACAAGGTTTCAACCTTTAACAGGGTATATAGCCATCCCTTAACTAGGTAATCCCTAACAGGAAAGGTTCCTAACAAGACCTTTACTGTAAAGTCTTTAACCGGACTAGGCTCCTCACTGAGCGGAGTTAAAAAGAGTTCACAAATAGCTTTTGGGTATTCATTCCCACCATGGTTTTTCCCATTTGGGTTTCCACATGAAAATTCTGTGTGTTATGGGTTGTGATATTTTCATGTGATGATTGTGTGGTTTTGATTAGGTTAGATATGCATGCATTGTTAAATGATTATGGTATTATTAGTACAACTCATGCATCATTATATCAGTGAAGTAGTTATCAAGGTTTGAGATCTTTTGAATGTTGTCTGAAGTATTTATGTTTAACTTGTACAACTATGGATAAGTTTAGTGGTGAAGACAACTGGTCAGTTATGTTTTGATATCTCAATGTTTCTGTACTAGTAGAAGCTTCAGTGGGTGAAGAAGAAGATGAAGAGGAAAAAGAAGAGGAAAAGCAAGCAGAACCTGCTAGGATCATTCCAAGGTATGTAAGACTGCATCATGATCTGAAGCAAATCATAGGGGACAAAGATGGAAGAATACTTACAAGGAGAAAGGTGAAAGCAAATTCTTGCATGATTTCTGAATTTGAGCCTAAGACCACTAGAGAGACACTTACCGATGAAGACTAGATAAAGGCAATGGATGAGGAGTTGGACCAGATAAAGAAGAATGCAACATGGTCCTTGGTACCCAGACCGAAACACAAGAATGTTATAGGTACCAAATGGGTCTTCAGGAATAAGCGGAATGAAGAAGGCACAGTGGTAAGGAAAAGGCAAGACTTGTATGCAAGGGATATGCTCAGGATGAAGGAGAAGACTATGGAGAAACCTTTGTCCCAGTGTTAGACTGGAAGATATTTGAATACTACTTCCATTTGTAGCATTCAAGAGATTTAAGGTATACCAGATGGATGTCAAGTATGCTTTCTTGAATGGAATCTTAGAGGAAGAAGTGTATATTGAGCAACCAGATGTGTTTGCTTTGTCAAAAGATAGTGACATGGTGTGCAAATTACACAAGGCCCTGTATGGATTGAAACAGGCACCGAGGGCATGGTATAAGTGGTTACACTCTCATCTTGTGAAGATAGGATTTCAAAGACAAGTGAGGACAACAACATCTACCTAAAATCAGAAGGTGGTCAGATTCTGATATGTGAAGTATTTGTAGATGATATAATCTTTGGTGGAGATGATGATATGAGTCATGTATTTGCAGATGAGATGAAAAAGGAGTTTGAGATGTCTCTGATTGGAGAGATAAATTTTTTCATTGTCTACAGATCCAACAAATGAAAGAGGGTATCTTCATTACTCAGTCCAATTATATCAAAAAGGTATTGAAGACCTTTGGCATGGAGGAGAGAAAACCAGTTATAAAATCGATGGTGACCAGATGCAAACAAACTGAGGAGGATGATACAATGTTGGTGGATGAGAAGGAGTACTGGTCAATGATCAATAAGTAGCACTATGTGGTGCACAATAGACCGGATATTTCTCATGCAGTGGGCATAGTGGCCTATTTTCAGAAGAGTCCAAGAGAATCCCACTTGGTTGTGGTAAAGATGACTCTTAGATACTTGAAAGGGATAGTTGATTATGGATTGTGGTACCCATACAATGGTAACTTTGATCTCAAAGTGTTTACCAATGCAGATTGGGCAAGTAATATGGATGACTGGAAGAACAAAACTGGTGGAGCGTTCTTCCTTGGTGGAAGACTAGTCTCGTGGACAAGCAAGAAGCGAAGTTGTATTTCCCAATCTACAGCTAAAGTGGAGTATGTGATAGCATTTATGAACTACACTCAAGCAATCTAGATGAATCATGTACTGAATGGCTTCAAAGTGAATATATCTGAACCGGTGAGTATATTTTGTGATAATACTAGTGCAATAAATATTTCCAAAAATATGGTATTGCATGCTAGGACCAAGCATCTTGAGCTTAAGTGTCATTTCTTGAGAGAAAAGGTTCAAAATAAAGAGGTTGTGTTAGAACATGTTTCCAGTAAGGAGAAGCTAGCAAACATATTCAATAAGCCCTTACCAAAGACTACATTTACCTATTTGAGAGGTGCATTAGGGGTTCTGCCCCTTCATGAAGTAAATTAAAGATGTGTGCTCTACATTGGTCAGGTACTACCATGTCAAATCTTATAGGATTGATGTGTTGAAGGATGCTACTCCATAGGGGGAGTAGCATAGTGGAGCCCAGAAGCTTGTGCCTCCTCTTTGACATTGCTTTCAAAGAGGGAGAAGATGTATGTTTGAAGGTCAATATGAAAAGGCAAGATGAAATAAGTGGTGTGAGAAGTGATTGAGAAAAAGTGCACACTTAACATTCCAGGTGGTGCACACTGACCAGTCTAGGTGGTGGTGGTGGTGATCTTTTAAGTTCAACCAGTATATGTTATTGGGAATGGTGCAGATACTAAGCAATGATACACTGAGTATTTCCATCAATGCCAAAGGGGGAACTTGTTGGCATATGATGAAGCGATGATAATAAATGTTGTGATTGATGTCAATAAGTTATTAATAAGTGCTCAAGTAGTTGAACCAGTATGAACCGATATGAAGATCAGAAGCGGTTATGGTCAATTGGGATGGATTGGACCGGTGTTGGGGTTCACTAAGTGTGACTACTGGTTGGTAGTCTTAGTTCAGCTCTAGGGTTACCGGTTTGGCTTGTGCAATGCAACTGATGATGTTTTGTGACCAATAAGGTAAGGAATAAGGATAAGGATCAAGATACCACATCATTTATGTGCACGTGAAGGATTTCTTTGTGGTTCTTGCGCATGAAGATTGAATGCATTGAATACCTACCTTGAGAATGAGCATTTTTCTTAGTGGTGTGTGAAGAGGGCATGATGGGTTATTAATTTCCAAATGCAGTGAAGATTGGATGATGTCGAATGTCTTGAGATCTTTTTTAGATCATTTCATTCTATGTAATATGTTTGGATGGTCAGGATTGGACCACTGGTAAGTGTAAACTTGAAATATTTAGGGTTTAGGGTTTATGCTACTAACCTAGTTGTTGTCTATAAGGTCGATGAGTTTTTTTATTGTAGTGGTTGGCAAAAGTTGTATTTTTGTCCGCGTGTTGGAGATTTGATACTTACCAAAATAGAGTGAGGAATCTATAGAGTGTGATTATAGAAGAGAAGAACTGCAAAGGATTCGTCTTAGCAAGAAGTGTTGTTATCAGATCGGCATTTTATCGGTTGTCTTCTAACCATTTCAATAGAAGGAAAATCCCTTGACTGGGTAGCTTTAATAGGCTTTGTTGTAAATCCTCCAACCAGGTGCCTCAAGGTTATTGAGTTATTTAAATCCTCTAGTGAGGTAACTCGTAATAGGGTTTCAACCTTTAACAGAGTATATAGCCATCCCTTAACTAGGTGACCTGTAATAGGATCAGTTCCTAACAGGTCCTTTATTGTAAAGTCTCTAACCGGACTAGGCTCCTAACAGAGAAGACTTAAAAAGAGTTCACAAAAATCTTATGGGTATTCATTCCCACCGTGGTTTTTCCCATTTGGGTTTCCATGTGAAAAATATGTATGTTATGGGTTGTGATATTTTCATGTGATGATTGTGTGGTTTTGATTAAGTTAGATATGCATGCAGTGTTAAATGATTGTGGTATTATTGGTACAACTCATGCATGATTATATCAGCGAAGTAGTTATCAAGGTTTGAGATCTATTGAATTTTGTCTGAAGTATTTTTGTTTAACTGGTATAACTATGGTTAAGTTCAATGGTGAAGACAACCAGTCAGTTGTGTTTTGATATGACAAAGTGTTGAAGCAGTTTTTTTTGTGTGTACTTGTTAGGCCCAATATGGAAAGCTAATGTACTGAGAGGGGAGGGGTGAATAAGTACTTCAAATCTTTTTCTCAACAATATCTTTACTATTATACATAAACCAAAAACTACTGTAACATAACATAAAGCTAAAAAAAATGAGTAACAAACATACATGATTCACTCCATAACACATATATTTTGGTTACGTAGAAACTTTTGGATAGAGAGAAAAACTGCGGTGGGGATGGCACCCACAACTTCACTACTGCAATAATAAAGAGTGCTCGGTTAGAGCTACATATTTAGATATTTTTGATAGCTTACCCTATTAGGAGTAACAAGATCTGTTAGACCTACCTTGCTAAAGGATTTTACAACACTATATATATGCTGCACCTAGTTAGAGGATTTACAATTTATAGACTTGATTAGAGTCTTTTACCCTGTTAAAGGTTTTGTCTTACAACTTCAAAATATTACAATAAGACTTTACAAATATCTGCAACTTTACATCTGAAATGTTGTAGCAGATTCTATGTGCTCAAAATAAGATTACCTTGCCTATAGCATACCTCGATAACTCATAAAGTAACTCGATAAACCCTTCTGTTTACTCTGTTCCTCGACTGTTCTCTGATAACCTTCTCGGTGACCTCTGTGTCTCTGTAACAGTCATAATACTCTGTGATTTCTCATGTATCACATAAGTCTTTCTTCATACACATATGCACACACATTTCTCACATTCACATATATTTCTAACCCTAAATTCATGCTGTATAAATAGACTTCTTATTTTGGTGATCTGATTCATTGCTTCGATCTTACAAACATGATTTCTCAAATAAATAACCATGCAAAATATTTCATTGGTTAGATGATCTCAAAATTATACAAAATCTGTATGTGCAATTTCCAATGTGATAACGGTTCTGTGTGCCTCGATCTTGTAACATGTTTTCATATGTGTGTCCAGGTTCAATGAATCTGGTAACACGTTTCACTCGATGTATATCAACTCGGTGTATTATCTTTACTGCTCGGTAGACATGAAATAACACTCGGTAGATAGCTCGGTGTATACTGGGCTTTGTGACTGTTTTCCTTCTGTAACCGACTAGGTTGTTCATACCGACTAAATATTTTGGTAGTGGTAACCGACTAGAGTATATAGAATGACTTTGTATATAAAACTAATGGCAATTTGATAAGTAGTAACAATCTGCCCTTTTGACATTAGTTGAGATGTTTGACAAAACTACTTTCAAAGTCATTACTCAAAAATCTGTATACTTTACAAAATTTGACTAAACATGCAGTATATACATTAGTCATTGAAATAATATAATCAAATATACTCCCCTTATCAATATGTTGTACAAAACTCTGTAATCAATGTTCTTTCCTCTTCTCATTGCTCGATTCATTGCTCTTGGATACTCTGCATATTCTACTCATTCTCTACTTGGTATACTCCCCCTATATACTACACTTCGGTTGTTTGATACTTTGAATACTATACACTCCCCCTATGTACTTTGATGCTATATATACTCTTGATGATATACTCTGATATACTCCCCCTTTTTGACAAGCATCAAAATTTAGTTACCATTGGGAGGTGGCAACTAATCAAAAATGGATTTGTACTTTGTCTTGGCTTCGGTGAGAGTGACAGAGAGTGCATCCTTTACACTGTCCATTAAAGAATTCTGTGCATTAATATCAGCCAATAATGAAATTAAGCCATCTAAAGTGCTTCCCTCTTGTGTAGTAGAGAGATAAGTGGCTCGAGTTAGCTATTCTTGGACGGATGAAAGATGAGGAAGGAATAATGTTTGAAGTGTCATTATGTCCATCCTGATCTTGTGTTCTTCATTCCTCAGTTCCAATTGTTGAGCCATGAGCTGTTGTAGCTTAGTATAAAAATTCTGAACTAAATTGGGCTCGAGGGTCAACTTATTTGAGTGATTGGTGATCTCTTTCTCCATTGTTTCTGTTTTATTCTCAATGTCCTTAAGAAATAAAGAAAATGTGCAGAGTTTCTAAAATAATGAAAGAATGTGCTTGAGTTGAGGGGACAACTCAGTAATAAATTTGACAAGTTTTACCTTGCCAACAACAATGGATTTCTATACAGTTTCCTCTATCATTTTAGCAGTTAGCTCCTTGTCTTTTAGTTTGCTCAAGTATTCGGATGCATCTACTCCAGATGTCTCAATCTGATTTAGGAGTTCATCCAATTGAATATGGATGGCTGCATCAGTTGATATTGTAGCTGAAGGTAGCATATCTGATAGTAAGATATTTACCTTCTGAAGTACTTTATTCTTCTTTTGTATGGCTAGTTGCTTCTCCTATTCGGCCTTTGCTTTGCACAGTTCACCAAATTCAGTGAGTGCTTGCCCTTTCAATTTGGAGATGTCTACATTGGGCAACACTATCAGTTTTGATAAATCAATTTTGAAACTATGCTTTTTCAACTTCTTTTCTTTACCTTTCACTAGGTGAACCACTACAATAGCTTGAGAGGCTTGAGAACCCTCAGTAGGTTGCTCGGTAGAGACAACACTTTTGTTAGTTTCTTTAGCCTCGGTAGTGTCCTTCGGTGTCTCGGTGCTTAGTGTCTTAGTTGTAACATTTTCCATGCTAGAAGGTGCTTGAGAGGTTTGTTCTTGTGAAGTACCTTCTACTGTAGAATTTTGACCTCTGGTGCCTTCACCTGTAGCCTGAGGAGCTTCGGTTGTAGCAGGTTGATTGATCGGTGGGTAAGGCTGAACTTGTTCCAAAACAGATTCACTGGAGACAAGTTTTGCATAAGCATTGCCTTCTATCATTTCTTGTTCAGGTGCCTCTGCATCCATGATATCTTCATCTATTTGAATGGTGTCAGTAGGGTCTTGCTCGGTGACACCAGGCTCTTGGTTGGTGACATCGACTATTTCCATTGTAGATTGTTCACCAGCATGGTTTCTTCGAAAGATGGTCTTCCATTGCCCTTTTTTTTCCTTCTCCACTTCTATATATAGGCCATTCATCAATTTCAAGGCCTTTTGTTTTACTATAAATTGAGTTTGGTTGTTTGTCAAATGTTCTTTTATTTCATCAACCGACATATCAGGAAAGAGATGCACCAAACTTCTTTCTCTAATTTGTTTCTCTGAGTCTAGGGCATATTGCCATCTGGTTTCGATATGTGCATATAATTCCTTAGGAATAGAATTGCATACAACTAATGGGCCCACTCGGAATTTGAGAAGTGTGCAAATGATAGCTTCTTCAATTTGCCTCTTTTCATCAGCAGTTCTGGATTCATATTTGACAAATCTGAATCCACCAAATCCACCATATTCCTTTTGATTATTACAAAAAATTTCTACACTATGTACATCTACCTCCTTGCTTTTCACAATCTGAAATTTATTTGCATCTTTAGATTCGGTATCACTCGACTCTTTTGGCAAAATGAGTCTTCGAGTAGATTTCTTGTAAGTTCTAGTTACCTTAGGAATGGCAACAATCTTTTGTTTCTTACTCGATGATGCAACGGATGCCCTTGTGTTAGGTCTCTTTGTTGGAGGGGTCGGTAGGGCCATTGAAGTGTCATGTTTCTTTCTCTTCAACACTTTTCCCTTAGGCAATTTAGTGCTAAGTGTTATGGCTGCTTCTTGGGCTTCTATCTCCTCTTCGATGATGGCTAGAACTCCTTTGATAGGTGTGGAGGAAGACTCTTCTCCAAATTTCTCAGTTAATGCCTTAATCATCTTTGTAGCTTTTCTTGCAGCCTTAGGTACTACAATGCTCATTTTTACTTTTTCCTTCACCTCTTCATAGGTTCCATACCTCAGCTTGATAGTATGCCTTGGCAATGATAGATAGGCATCAATTTGCTATTGTGTGATATCAAAATCAATCTCGTAACCCATAGGTGACAAAGATTGAGTCCTTGGTTCCACAACATTCACATAATAGTAATCGGTGTCAACCTCAAAACATATTTCATCTTTGTATTTTTCTACCAGCTGTGGTGGAATTCGGTACCTGTTATGCATTTTCTCTTGGAACTTGCTGAAGTAATCATCCATTATATCATTAAAGTTATCACCTAACTTCTTGATGAAGTCATTGATCTGATGGGTGATTGGTCGGTGTAGTTCCCAAACAACTTTATTGACTATTGGAAAAAACTTCTCAAAGTAGAAAAACATACATACAAGTAGTGCTCCAAATTTTAGAGTATTTACCATGTTGTTCTTCTTCGGCTTCCTGATTGTGTTTAGATTTTCAAACAAGTTCTTCAGCAATACTTCACACAAGTCAATTTTGTATGCTAAGTCCACTACTGCACAAGGTACACTGTTTTCCCTTGCCGATTGGAAGAAACAGTAACCAATTACTCTAATGGAAAATTTGAGTTCAGGATCAGTGACATTGTTCAACTTCAGACCTTTGCAATCTGATTCAACTCCAGTCAAACTGATCAATTCCTTCTATGATATCATTTTCTGTGCTCGGGCATGATCATAGATAGGATAACCGGTGATCAGATGAATGATTTCTTTAGTGATCTTAAATGGTTGCTCTTGTAGCCACATGAAATCATCATGCACTTGGCTTAGTACAAACTTGACCCACTGGGGTTTGAACACACGGGGATAGGTTAGGGCTTTAGTCAATCCCTTGATTTTGATATGCTCATACTTGCTATCCATTTTACCATTTGTGCACAATTCATCATATGCATCTTTGAACTCAACATGACCGAGTTCTTCAACACGACATTTTGTGAAGAATCTCACATCCTCGACTAACAAGACTCGATCCGGGATGAGTGAAAAAGCAGTTTTGTCATCCGGTTTAGATGCAATTTTGGGAGTCAAAGAGTATTTTAGTGAGGGCTTTTCTACATTTGTGACAACAATGGGGTCTTGGATCTTAGATGCCATTTTGATTTCAGATAAAAATTGACACAAGAACCTTAGTGTTTGAGAACTTAACAAATGGCAGACGCTTCACACTCAGCAGATAATAACAACTTAATGAGTTCGGTAAACTAGCTTAGCAATGCAATGAGATTCAATATAAATACCTTAGATTTTTCTTTGAAGATGGTTTGATCACCTTGATTCGCTCTGCTCTGCTTCTCAAAAACTTAGTGAATGAAAATGACTGCCAAAAACCTTTTAAGTACTCAAAAATACCTTATCGGGCTCCGTGCAAGTTAGGTCAAAGACATTAAATGCACTCGGTTCACTTAACTTTCTTTCCCTTTTTTTTTTTTGCGCTTTAACCGAGTAACCAGATTTCCTCATATACCAACTTGATAGGCTTCCTGAATTCACCGACTTAACGGTTTTCCTGTAAAATGTTCCAAAAGACTTTGATAGAATTTCAAACTTACTACTACATCTTACTATGCAGATTTTGAATTCAGTACATACTGAAATAGGAACTATTAAAGATTTAACCTTGTGAGAATGCAGTCCCTTCATACCTTTACCGATTAATTTGGAGTGGGAGCACCTAACTCGGTAGGTAAGGTGCTTTCTTTATTTGACACAATTTCCTTCTTTCTCCAAATCATCTTTAATTTCTCTTTTATTTCCTCAGTGTCTTCTCTAGGTTGATCTCTGCAATCTCCAGCCAAGTGTCCAACTTTGTGACAATGAAAACATGCCATACCAGGATTCCTGCATGATCTTCAGTTATTCATTCCAAACCTTATAAAGCAGTTGGCACTTATATGTCCATATCTTCCACAACATTCACACCATATCCTTCTATTGTAATCCCATGGTACTGCAGAATATTGTCAGTAAGGATCTGTGTGAGTTCGGTAACCTCTAGTATTTGCTCGGTGTGCAGACCACATGTGGTTCTTTTTCTTAAACCAACACTTCACGGTACTATGTCCATATCTATTGTAGTTTTTACAAAACCCTTTGAATTTTGCCTTCTAATAATTGTTAACAGACTTTGTCCTACATTGATTAGATGTGTGACCATATTTATTGCAAATGTAACAATGACCATTGGTCTTAGTGGTATTCGGTTGCTTACCTTTTCTGATTTGACACATGTTGGTAGTATGACCTTGATTTCCACAACAGTAGCAAATAGGCTTCTTCCTTTTGATGTTATTCCTTTTTCCAGCTTGTTTTGATGATTCTCCTCTCTCGGTAGTGCAGATTCCCTTCTCGGTAGAGTCTTTTCCTTTGTAACTGAGTCCTCCTTCTTTGTAGGGTCATCTTGTGTTCAGTTGCTCATCCAACATCTTTGATGCTTCATAACTCTTCTTCAGTGTTTCCTTGGATTTCTTCTCTGTTTCAAGTTCATTGCTCAACCTTGATACTTCAAGTTTCAATGCTTGATTCTCATCATCTTTTAGATTTGTTTCATGATGTGTATAACCTAGTTGATCTATCAGATTTTTTTGAATACTAGTTAGCCTTATGATTTCATCATTCTTATCAGATACTAAGACTTCAAGTTGTTGTTCTCTCTTTGTAGATCTCTTGCTTTATCCTCGACTATCCTTAATGCATCTATATTTTCAGTCATCTGTGTACTGAAATGTTCATGTTCTCTTTTCATTGTTTTTAGTTGATCAGCCAATGCTTTGTTCTTTTCTTTCAACATTCCAATCATTTCTTCAGTTTCTTCAGATATACTGTTCTCAGATGATGTCTCGATTTGTTCCACTAACTCTCGAGAATCCTGCAAGTCATCAGATAATCTTCTCCTTACTTTCAGAGATTTTTGCATTTGCCTTTGCATGTCTGCAATCACTTGATTTGCATTATCCAGCTCTTCTTGTAGATACACAATCCTCTGAGATTGTTTATAGCCTTCCATTAATAAGATCTTTCTCTTTAGGTAGTTAAACCCTTTTCCAAGATTCAATGCTCTGATACCAATTGTAGGGCCCAATATGGAAAGATAATGTACTGAGAGGGGAGGGGTGAATCAGTACTTCAAATCCTTTTCTCAACAATATCTTTACTGTTATGCATAAACCAAAAACTACTATAACATAACATAAAGCTAAAACAAATGAGTAACAATCATACATGATTCACTCCATAACACATATATTCTGGTTACGCATAAACTCTTGGTTAGAGAGAAAAACTACGGTGGGGATGACACCCACAACTTCACTACTGCAATAATAAAGAGTTCTCGGTTAGAGCTACATATTTAGCTATTTTTGATAGCTTACCCTATTAGGAGTAACAAGATCTGTTAGATCTACCTTGCTAAAGGATTTTACAACACTATATATATGCTGCACCTGGTTAGAGGATTTACAATTTATAGACTTAATTAGAGTCTTTTACCCTATTAAAGGTTTCTCTTACAACTTCAAAATATTACAATAAGAATTTACAAATATCTGCAACTTTACATCTGAAATGTTGTAGCAGACTCTATGTGCTCAAAATAAGATTACCTTGCCTATAGCATACCTCGGTAACTCATAAAGTAACTTGGTAAACCCTTCTGTTTACTCTGTTCCTCGACTATTCTCTGATAACCTTCTTGGTGACATCTGTGTCTCTGTAATAGTCATAATACTCTATGATTTCTCATGTATCACATAAGTCTTGCTTCATACACATATGCACACACATTTCTCACATTCACATATATTTCTAACCCTAAATTCATGCTGTATAAATAGACTTCTTATGTCGGTGATCTGATTCATTGCTTCGATCTTACAAACATGATTTCTCAAATAAATAACCATGCCAAATATTTCATTGGTTAGATGACCTCAAAATTATACAAAATCTGTATGTGCAATTTCCAATGTGATAATGGTTCTGTGTGCCTTGATCTTGTAACACGTTTTCATATGTGTGTCCAGGTTCAATGAATCTAGTAACACGTTTCACTTGGTGTATATCAACTCGGTGTATTATCTTTACTGCTCGGTAGAGATGAAATAACACTCGGTAGACAGCTCGGTGTATACTGGGCTTTGTGACTGTTTTCCTTCTGTAATCGACTAGGCTGTTCATACCGACTAAATATTTCGGTAGTGGTAACCGACTAGAGTATATAGAATGACTTTGTATATAAAACTAATGGCAATTTGATAAGTAGTAACAGTACTGATTCACCCCCCCTATCAGTACTGGTTAGGACCTTAGTAGGTCATCATTATTCAACAAAGTGAACAACAAAAACAAGTAGGAGATTGAAAAAGGGTATCAAGAATGGATTTGGTTGATATAGAAAACTTAGTATCACACTTTCCTTACCAGATTAGGTTTTGTATTGATCTTAGTCTAATGTATCTTCAATTTTCCATCTATAGAAGAGAACCTAATGAGCCCTAGAGAGTGCTCTTTACAAAATACCATTAGCTATACTAAAAGTTAGAAAGGATATTTGAACTTATCAAATACATAGTTACTTTCATTTATATGTAATGCCCATACCCTAGTCGGACTTTTAAAACCCGTTTAACCTTGATTGACTTCCTATGTGGCATTCTTGAATGGTAGATTAACCGATATGCAATGTGTAGTTTAGATAATATAAATAAATTGTGCATACTTATTATTGTGCTTTTGCATCGATTCTCGTGTAAATGTAATTGTTTCCTAACCCTTGAGATAAATCTTGAGCTAACGCCTTCATTGAATATGTATATGTATATGCATGCTTGTATGAGTTCATGGGTGCAGGAGATTGCAGGTACAACACCGCTTAGGGCAAGGTTCATCTCCTTTGGAATTTGCAAGGTTGAGTATGCTCCTTCATCTTTTGAATTCGGATTTAGTGGTCATATAACTCTCGTCTTGCCTTAGCCATGGTTAGGTGAGCATCGTGTGTGGATTCGTGGGGCTTTCTTTTCATTGGGATGCGTGTCGAGAGATTTGAAGGACTTCCTCGATTTGCGTGCCTTGCGCGAGGTAAGTGAGGTTTGTTATCCTAAGTATTAAATTCAAAATTAATGAGTAGGCGTACACAATAGTGATATAGGAATTTTAAAAGGTAGCTTCTTTTATATGATTAATCATTAATTTAAGAGATTTGCTTTAAATTATTATTGTAGCAAGCTTAAGGTATTCAACTAGGGTTAGTGTGCTCATTTACACATTTGCGACATTTACGCATTCGTAGTTGAAAAATTAGAATAAATCAGACTCTTGCATTAGATTAGTCATTTACTTAAAAATGTCGCTTTATTATGTTATAGCGAGTTAATTTAATAGTTAAATTTAAAATAATGAATTTACTGAGTTATGCGTTTTTGGAAAGGAAAAATTTAAAGTCATTTGGGAGATAGGAATAAATTACTCATTTTCGCATTTTGGAAGGAAAAGGGTAAATTATTATTATTTAAAAGAAATTATTTCCCTTACTTGTATAGTTGGTAAAATACAAAAGTTTGATTTTAAGAAAATTAGATTAATTAAAATATAACGTGTTGGCTAAAGTGATATGAAGAAATTTTTTAAAAAAAAATTTATAGTGGAAAAAGAGATGGAAGCTTTTAATTTTTAAAAGAAAATGAGTAAGGAGGAAAGGAATGACTCCCATTGGGATTTTCATCTATTTTATTTTAAAAATAAAATGCCTAAATTCGAAATTAAAAATTAGGGTAAAATTAGGGTTTCACTTTTTAACCTAGTTTTGGAAACATTTTGGGGGTTCTCTTTTTGGGGGAAAATGTGGGAGAAAATGGAGTTTTTCCTTCTTGTTGGGAGTTGCAGGTGGAGCTCTTCCTCAAATTCATGCCAGGAATGCTAATGGGAGGTAGGTCTCTTGTGCATCTTGTATTTGCATTTAAAACCATAAGAAATGTGTTTGGAAGAAAACCTTGAACTGTTATTTGGAAATTCTTCCCCATTTTGATATTTTGGATATTCTGAAAAGAAACAAAAAAATGAAAAAAAAGGGATGGCTGTGACTGTATTTGTTTTAAAAAAAATGGGTCTTGATAGAAATGGTATGGGTTTGGAAATATCCTCTTGTAAGTCTCCTTTTAAGACTGTTTTTTTTATGACATTAGGGTTTTGCTGTTGTGAGTGGAAGTGGTTGAAAACCATATTTCTTATTTTAAATAAAACCTCTTGTATGAGTGAATCGAAATATTTATTTTTTCGAAACATTTCATGTTTTTTTTATTGTTTATTAAAAAAAAGGGGAACTGTGTTTTATTTTTACCGCGCTGTGCGTGGTTGTTTGAATGTGGGTTGGGGTTTGGAGGGCGGGGAGCAGAGCTCCACCCGCTCCTCCTCCCCCCTCCCCCGCTCGCTTCCCGTTTAAACACCCCCGCTCGCGTCCCGTTGACCACCCTCGCTCGCGTCCCGTTGACCTCCCCTGCTCGCAGGTGCAGACACCCCGTGGCCGCGGCACTGCGGTGGCCGCAGGGGCCGCGGTAGCCGCAGGGCGCCGCGGACCTGCGGGCACCGCAGCGGCGGCGCCGCACGGGTCCCCTCGGCTAGGGTTTGGCCGAGAGCCAACTCTCTTAAAATTTGTTTTTATTCGTTTGATGAATGAAAGTTATTAAATTAGTTTTTTTTGTAAGTTTTTTAAAAAAAAAAAAAAAAAAGAGAATGGTTTCAGTTTGTCTCATTTTATATGCAATCAAAAAAAAAGGGATGTTTATTAATATCAGTATGTTATAAGCAATATGTTAAATTAAAACTTGAATGGAGATGTACATTTTAAATAGTTATGATTTTCCATTTTAAATGTCAAAAAAAAAAAGAGGATAAGTAGGTATATTAAAATATATGTTAATATAGGAAACATCTAATTAGTATTTATATACTTGATGACCTATATGGACTTTACTTTTCTAAAATTATTATGGAAATGATTTTCAATTATCTTTATGAATGTTGAGACGTGCATTTAAGCTTTAATTCTTTTAAGTGGGGAAATGTTGGGACTCTCGGTAAGGTGCTAGTTGGGTAAATCGGATGGTGGTGTTAGTCCTTAATTTTGTTTTTATGTATGCAATAAAAGCTTAATTTAGCTCGGGAACGGTATTCCCATTTCTTTATTTACTCTTAATTTATTTTTGTTCCTATATGGTAATAAGGCATTCCTTGTGTAGTTAGAAAAGGGGCTAGATTATCCTTGTAAAACCAACTTACCATTAGTGGATATCTAAGGGTTAATTAATTTGGTTAGACGTTTATGACAACTTGAGAAAGTGTTGAATTTACTCGTCAACGCTTGAGCATGACTTATTATTTTGGGAAATTTGTTGGGTCCCCGTCATCTGATTGCTCTGGTCTGTCCAACGTCGGTCTTGTCTCCATTTAAGGTACCACCTGTTAAGAAATCCTTGTCCTTTTTACTTGATGTGTTTAGTAGGATCCGTTACAAAAGGGGTCATTACGTAATTAACGTCCGAGGTGTCTATTGTATATTGTTTGTATTCACCTAAGTGGCAAGATGTAAATGACTTATAAATCATGTATTCCTAACGATATAATACCAAAGGGGTCTTGCAGTTGAGCAGACCCGGAGATGTAGCCCATCCGGGGTGAACTCCGAGATCATACCTGTGTTATGCGATGTTTTTAGCGTACTTTGTTTTATGTTTCAAATTATCATGGATGGTTGTAATCTTGCATAAGTGTATGGTGGAAAATTAATGAATTCAAAGTTAAATGCATAACATTATTCTTATGGATAAACGTAATTATTTAAGTTCATAAAACGTTGTGAATTATGAATATGGCAAGTATTTAAATATTGGAATTAAAGTGTGGAAAAAAGTAAATTGGTAATGTTAATTTAAATTGTAATAGTGGAAGAAATCTAGATAGAATTACTTCATTGGATTAATTTGTTAATAAGTATGTTAATGGATTGTATGTAGAAGGGAAAACAAAGTTAAAACTTATGTCACAATTCCCAGATTTAGATTAAAAGGTTGAACATCATATCAACATCTATCCTTTTACCTTAGTGAATGAATTCACGCCATGTTAATTATGCTTCATTGCATTGGATGATTTTTTAAGTTATTTCACGCTTTAACCTTAACTATAATTCTCACCAGAGTAATTTGATAATCGTGTGGACTCAATTAGGTAATTCATGTTGTATATTGGATGAATACACTTAGTAATTTATGTTGTAATTATAATCAATAATCCTCACCAGATTTATTTTATAATTGGGTGAACTCAATTAGATATCCATATTTTTAATCCCTTATAAAAGGAATCCCTCATGATTGCTAAAATTAATCTAAAATGGAAAAGTAATTGATTTGTTGTTTATACATTAAATCCTAGTAAAAGTATCTCTCGCATATTACTTTCATATAACAAAAAAAAAGAGATATGCAATAAGATAATGGTATTTTATTCCTAATAGAAGAACGTCATTATGATCTTATTACTCTAACCTTGAAATGATGAATGTCATCTAGTTAACGATACTCTAAATTCAAGGATGCTTCTATTTGTCCTAATGCATATCCATCTTACTGAAGTTAGTCCATCTCTTTGCATTATTAAAACTTCAAATGAATCCTATGGCTACTCACATTATACCTTTCATAAAAAGAACTTCAACTCATCAGTTGGCTATGCACGAAATCTAATGAAGGGAATCTCATTCTATTAACTGTAGTTAATCTTTAAGGAATGAATTTCTCTTATCAACCATGCTTTTAATATTTAAGAAGGATATCAAACGAGGGTGAATATTTAAAAATCAAATGAAGGAATCCTCGTTTAACTAATCGTAGTTTAACCTTAAAGGAATGAATCTCAATAGGCATATTTTTAAACATTAAAGGATGATATCAACTGTGAATGGATACCACAAAACCAAGGAATGAACTTCGTCATATTAAACACATGAACCCTTTTGGGGGCCTCATAATGTAATTATGAAATTAAGTGCGTTGGATAAATAACTCCTCGATGGCCTCCTAACCTCTAAAGTAAATGAACGCCTCCCAAAATTCTAAGGTGTCATATCCTTGAACGCATATATAATTCAAGATCTATGCATTTTCTCGCAATTATGATATCCAGTTTAATGGATCTAATGACGCAAGTTGAGTTGGGTGTAAGGTTGTGTAATCGCGTTGGGAAACCTCTTAGGATCATTTAGCCTTCCGCTGTGTTATCTAGTTAGAGATAACTTTGAGATAACTTCAATCTATCTTAATATTGTAACTTTTCATTAACGCTCTTAATTATTATTTAAAAAAAAAATAAAAAAATTTACACTCTATTTGAGTGTTTTTAACTTAAACCCTTAGGGGTTTCCTGGCGGGGCATTACACTTGGTATCAGAGCCAAGTTGCAACACTGGGATCTCTGGTTTCGCTTGTGCTCTTAGTTGGTGTGTGTGGGTCTACCTTATGTTTTATGCTTGTCCACCTTGATGTGAGGGTGTGACTTAACAAACCCTACTTGTGTGTAACGTGTGCGTTCACACCTTGTTTTCACCTTATTGATGTGGGTGTTTTGGAAATAATTATGGGTGTTTTGTCTACCTATTGAGGTCTTGGTCTATGACTCCTCTTCTTTGAAAAGGATTCGTATGTACCTTCATTCTTGCTTTGTTTTACTCTTTGACTAATCCATCTAAGTTGGTTGTTAATATCTTGAACCTAAAAGTATGAAATGTGTTTGTTTGTGGTTTTGGCTCTATCTTCATGATTGTCCACTTGAAAGACTAGTATGGCAAATGTTAATGCTTATCATGTAGTACATTGAGTGATTATGACTCATCTCCTTTTCTCTCTCTAAGTAAATTAAAAAGGAATTGATATGTGTAGTTATCGCTTATATAAGTTTTCTTATTGCAAGAGAAAGGATGATATATCTTGAGCCCTTGTGTGAGCCTCATAATGTTTTTAGTGCTTTAGATTGTGAAAGGGAATGACTTGGGAGTTAAATTTTTGGTTAATGATAGAAAATGGTATGTTTGCTTTAAAGGGTTCTCCATGTGTTTGGTAGGAGTAATATAATTAAATTTCATCTTAAGTAAGGTGCTTCAAAATGTGTATAGTTGATTTTGTGAAAATTGCTTTATGTGAAAGGAAAACCAAAAGAGGACATGTTGTAGTAGCTTCAAGAGTAAATTGGTGTGCTCCTCAAAAGATTGTTTTATGTGCTTATTCAACTAGTGTGGTTAGGACCTATTAAATGATGCACCATTTAACTTGCTTGGGATTTAGATAATTGCCTTATTATGTTTAAGAAAGAGTAAATAAAAGACTTGATGATTTGTATGCATTAAATGTGTAAAATTTAGAAGATAGCTCTTCATTTACCTCCTTATCATATTGTGTAGGGGAAAAAGCGAGACTAGGTTAATCATGCCCTAATCCTACCTTTTGACACACATTACGGAATACGAAAGAGCCTAGAGATATTGCACAATTGGCTACTTCTTTTGGTGAAAGAGAGAGCCACGGGATATCTATTAGGATTTCTATTCCCTTGTTGAAATTGTAAGATCAAGTAATGCAAGTTCAAACCCTAATCTCAAAATGCAAGTACGAACTAATAATAAGATTGCAGAATTGAGATTAAACAATGAACAGCTATAAGTACAAGGATGAAATAAGAATGCAGATATGTACCCAGAGTCAAAATCGGACTGAAAATGTTCGGGACGGGGGCGCGGGCGCCACTGTCCTGAAAACTGCACCGGAAACCACTGTTCTGCACTCTAAAACACTGTCTGGAAATTGTCTGTACACTGTCTGTCCAGAGGACAAGGGCGCCCAGCGCCTCTGTCCCAGGGACCAGGGCGCCCAGCGCCCCTGTCCTGGCAGGACCAGGGCGCCCAGCGCCCCTGTCCCAGTCTCCTGCTCTGTAATTTCACACAGAGTGCTGTCTCAGCTTTCTCTCTCCGGATCTGTATCCCGCGGCGTCGTCCGAATCTTGAAACCTGCAATAATATCTGAAAAGGGGGAGGGGCGGCTATATAGGGTTTTTCCTTAGTCAAACCCCCGCTTCGGTGATTTCCACCTCCACGAATAGCCAAGTTGTTTTGTAAAATGTATTGTGTGTGCAGACCTAGTGTGTGTGCAAGGTCCAAAATGCAAGAAAGCAAACTAGAGCAACCTAGAAAGTAAACCCTAATTGCTTGTAAATGATAATGTAAATGCTCTAAATCAAGATGCAATGTGATCTAAAGCATGAATAAATGATGTATCAAAGCTTATGCAAAGACATGAAAACAATACGAAATCATACCCAACCCTCAAGGGAGGAGTACAAGCCAATCTTCAGTCGGTAATCTCCTATTGTTCTTCAATGTCTTCCAAGCCCTAAGTGGATGAATGAATTTGATAGATGCTTGATAAAATGATGTTGAGTGTTGTTGAAGTCCTCAAAGATCTTCTCTTTCGCTGCATATGAAGTTCCTGGAAACAAAAATCCGATCCTTCCAAATGAAGAAAGAGAGCTCTTATGTATGAAACCCTAGGTCGTAAATTCGTATTTTGGCCAACCTAGAGATTGAATATCCTGCCAATTTCTTGGGGTTAAGCTTTATTTTATGATTGGATTGGGCTCCTAAAATTTCGGGAAAAATGTCTGGGACCATGTGCACGGGCGCCATGGTCCCGACAACTTTTCACCAAATTTTCAGGGCTGTTGGATATGATGATTTTAGAGAGAATCCCGAAGTTATAGGTGATTTCGAGATGTTTTGACCCCGAAACCAAGCCCCCAAGTTCGGAATAGGACTTAATTAGGGTTTTTGATTAAGTGATGTATTGGAGGAATAAAATGCGAAGGGCACGCTTTAGTGAAAGGGCCCAACTTTATGATGTAGAGAATGATGAAATAGGAACCTTAGACCTAATTAATTTGATTAATTAAGTGCTTAAGGAGAAATGCAATGCAGAATGTAAAATGCACTAAGGCGGGTGCTAAACTAGGTTTGAAATTGTACCACCCTAGCGAGTGCATACAATTTACGACGCTACATTTAGCCCCCACTTTAGCGGTCATATGAGTACTACGTGCATATGCAAGCTAAAGTACAGAAAAGTAAACATCATTTGAAAAAAGGATATATCCATAAGTTGTCGGACGAAGCCCCCAGCGGTATCTGCAGTACACAGTTAGGAACCGCACCCTACAAAACAAACATTAGATCACAAAATCACCTAATTCTTACTAGGGAAAGTGATAAAATCTGTGAGTAGCTGTATGCCCCCCCCTGTTTCAACTTGCTTATTAGGGAGGTGAAACAGGGTAGCATGTTTACTTGCGACAAATTGTTTAAGAGAGTATTGATGAGGGGTGTTCACTAAATAGGCTTCATCAGAGCACTTTTTGGAACATCCTGAGAGTAGGGGAAGGAAAGTACGATTCCAACGCAACAAACGGCTCGAAAATTGCATCTCCCTAACTCAAGTTATGATAAGATGAAAAAATTAGGGTTTCAAAAAGTAAGAATAAACGAACGAGAGTATATACCTCGAAAGTGACACTTGTATTCGTCACTTTGTCAATTTCAGGATACTATTCAGTGTAGCGGAGCCCACATAGCCATCATCATGCCTTCACGACGAACAGAGCATCCCACGAGGATCGAGATCCTGCGCCAGGCCGTGATTGACGACGAGCCACTGGACGAGGTGAGTTGACTGAATGTTTGACTTTTGATTTTTCGCACGTTTGACTTTTTCGTGATCGTATGCGGGCCTCAAAGGCTAACCGGGGCCCACCCAGGGCACCATGGTCCCTGAGGGGCGCCCTGGTCCCCCCAGGGCGCCATGGTCCCTGATAGGGGCGCCATGGTCCCTGCAGGGCGCCATGGTCCCTGACAGGGCGCCATGGTCCCTGATAATGCGCCATGGTCCCCAATCAGGGCCTGGCGAGAGGTTCCGGGGCTAGGATACGATGTGCGATGGTTTGCATTTGCGATTTTGATGATCGAGTACTGATTATCGTCATGTTTTCGTGTTGCAGGGTCTCCCGTACATGAGAGAGAACACAGCGGGACATATTCTTCGCACTTTGCGAGATCAGATTCCACGGCTGACTCAGTCAGAGAGAGACACACTATCGATTGTAGGATTGTGGTACGTGATTTTGATGCCGGCCATTCGATTTCATCCTGCGATGCTGATGGCCTTGATGGAGCGATGGGATCCTGACACATGCACCTTTCACCTTCCAGTAGGAGAGCTGACGGTCACACTCGAGGATGTGTACCGTATACTTCATCTTCCTATTAGAGGAGCGACAGTTACATACGCGACCGATCGGTCAGCGGAGGATCATCAGAGAGAGCAGGTGTATTGCATAGGGAGAGTCATGCCGAGCGAGACGAGAGGTCGCATCATGGTCAGCTGGCTCTTACATCCTACAGGGGAGGTACCACTTCTGAGACGCCTTATGATAGCCATCATAGCACTAGCCGTCTGCCCTAATGGGCGAGGGACACACATGCATGGGGGCCTCACATGGTGTATCAGAGCGATGGAGAGACACAGGAGAGTGTATGCTTGGGGTCGGAGTATGCTTGCGCATCTCTATCACGACCTTGGGGAGTATGTATTCGGACAGGGTTGTAGTTTGATGACATGCACACTTCTACAGGTGTGGATTTTAGAGCACTTCACATGCACTAGGCCCGTCGGCTTTCCACTGAGTACAGCGAGCGAGCAACCTAGGGTGTTCGCTTATCGACTTACCAGAGAGTGGAGATCTGGAGATTTATTATATTGGAGAGTGATTATTGACAGACTGACATCCGAGGTGATAGTGTGGAGACCTTACCTACTGATGCACAGATGGGATGGTATGGAGAGACAGTTAGCATGTCTACAGAGGAACCGCCTATTGCGAGGACGATATGCACACATCATAGTCCCTTTCTACTTTGACCGAGTACGGAGGCAGTTCGGACTAGAGCAGTGTGTTCCAGCCGATGTGCCCATCTATACTCGACACTCACGGGTCCTTCCCAGACCTGGAGCAGTAGCGAGACCGACGGTAGATGATATTGAGATGACAGATTTAGAGGGATCTGATCAGGATGTAGTCACTGACTATTCTACAGAGCCTGGAGCACAGCGTAGATATGTTTCATGGTTCATGAGATCATATCCAGGTCCTATCTTTCCACCAGATCATCCGACAGGCTATCCAGGCCCATGGAGACATGGAGATCAAGATGAGGACGAGGGATCCAGGTCAGAGGAGCCAGAGGAGGGAGAGGATCATGAGGAGGCGGAAGATCCTGATCCACCTACAGGTGATCAGCCCAGTGACGAGGAGGAGGAGGATGAGGATGTAGATAGAGAGGAGGACAAGGAGGATGTAGGTGATGATGTGGATGAGGACGAGGATGATGATGACGAGGAGGACGAGGAGGAGGAGGATAGAGATGATGAGGAGGAGTCGGATGCAGCTCCCCACCATTCAGGAGACGATACCATAGCCCTGGATCCACCTCTTATTCTCCAATAGGGGGAGCAGGAGGCGATATGGAGACCTGTCACCAGTACCGTCCAGCCTACACCCATCGTGGATAGAGTATACAAGTGAGGGGAGCCTAGCGGTTCTCAGTCACAGATACTACCATATCATGATCCCTACTGGCGCGAGGGAGATCCAGGTATAGTAGGTTTATATTGATTAATTAATGTTCTGATGATAAAGAATGGTATTAACAAAAATCTGTTCTACTGCCACAGCTAATGTGCAGGAATGGCGTTCCTTGATTCAGCAGGCAATGACAGACATTTCCATGATAGCACAGATCCCCAGTTCCTCACAGATTGCCTATAGGCCTCAGGGGAACGCGGGTCGGCATGAGGATTTGTTTTTCCCATTCCGAGTACAGGTAGATATATGGAGGGAGAGAGAGAGAGTCCTATCGGAGGACCTCCAGCAGGCGCGGCAGAGAGAGAGAGTCCTATCAGAGGACCTCCAGCAGGCGCGGCAGAGAGAGAGAGTCCTATCAGAGGACGTCCAGTAGGTGCGGCAAGATCTAGTAGTAGCCCAGACCGAGGCTACCACCTATCGTGCGATCCTTATGGATAGGGATCGTAGGAGTTCCTCTCGGAGTCACTCACGATCTGTATCGCGCTACACACCCATGGGTCCACCTCCACGGCCAGATCAGGAGGGAGCATCCAGTCGACACTCTCCAGCTACTAGCCCTAGGGATAGGAGATGATTGTATGATGTAGGAGAGGTCACATTTTGGATATACAGTGACCTATGTTTGTATACGACTCACACATATATATATGTATATATACATGCTTCTCTTTTGTCTCAAATGTGTTATCTCTAATGCTTAAAACAATGTATGTTTTGTTTTGATTAAATCTAATACATTTGGTAAATGTACATGTATGTTCAGAATTTAATTTCCATGTGATTGACTTCTCAATGCTCCATGATTAAATTGATACATGTGTGACTTAATTAAAATATTTAATCAAGTACGACATTGATGATAAGGAAGAAATATGCATTAAGTCTAAGAATCATATAACTAATGTGATTTAATTTTGAATTTAAACACAACATGATACGATTCTACTTAACACATAAAGACATTGTATAATATGCTAGCATAATGAAAAAAAAATGTAAATTTTTTACAATTTACATAAATGAATTCAAGACAAACTATAAAGTAAGAAGACATGCTTGTCAGGAACGAAGCAATATAGATTAACATAACATTTAATTCTATTTTGCTTTAATTAAGAAATACTAACATATTATCCAATGTTCAAGAATTTGAAAAGAAGATAGATAAGAAATGAAGAATTAAGCATAATATCTACGCAAGTGCATAGCATTGATAGGTTCTTTAAGAGGCGTACCGTCTACATCCGCTATTTTGTAAGCACCTGATCCATAATCCTCAATAACGATATATGGTCCAAGCCAATTAGGACTAAATTTTCCCTTTTCTGCAGGCAAGGCATTCACATTGCACTGATTCTCATAAAGGACTAAGTCACCTACTGAGAAGGAACGTTGAATAACCTTGTCATTATAGCTTCGTTGTAGAGTTTTGTGATACGCTTGAATATGCTCAAGAGCGTTTATGCGCTGTTCGTCAAGCATCTCAAGCTGTTGAAGTCGTTGTTCTCTATAAGAGTCATCATCTACTATACCTTTGAGAGAAACCCTAAGTGATGGAATCTCTAATTCTAAGGGCATAATAGCATCAGCACCATAAACAAGATTATAAGGAGTAGTTCCCGTAGCAATTCGTACACTCGTTCGGTAAGCCCAAAGAGCATAGATCAGCTGGTTACTCCAATCCTTACCATGCTTATTCACGGTTTTACGAAGAATTTGTTCAATTATCTTATTGGATGATTCGGCTTGGCCATTTGATTGAGGATAATATGGTGTAGAAAATCGATGTTTGATATGATACTTCTCAAGGAATTTCTTCACATCCTTGTTTTTAAACGATGTCCCATTATCTGAGATAATAGTGGAAGGTATCCCAAATCGAGAAATGATGTTTTCTAGAAGAAATTGACAAATCACTTCAGCAGTAGTAGAGCGAAGAGGAATAGCTTCTACCCATTTCGTAAAGTAATATGTTGCAGTTATAATGAAGGTGTGTCCTTGAGATGAAGGAGGAGAAATTTTTCCAATAAGATCCAAACCCCATGCGGAGAAAGGCCAAGAAGCTACTTGAGAATGAAGTTCTTGGGTAGGAGCATGAATCAGATTATTATGTTGTTGACATTGATGACATTTTTTAACAAATGAAAAGGAATCCTTTTGCATAGTTTGCCAATAGTATCCCATACGAAGCAACCTATGAACCAGGGATTTGCCCCCAAAATGCCCCCCACAGGCACCTGAATGTGCCTCTTCAAGAGCAACAGGGATTTCTGATTTGTTAAGACAACGGAGGAGAAGACCCTCATAACCCCTTCGATAAAGGACATTAGAAAGGATGATATATCTAGCAGACAGCTTGCAGATTCTAGCCCTAGTGTTCCTATTAGAGGAATCAGGAAAGGTACCATCGGTCAAATATCTTATGATATGCGAGAACCATTCATCTAAGTCTACAAAGTCACAACATGTTACCAAGATAAAATCGTCTACAATAGCTGGAGAAATAAGGTTGTGAATAACGAAATTAAGATCGACCATAGGGTCCTCTAAAGATACTAGAGAAGCCACACATGCCATTGCATCCGCATGTCGATTATCTTTTCGAGGAACAGGTTCCATGGTATAAGAATCGAAATTTTGTAATAAAGAGATAGCAAGGGCTTTATATTGTGATAATTTGTCTTGTTTTGCTTGATATACTCCTGTTACTTGTCTTATAATCAATTGCGAATCTCCATAGATATGTATGTGTTTTATATTCAGAGCTAAGGCTGCTTTTATTCCCGCTATAAGAGCCTCATACTCAGCAATGTTATTGGTACACAGGAAATTTAGACGATATGATAAAGGAATGGACTTCTTCATGGGAGAAATCAGAACAACCCCTGCCCCCGATCCCGTACGACACTTAGAACCATCAAAGTACAACTCCCAAGTTTCATCTTTCTCTATAGAAAGAATGAAGTCGTCAGGAAAGGACTCAGGGTTAGGGAAGGAGAAAGGTGAAGGGGCCTCAACTAAGTGATCAGTCAACACTTGCCCTTTAATTGCTCTTTGTGAAACAAATTTAAGGTCAAATTCAGTTAACATCATAACCCACTTAGCTAGATGTCCTGATAAATCAGTTTTAGAGAAAAGATGCTTCAAAGGATCAAACTTTACCATGACATGGACTTCTGAATTCAAAAGATAATGCCTCAATTTCTGAGTCGCAAATACCAAGGCCAAGCATTGTCTTTCTATCGCAGAATATCGGGTCTCATAATCGAGTAAGGTACGACTTATGTAATAAACCGGACATTCCTTACCATCTTTATCATGTTGTGCCAACAATGCTGCGAGAGCATGAGAGGAAGCAGCTGTATATAGAAGGAAGGGTTTAGAAGGTTCAGCAGGTTGAAGAATAGGAGGACTAGCCAAATACACTTTTAAATTTTCAAACGCTTGCTGACAATCCTCATTCCATTGAAAAGTGATATCCTTTTTAAGAAGTTGAGTAAAAGGAAAGGTACGATCCGCAAGCTAAGACACGAACCTACGAATAGCTTGAATCTTTCCTTGTAAGCTTTTAAGTTGAGACACATTTCTAGGCGGTGGCATGTTGACAATAGCATCTATTTTCTTAGTGTCCACCTCAATCCCATGATGCGAAACTATGAATCCTAATAGTTTTCCACTATCCACACCAAAAACACATTTTCGGGGATTCAAGCGCATGTGATATTTACGAATTCTTTCAAAAATTTGTCGGAGGATTTAACATGATCCATGCGAAGAAAAGATTTGGCCAAAATATCATCAACATAATCCTCTAAAATCTTATGCATATAATCATGAAAGATAAGGGTCATCGCTCGTTGATAAGTTGCACCGGCGTTTTTAAGTCCAAAAGGCATCATTATCCAACAAAACGTACCCCAAGGAGTGGTGAAAGCGGTTTTGAATTGATCTTGAGGGTTAATAAAAATTTGATTGTAACCTGAAAAACCATCCATGAAGGATAACAAGGCATGTCCTGCCGTAGAATCAACTATCATGTCAATGTTTGGAAGAGGGAAATCATCTTTCAAGGAAGCTTTATTCAAATCTCGAAAGTCAGTACACATTCTTATTTTGTTGTCTGGTTTAGCCACAGCGACAATATTTGAAATCCATGGGGAATAGTCAATAGGGCGGATAAATCCAGCCTCCAATAATTTTTCAATCTCAGCCTTAACAAGCAGAGCCACCTTAGGATTCATTTTTTGAATCTTTTGTTTCACGGGCTTAGTGTCAGGAACTAAGACAATATTATGAGTAATGATCTTAGGATCTATACCAGGCATGTCAGAATATGCCCAAGCAAAGATCTCAGGGAATTCATGCAATAGTTCTTCATATTGTTTCTGTTCCTCTTCATCCAAACATTTCCCAATTTTAATGACTTTCTCTTTATTGCAAGGATCCATCTTAACATCAGTGGTGTCACTTATGAGAAGATTACTTTGTTGAGGAGTATCCTTTAACTGAGGGAATTCTTTCACAATCTCATCATTATCAATCTCTTTTCCAAAATAGGCTTCAGTGTTCAAACAATAAGGGAGTCCCCTATTGTGATGATAACGAGGAAGAGTGTCATAGGCTCCCAAAAACTCAGCTAAAGCATCGTCGGTAGGGAGGATATCCAAAGCACAATCACCCGAAGGATCCCCATCAATATAGTCAGGATGTTGTATTGATAAAGATGTAGATATAGCATTAACACTAATGCATGGTCTTTTAGAAGCTTTAGTACGTCTGCAGGGATTATAGCCAAGTCCAAAGGCATAATTGTGAAAATTAGTCTCTAGAGGAACTCTTATCCCTTGTTCATTAGCACCACAACCTTTTCCATGATACCCATGCTTAGCGAAAATGCGAAAACCACGACCATAACGATCAGCCATTTCAGGAAGAGAAGGTGGTTTTTCATAAGACAAAGAATCGAACTCTTCATAATTATAGATGTGAGGAGAAGGAGTTTGAGAAGCGGCCACAAAATTATTACTCATAGATTCAGGTAAGGTTGATTGATTTTTAGCTTCTTCTTTCTTTTCAACCTTATGATTTTCAGCTTCTTCCTTCTTTCCAACTTTAATTTCTCTAGAAGGAACCTTATATTCACCTACAAAGGTAGGGTTAAAATCAAGAGATCCCCAATCATCTTCTGTGAGAACCTTCTCAGGATCAAAATCCTTTTCATGCGTATTTTCAAGTCGAGAAGGATCTTCTCCAGGAGTTCCAGACTCATCCGAAGGATTTTGATCATCGGAAAGCGAAGACTCATCGATAGGTTTCTTGTTTAAAGAGTCATCACTAGACGAGGAGGGCTTAGAAGACTCTCCTTTGGAATTAGACGTTTGTAGACAAGCTTGAAAATTAGTATCACCCATCAAGGTGTATGTCTTATTGTTATAAACGAATTTAACTTGTCTATGCAATGTAGAGGGGACAGCTTGCATGCTGTGAATCCAAGGCCTCCCTAATAACAAGTTATATGTTAAATTTCCAGGCATAACATGGATAGGAGTAGGCAAAGTAACAGGTCCCACTGTGAGAGGTAAGGTGATGATACCTAATGAAGTCTTAGCCACATTGTCAAAGCCACGAATGGGACGAGAGTCAGGCTCCATAAGAGATGTATCCACATTCATCTTATGCAATAAATTAATGCTACACACATTAAGGCCAGAGCCATTATCTACTAGTGTTCGTCTTATAGCAGTGTCTTTCATGATAACCACAATCATCAAGGGATCATATTGTTGTTGAATTTCACTTGTAGGCAACTCATCTTGGGTAAACACAATTTGAGCTTTAGGATTCATCACAGAGTTAACAAAAGATGCTATATTGCTAGATGTATTCGGTGGAGGAACATTCAAATCTTTCAAGGCATCTTGTAACATTCCATGATAAGCGGAAGAAGTTTGAATCAAATCCCAAAGGGATATCTTAGCAGGGGTAGCTTTGAGTTGTTCTATGAGATCATATTCCTTACCCATAACTTGCGAAATACGGGGAGCTTGAGGAAGAATTGGTTGAGGATTAGGAAGAGAAACTAGAATAACAGGAGGAGGATTAGGTTGCCTATTATTTCTGGTATGATAGGTATGGGCAACCGCATGATAACTCTCTCTAGTTATTTTCTTAGCATAATTGTAAGGACTTATAGGTTTTCTTCCTTGCACAGTGATGATTGGTTTATTCAGGGTACGAAAGGAATCATGATCATACCTTCCTTGGACAGTAAGGAGAGGAGTCTTAGGAATTTGAAAGGTGGGAGAAGGATAAGCACCTTGGACTTCAAAGAGAGGCTTATTATATTCATTCAAATTTATCATGTTAACCAATTTAGAGGTCTTGTTTTTGTTTAAACGTTTCGAAAAAGCCACAAAGTCATCAAGAGCATCATCCAACAAAGCATGATCATATCGGTTAAAAGGTTTGTCTTTTGATTCAAAAGGAGACATCTCTTCATAGAGGGGATTATTGGAAACAACCATGTTACTAGATTCAGGGGAAGAGTGGATAGGAATGTATCCTTGAGAGGAACCATTCGACTTATCTTTCTCATCACACCTAAATGGCATAGTAACAAGGTTTATGAGTTTTTGGTAAAATGAAGGTTTAGCATCCTTTGGGTTCAAAAACTCATCTAATGCTTCATCTAATTCATCTTGGCTATACTCATAATAATCATCGAAAGTATGAACATTTTGCAAATAAAAATCTGACATTTTGAAAGGATTACATAAAATTTAAACACACAATGCAAAGAAACACACTCTCTTTTTTTTTTTTTCTCTTTTTAATAAAATGAAATGAAAACACACTAAATCTAAATCTAGATCTAATAAATGCAATGCAAGAGGAAGCAATGATAGATTCACGTCGGGTTCACCAAAATGTGTAGGGGAAAAAGCGACACTAGGTTAATCATGCCCTAATCCTACCTTTTGACACACATTACGGAATACGAAAGAGCCTAGAGATATCGCACAATTGGCTACTTCTTTTGGTGAAAGAGAGAGCCACGGGATATCTATTAGGATTTCTATTCCCTTGTTGAAATTGTAAGATCAAGTAATGCAAGTTCAAACCCTAATCTCAAAATGCAAGTACGAACTAATAATAAGATTGTAGAATTGAGATTAAACAATGAACAGCTGTAAGTACAAGGATGAAATAAGAATGCAGATATGTACCCGGAGTCAAAATCGGACTGAAAATGTTCAGGACGGGGGCGCGGGCGCCACTGTCCTGAAAACTGCACCAGAAACCACTGTTCTTCACTCTGAAACACTGTCTGGAAATTGTCTGTACACTGTCTGTCCGGAGGACCAGGGCGCCCAGCGCCTCTATCCCAGGGACCAGGGCGCCCAGCGCCCCTGTCCTGGCAGGACCAGGGCGCCCAGCGCCCCTGTCCCGGTCTCCTGCTCTGTAATTTCACACAGAGTGCTGTCTCAGCTTTCTCTCTCCGGATCTGTATCTCGCGGCGTCGTCCGAATCTCGAAACCTGCAATAATATCTGAAAAGGGGGAGGGGCGGCTATATAGGGTTTTGCCTTAGTCAAACCCCCGCTTCGGTGATTTCCACCTCCACGAATAGCCAAGTTGTTTTGTAAAATGTATTGTGTGTGCAGACCTAGTGTGTGTGCAAGGTCCAAAATGCAAGAAAGCAAACTAGAGCAACCTAGAAAGTAAACCCTAATTGCTTGTAAATGATAATGTAAATGCTCTAAATCAAGATGCAATGTGATCTAAAGCATGATTAAATGATGTATCAAAGCTTATGCAAAGACATGAAAACAATACGAAATCATACCCAACCCTCAAGGGAGGAGTACAAGCCAATCTTCAGTCGGTAATCTCCTATTGTTCTTCAATGTCTTCCAAGCCCTAAGTGGATGAATGAATTTGATAGATGCTTGATAAAATGATGTTGAGTGTTGTTGAAGTCCTCAAAGATCTACTCTTTCGCTGCATATGAAGTTCCTGGAAACAAAAATCCGATCCTTCCAAATGAAGAAAGAGAGCTCTTATGTATGAAACCCTAGGTCGTAAATTCTTATTTTGGCCAACCTAGAGATTGAATATCCCACCAATTTCTTGGGGTTAAGCTTTATTTTATGATTGGATCGGGCTCCTAAAATTTCGGGAAAAATGTCTGGGACCATGTGCACGGGCGCCATGGTCCCGGCAACTTTTCACCAAATTTTCAGGGTCGTCGGATATGATGATTTTAGAGAGAATTCCGAAGTTACAGGTGATTTCGAGATGTTTTGACCCCGAAACCAAGCCCCCAAGTTCGAAATAGGACTTAATTAGGGTTTTTGATTAAGTGATGTATTGGAGGAATAAAATGCGAAGGGCACGCTTTAGTGAAAGGGCCCAACTTTATGATGTAGAGAATGATGAAATAGGAACCTTAGACCTAATTAATTTGATTAATTAAGTGCTTAAGGAGAAATGCAATGCAGAATGTAAAATGCACTAAGGCGGGTGCTAAACTAGGTTTGAAATTGTACCACCCTAGCGAGTGCGTACAATTTACGACGCTACACATATTATGAAGTTTCAATGTTAAATTTGAGGTATTATTGTATTGTATCGTATCACGAATAGTGATTGTGCTCTAGAAGACTTGTATTACAAAAAGAAAATTTGGTTATTTTGAATTCTTGTTCGGAAAACTAGAACATTATAGTGCAGCAATAATGATTAGAAATGTCATGTTAGGATGTTTTGGAACCTTCCTAAAAGATAGAAAAATGAAAACCGTGCAACTCAAATGATAAACTTATGTCCGAGCATATGGTGTGATTTTGAAATTCTTGTGTATTCGTAGGAAATAGTTGATTTTCCAACTCTCTTCCTCCTCTCGTTTAAAATATAGGAATTGTTGTTTTTGAAACACTATTTAGAATGCAGTGATTTAAGAAGAAGTTTTGCTATAATGCATGTGAAATTTTATGTTGCTTTGGGCTTCTAATTGAAAGGGGAAAGTTTTTCATCTTGAAAAGGGAAATTGCATAGTTAATAATTTGAATGAAAATGCTTAGGGAAGATTGAGAAAGATATCAGAATGATGTTATTTCTTTGTGTAAATTTGAATTGTTGGAAATATCAGTGCGTGGATCTAGAGTAAACTTTGTTTGGTGATTCATGGGTAAAGCATAATTAAAGCTTCCCTTAAGTATATGTTAGCATAATGTAAAGTACTCCCTGTAAATGTGACTAAACCAGTAATGGTGCTATTCTGTGTGTGTTGTGAGAAAACCCGTACTTGCTTTGTGTGCCCATGGGATGGTGAAGTAATCAACCATGGGGGATATGTTTTCTTATGAGTATGGGAAACCATACCTATCTATGTGATGTTGCTTATTTGTTTCCTTACTGAGTGCCAACCCACGGGTTGTTGATAAGTCAGTATGTGAAGGGGTAGTAGTAGAAGTCACCATTCCTTGAATAGCATGAACAGCGTACGAGTAATGTCAACGCGAAGCGACTTTAGCTTCCCTATTTTGAGGAAAAGTATGGTTTTGTAACGAAACTATAACATAGGTGTACTCAATACTTCCCCTTGTGATGAACCGATTTATGAGGTTCATGTGTGCCAGCCTTATTCCTATCCTTTATCTTGAGCATATAAATGACAGTTTTTGAGCATATTGTTGGATTCTACTGGAGGATCTGTTGCCTTGTCTTCATGAGAGGCGTGTTATTTTCTTGCATAAGTTGCCAACTGTCTGGTTTTGGTAGACTTGTGGGTAGACCTTAGCCATGTATACCTCTGGCTTACGGCGAGTATCCTGAGAGGAACATCGCTATGCGGAGTGTGACTAGCACGTGCCTTATCCGCGGGGTACACTGCCATGCGGGATACGTCCATTGCGTGCTTTGTCCGCTTGGAGTATTGCCATGCCGTGCTGAGACACGATGCGGGATGTAGTAGACATTTCCATGCGGCCTACCGCTAGGTATTGGGTAGAGCCATGCCACGTGACGACGTGATGCGGGGTGATGTCGAGGTGCACACTGCCATGCCATGTGGATGTGTGACTTGGCCACACCACATGATGAGCTACTAGGATAGCTAGACGATCGTTCCTTCCTTCCTCGTTGGTGGCTAGCTATTAGTCACATAGTGATGTAATGTGCACTTATGAATTTCTTTTATTTATTTATTTATTTTCTTGTGGGCCAGCAATTTATTCTACTTTGACCTTGACAGTTTAGCCACGATCTTGCAATCTTGATCTTATTTGATTTGATGTTGCAAATCCGGAAAATTATTTTCTTGTTTTATTGTTGGAATTGACAATTATTATCTTTAATCTTTTGTACTTTGGTGGCTAAACTGGTTTATCCTTGTTGTTTTCGTATGCTGGTCTTGTGTTGTAATGTGAATTCCTCTCCAAGAACGTAGGAGACGGGCTTGGATGAGTGTATACGAGGAAGTAGACACAAGGAACCTTGAGGATGGAGGTATGTGAGGCTGTGAAAAACAGCTAGGATCCACTACCTACCTATGAGTGGTGACTATCTCTTGGAGGCTAAACACCTTACACAACAAGGGATATTCACGAGGGACTTGTATGGAAGGTAGCACCGCTATGGTGTACCCTAGCACCATCAAGCCCTTGAGTGAGATGTTGGATAATTGTTGATCATGTATTTATTCTGAGAGCAGGCATAGAGATGTGGATCATATATGTTACCTTTGATCGAGCATTAGACATGCTCACATGTGGCCTATTGTGTTGTGCAACCCAGTTTTGTGGATGGATATTATGTGTAATCATGGATTAAATGGTATTAACTTGTCACTATGTTATGGGGCATAGTCATTGGAAAGGATCTTGTATGTCTGAAAAATGTAAACAATTGAGTTCTTACGTTGTTCTTATTTGTTGAGAAGTTAACTTGGTCGTAGAAATTGTTTTATTGAGGCTAGTTTTATGTGATAAAATTTTGTGAAAGAGGTGAATTGGTGAAAGAAATTGACCTTGAGAGCACATTTCCTTGTCATGTTTGATAGATGAGTATGAAAAACTGTGCCTATATATTTCAAATTGCTTAAATTTGGTGAAATAAAAAGGGAAAAGTCTCGTATCCTTGTTATGATTGAGTGTAAATTATAGAATATTTGAAGGTGTGAATGATGTTAGATGCATTTTTATTGATGAATAATGTTTTAAATTGTTGACAAAATAGTTGTTTGTGCAAATTGATAATTGTTAATTGAGTTTAAGGACTAATAAGTGTTGCAGGACTTCCGTTTAACTTTGCGACTTCCAGGAGTAAGTCGGAACCTAGGGGGGGAGAATGTAATGCCCATACCCTAGTCGGACTTTTAAAACCCGTTTAACCTTGATTGACTTCCTATGTGGCATTCTTGAATGGTAGATTAACCGATATGCAATGTGTAGTTTAGATAATATAAATAAATTGTGCATACTTATTATTGTGCTTTTGCATCGATTCTCGTGTAAATGTAATTGTTTCCTAACCCTTGAGATAAATCTTGAGCTAACGCCTTCATTGAATATGTGTATGTATATGCATGCTTGTATGAGTTCATGGGTGCAGGAGATTGCAGGTACAACACCGCTTAGAGCAAGGTTCATCTCCTTTGGAATTTGCAAGGTTGAGTATGCTCCTTCATCTTTTGAATTCGGATTTAGTGGTCATATAACTCTCGTCTTGCCTTAGCCATGGTTAGGTGAGCATCGTGTGTGGATTCGTGGGGCTTGCTTTTCATTGGGATGCATGTCGAGAGATTTGAAGGACTTCCTCGATTTGCATGCCTTGCGCGAGGTAAGTGAGGTTTGTTATCCTAAGTATTAAATTTAAAATTAATGAGTAGGCGTACACAATAGTGATATAGGAATTTAAAAAGGTAGCTTCTTTTATATGATTAATCATTAATTTAAGAGATTTTCTTTAAATTATTATTGTAGCAAGCTTAAGGTATTCAACTGGGGTTAGTGTGCTCATTTACACATTTGCGACATTTACGCATTCGTAGTTGAAAAATTAGAATAAATCAGACTCTTGCATTAGATTAGTCATTTACTTAAAAATGTCGCTTTATTATGTTATAGCGAGTTAATTTAATAGTTAAATTTAAAATAATGAATTTACTGAGTTATGCGTTTTTGGAAAGGAAAAATTTAAAGTCATTTGGGAGATAGGAATAAATTACTCATTTTTGCATTTTGGAAGTTAAAGGGTAAATTATTAATATTTAAAAGAAATTATTTCCCTTACTTGTATAGTTGGTAAAATACAAAAGTTTGATTTTAAGAAAATTAGATTAATTAAAATATAACGTGTTGGCTAAAGTGATATGAAGAAAATTTAAAAAAAAAAATTTAGAGTGGAAAAAGAGATGGAAGCTTTTAATTTTTAAAAGAAAATGAGTAAGGAGGAAAGGAATGACTCCCATTGGGATTTTCATCTATTTTATTTTAAAAATAAAATGCCTAAATTCGAAATTAAAAATTAGGGTAAAATTAGGGTTTCACTTTTTAACCTAGTTTTGGAGACATTTTGGGGGTTCTCTTTTTGGGGGAAAATGTGGGAGAAAATGGAGTTTTTCCTTCTTGTTGGGAGTTGCAGGTGGAGCTCTTCCTCAAATTCATGCTAGGAATGCTAATGGGAGGTAGGTCTCTTGTGCATCTTGTATTTGCATTTAAAACCATAAGAAATGTGTTTGGAAGAAAACCTTGAACTGTTATTTGGAAATTCTTCCCCATTTTGATATTTTGGATATTCTGAAAAGAAACAAAAAAATGAAAAAAAAGAGATGGCTGTGACTGTATTTGTTTTAAAAAAAATGGGTCTTGATAGAAATGGTATGGGTTTGGAAATATCCTCTTGTAAGTCTCCTTTTAAGACTGTTTTTTTTATGACATTGGGGTTTTGCTGTTGTGAGTGGAAGTGGTTGAAAACCACGTTTCTTATTTTAAATAAAACCTCTTGTATGAGTGAATCAAAATATTTATTTTTTCGAAACATTTCATGTTTTTTTTATTGTTTATTAAAAAAAAGGGGAACTGCGTTTTATTTTTACCGCGCTGTGCGTGGTTGTTTGAATGTGGGTTGGGGTTTGGAGGGCAGGGAGCGGAGCTCCACCCGCTCCTCCTGCCCCCTCCCCCGCTCGCTTCCCGTTTAAACACCCCCGCTCGCATCCCGTTGACCACCCCCGCTCGCGTCCCGTTGACCTCCCCCGCTCGCAGGTGCAGACACCCCGTGGCCGCGGCACTGCGGTGGGCGCAGGGGCCGCGGTAGCCGCAGGGCGCCGCGGACCTGCGGGCACCACAGCGGCGGCGCCGCACGGGTCCCCTCGGCTAGGGTTTGGCCGAGAGCCAACTCTCTTAAAATTTGTTTTTATTCGTTTGATGAACGAAATTTATTAAATTAGTTTTTTTTGTAAGTTTTTAAAAAAAAAAAAAAAAAAAGAGAATGGTTTCAGTTTGTCTCATTTTATATGCAATCAAAAAAAAAGGGATGTTTATTAATATCAGTATGTTATAAGCAATATGTTAAATTAAAACTTGAATGGAGATGTACATTTTAAATAGTTATGATTTTCCATTTTAAATGTCAAAAAAAAAAAGAGGATAAGTAGGTATATTAAAATATATGTTAATATAGGAAACATCTAATTAGTATTTATATACTTGATGACCTATATGGACTTTACTTTTCTAAAATTATTATGGAAATGATTTTCAATTATCTTTATGAATGTTGAGACGTGCATTTAAGCTTTAATTCTTTTAAGTGGGGAAATGTTGGGACTCTCGGTAAGGTGCTAGTTGGGTAAATCGGATGGTGGTGTTAGTCCTTAATTTTGTTTTTATGTATGCAATAAAAGCTTAATTTAGCTCGGGAACGGTATTCCCATTTCTTTATTTACTCTTAATTTATTTTTGTTCCTATATGGTAATAAGGCATTCCTTGTGTAGTTAGAAAAGGGGCTAGATTATCCTTGTAAAACCAACTTACCATTAGTGGATATCTAAGGGTTAATTAATTTGGTTAGACGTTTATGACAACTTGAGAAAGTGTTGAATTTACTCGTCAACGCTTGAGCATGACTTATTATTTTGGGAAATTTGTTGGGTCCCCGTCATCTGATTGCTCTGGTCTGTCCAACGTCGGTCTTGTCTCCATTTAAGGTACCACCTGTTAAGAAATCCTTGTCCTTTTTACTTGATGTGTTTAGTAGGATCCGTTACAAAAGGGGTCATTACGTAATTAACGTCCGAGGTGTCTGTTGTATATTGTTTGTACTCGCCTAAATGGCAAGATGTAAATGACTTATAAATCATGTATTCCTAACGATATAATACCAAAGGGGTCTTGCAGTTGAGCAGACCCGGAGATGTAGCCCATCTGGGGTGAACTCCGAGATCATACCTGTGTTATGCGATGTTTTTAGCGTACTTTGTTTTATGTTTCAAATTATCATGGATGGTTGTAATCTTGCATAAGTGTATGGTGGAAAATTAATGAATTCAAAGTTAAATGCATAACATTATTCTTATGGATAAACGTAATTATTTAAGTTCATAAAACGTTGTGAATTATGAATATGGCAAGTATTTAAATATTGGAATTAAAGTGTGGAAAAAAGTAAATTGGTAATGTTAATTTAAATTGTAATAGTGGAAGAAATCTAGATAGAATTACTTCATTGGATTAATTTGTTAATAAGTATGTTAATGGATTGTATGTAGAAGGGAAAACAAAGTTAAAACTTATTTCACAATTCCCAGATTTAGATTAAAAGGTTGAACATCATATCAACATCTATCCTTTTACCTTAGTGAATGAATTCACGCCATGTTAATTATGCTTCATTGCATTGGATGATTTGTTAAGTTATTTCACGCTTTAACCTTAACTATAATTCTCACCAGAGTAATTTGATAATCGTGTGGACTCAATTAGGTAATTCATGTTGTATATTGGATGAATACACTTAGTAATTTATGTTGTAATTATAATCAATAATCCTCACCAGATTTATTTTATAATTGGGTGAACTCGATTAGATATCCATATTTTTAATCCCTTATAAAAGGAATCCCTCATGATTGCTAAAATTAATCTAAAATGGAAAAGTAATTGATTTGTTGTTTATACATTAAATCCTAGTAAAAGTATCTCTCGCATATTACTTTCATCTAACAAAAAAAAAGAGATATGCAATAAGATAATGGTATTTTAATCCTAATAGAAGAACGTCATTATGATCTTATTACTCTAACCTTGAAATGATGAATGTCATCTAGTTAACGATACTCTAAATTCAAGGATGCTTCCGTTTGTCCTAATGCATATCCATCTTACTGAAGTTAGTCCATCTCTTTGCATTATTAAAACTTCAAATGAATCCTATGGCTACTCACATTATACCTTTCATAAAAAGAACTTCAACTCATCAGTTGGCTATGCATGAAATCTAATGAAGGGAATCTCATTCTATTAACTGTGGTTAATCTTTAAGGAATGAATTTCTCTTATCAACCATGCTTTTAATATTTAAGAAGGATATCAAACGAGGGTGAATATTTAAAAATCAAATGAAGGAATCCTCGTTTAACTAATCGTAGTTTAACCTTAAAGGAATGAATCTCAATAGGCATATTTTTAAACATTAAAGGATGATATCAACTGTGAATGGATACCACAAAACCAAGGAATGAACTTCGTCATATTAAACACATGAACCCTTTTGGGGGCCTCATAATGTAATTATGAAATTAAGTGCATTGGATAAATAACTCCTCGATGGCCTCCTAACCTCTAAAGTAAATGAACGCCTCCCAAAATTCTAAGGTGTCATATCCTTGAACGCATATATAATTCAAGATCTATGCATTTTCTCGCAATTATGATATCCAGTTTAATGGATCTAATGACGCAAGTTGAGTTGGGTGTAAGGTTGTGTAATCGCGTTGGGAAACCTCTTAGGATCATTTAGCCTTCCGCTGTGTTATCTAGTTAGAGATAACTTTGAGATAACTTCAATCTATCTTAATATTGTAACTTTTCATTAACGCTCTTAATTATTATTTAAAAAAAAATAATAAAAATTTACACTCTATTTGAGTGTTTTTAACTTAAACCCTTAGGGGTTTCCTGGCGGGGCATTACATTATATTCTAGTTCTTTTTATTGTTTTCTCTATGTTTGTAGCAATTCATATCCTTTTATTTAATACATTACAAATTATGTATATAAAAACTATTAAAATTGAGAGGTAACTCATTCCTCAAGGATATGGAGTAGGATATCTTCCATCTCTTTGAAAAAAAGAAACATATAACTGGATTCACATGGTAAGTGCACTTTCTCATCATAATCGACATTTAATCTATTTATAGGGATGATTGAATAGTATCAAAATCTACCATGAAGTAAAAAAAAAGTATCCAATCCTAACCAAGAAGTGAGTTTTTATCTAACAATTTAGGTTATTTTTATGTCATATTTTACTACATCACCATACATGAATAATAAATTCTCTCTTGCTAGTGCAAGTAACAAATCTAACCGCATGGATAATGAACGTAATTTGTAAATAAAAAATGAACAATTAGATAATTTTCTAGTAAAATGTAGAAGAAAGCTCATCGAATATAATAAAAATAAAAATTTAATATCAAATGCATACATGCATAGATTATAAATGATGCATACTTTTGAATAATGATGCTACAAATCTTGAGAGAGGAAACAAGATTAATCAAGGTATTTTGGGTATCAACAAAGAAACCAACAAAAACTCCCAAAATAATAACTATTGATTTATACCTAACCAAATAATTATGGTGTTGATTCTAATATAGAAACCATAAATAAACAAGGGATAAAATATGAATAAACAATGAATATTGCCTAAATGTGTGGTTGCTAGATCCATTTCACTAACTATCATGTTGAAGTGGATTACCCTTGATTTTATGAAGCTTTTGTGAAATTATCAAAAAATCTATGAAAATAATTGATCAACAAAAAACTATTCCATGTGAGTAACTAGGCAAAATACCAACCAAATCTAGGATAACTTTCATGGTGGAAAAAAATAATATTTATGAACTTTAAATATTAAAAGAAATATTGTTAAATATGAAGAGGCTTCTGGTCAAAAACTTAGCCTCCCTATAATTCCTACTTTCCTTCTTAATACTTCAAAGTGGAGGCAGATCATAATTGCTGCTATTTTAGGGTTTTGTATAGAGGAGTTCTCTTCCACCTAACTTGGTTTGCCTCTTTTCTCTAAGTACATCCCTAATTCATTTTGGATCAGTCTCATTGATAGATTTTAATATAAATTGGCTGGTTTGAAAGGGGATTTATTGAGTCAAGCTGACAAAATACAATTGATCAAGGCTTATCTTCACAATTTACCAATTTATGCAATGAGTCCTTTTCATGTCTTGATTTTTTTTTAGTTAAGGTTAAGCAAATTCAAAAGAATTTCCTTTGGACGGGATGAAAAACTAAAAACAAAATGCATTTAGTGGCTTGGGATTAGGTGTGTCTTCCCAAGAAATTTGGGGGCCTGGACATCAAGAAACTCAAGAACTTCAATAAGGCATTGTTGGATAAATAATTGTGGAGAAGTTTGAGGGAGAAGAATGAATATACTTCTATAGTTAGGAATAAATATTTTTCTTCATATAATCACTTTTGGGAATTTTTATCTGATGATAGATCTATGGCCTTTAGCTCCACCTTATGGAACTTTATTTCCATCCCTAAATCTATCATAGCTATGGGTCTAATGTGATCTCTTGGAAATGATCTTAAAATCCTTTTTTGGGATGAATAGTAGTTCTGGGATGCCTCTATTTCTCACTCCCTATGGGCTATCCAACATAGATATTTATGTATTAGGTGGATTGGTTCCTAGGTTGATAATTATATTTAATATTTTAAATTGATGGACCTTTCCTCTCTTAGTCTATCTCTTTCTCCCCTTCAGAAGTTGCAATGAAAAATCTGCATTCATGCTATTCAGTGTGAAGATTTGATAGTTTAGGTTGTCTCAATGGATCACTCTTTCTTATTTTCTAATGCCTTCAATATGTAGACTGAGGTTTTCTCCCCCCAACCCTTATAGACTTTGGTTTGGAACTCTAAATTAATCCCTAAAACAACATCCTTTTCTGGCTCTAGGCTTTCTCACTATTGACAATCTTTGCAAGAGAGGCTTTTCCATCCCTAATAGGTTTAGTGATGGAGGACTCTTTTCACATCCTCTTTTGTTACAAATTTATTGGTGATATTTAGGCCCATTTCTTCAAATTATGATCTATTCCTTGGGTCTTTCTATCTTTATTTTTTGAATGTTGGCTCCAATGGTCCCCTCCCTCCTCTAATCCTTCTCTTGGATTGTTATCGTCTTTAATTATGCCTCATATTTTCTAGGGGGTTTGGAAGGAGAGAAATAATTGAATCTTCAGGGATGTTTCCTATCCTACTCATAAATTGGCTTTCAAAATTTAGGCAGCCATCAAAGAGATTTTTTTGTTGGATTGTCCCATGGATCAGGTGAACTGTCCCAAGCTCATCCCCTCCTAGTTTGATTTCCAAGTGGCTTAGAATTCACAAATTTTGTGGGATATTTCTATTCCTTTTCAAAGACATAAATAAGTGAGAGAATTTTTCTAGAAAGCTCCTCCTATAAGGTGGATTAAAATTAACATTGATGGCCCCAATCAAGGGCAACCCTAGCCTTGCTAGTTGTGTGGGAGTGGCACAAGATCATAACGGTTGGTTTGTCTTAGCCATTGTCCTCCCTTTTGGAATCTAGACCAACCATTATGCTGAGGAAAGTGAAGCCTATATTGGAGTTAAATTGGCAGTCTCTAGTGGCTATTGGAAGATCTGGCTAGAGAGTGACTCATTAAATATTATCAACTCTTTGAAAGGTATTCAGAATCCTAGTTCGATAATCAAAATATTAATTCTTGATAGCATTGAAATGATTAAATATTTTGATGACAATTAATTCTCCAAAAATTTTCGTGAAGGTAATAAATTTGTTGATGGTCTTGCTAACATTAGAGTGAAGCAACCTAACATATTATCATGGGGGACTTGTTATCAAATCTCCATAGACATTAGTATTCTCGTTATTGATGATAGTGAATTATGCTAAAATGACAACTCTATTTGTAATGATGGATAATTACTCTTAGCACATGCAAATGGGAAGGATGATGTCTAGTCCCCATTATGTGAGGAAAATGCTAGACACTTTTTTACAAGATATTTTGGCACATTGTTTTTTCCAGTCTAGTTTTCACTTGCTTTCTAGGGTCTAGCTTTCTTGTGTTTGGCCTTTGGCTCCCTATTATCTCCTATAGCATTATGGGTAGTGAGAGAAATAGGGGAGATCCCACTTTTTATGAAAAATTTTAGAACAAACATCCTGTTTGGGATAACTTTTGGCAGGAGGTATCAATCCATATTTGCAGAAACTCCATGGCCATGACCTTCTAGTGACCAATGCTTTTTTGGAAGGGTAGTAGAATGGAATTTTGTGTGTGTATAAGGTTGAAATATCAATCACTAAAGACCTTATTATTGAAATCATTCGAATGTTAGTGGAGGGAAAAAATTTTTTACAGGAATGAAAAGGTATTTGATGAGGCAATCAATATATTTCTAAAAGAAGGCAAATGGAAGAGGGTTAAGTGCACTATAAATGGATGTTATGATTGTGAATCCATAAAAACCATTTGGGATAAATTTGTAGAATTTATCTTGAGGTACATAACCATTGATGGCCAATTTGCAAGCCTATTTATCTACCATTTCATGATTTTAAATCATTTTAGGAATGATAGATGGATCTCTCTTCCCTTTTATTTTCTTTTTTCTCTCTAGAGTGGGATTAATGCTCACAAAAAGAACCCCAATTTTACAGTTCTCCATGAAGGCCTCATTCTCCTTCTCATGGAGCATGCTATAGCGTTGTCTATTCAGCCTAAACCAACATATTCTAAGTGTGTTAATTTTTCCCATAATTTTCAATTGTTAAGATCTTAATTTTTCTACTGACATTGAAGATGCCCCATCTGACGATGAAGCTTTCTATCATCTTGGTAATAAAAAAACAACTAAGAATGATTATTTTACCCATAATGGCCCCCTTGAGTATGAATTTGGTAAAGATGACATACACCAGAAATATTGTGAATGAAAAATCTCTAAAATGAATAATTTAGTGACTCCTGCCCAACACAGTAACTCTAGTTTTTCAAAACCCCCTTTCTCATTTTAGGAGTCTTCTTGAAGTTGAGGTTAAATTTTCTATGTGTCTATTTATGGAGCTTCTCTTGTTGAGTCCTTAGGTCATTTTGGTGTAGCCCTAGGTGCTTCTCTCTTAGTGGCTATTGTGTGTAGGTATCCTCCTGCTTCCAATGATGTTTATGACTTCTCTTCCTGGGGCTTCTACTTTCCATGAAAAGGTTAGAAAAGGTGCTACTAGTGGAGTTATTACCCATGTCTCCTCTACCTCTCATCATAGAACCTATTATGTCTTGTTGAGAAAAATATTATGCCTCTTGTCAAGCTAAGGCTTCCTCCCATAAGGTTATTCTCTTTCCTTTCTCCTTTACTACCCCAAAGGTTTCTTTACGATAGGAATTGATAGATGCTAATATTTTTTTCTATAAATTTAGCTTGGTTGGTAGGTTTCTCCTACCTATGGCCTTCTCTACTAGATATAAACCACTAGATCTCCATACATTGGTTTCCTTTGATGAAAGGTTAGATAGATATTTAACCTTGTGCTACTGGTTTCTTTGTTGTTGGTTTTGAGTCTTTTGATGATAGGGATGTTACACTTGAGGTTGATTCATGGTGGTGGGATTCACACCTTCTCTTGTTTCATCTTTGCTTTCCCTCCTTTAACCTCTTAAGGATTTGATTTATGTTCTCATTATTTTGGTGAGACTACGTTATCTCCCTTTTTAGTTTTGGTGTAATTTTCCCTACTAGGTGATTGGAAATGCCTTGGGATATTTTCAACAAATGGATATGTTACCACTAATTTTTCCCATACCTCTAATCCTCATGGTTTTATAGGGATTTATCTATTTAAATCTCTTCTAGGATAATTTTTTCTTGCAAGTTAATGATAGACCTTGGTGTGAACTTGTTGACTATGAAGGGATTCCCTTTCACTATAGAAACCCTTTTTTTTCTATTGTGCATTTGGCCTCTAATTTCTCATGATATGATCAAAGGAAGTCTTCCTCAACCTAGTGGAAGAATTTCATTCATGATCACCTTACTTATTCTCTTGATGTTATTTATAAAGATGATGTTATTCTGGAGGATTTAGAAATTCCTAATTCCTCTTGTCCTAGTTTAGCCAAGGTGCCTGACCATTCGGGGTCATCTCTTTCTTAGATTATGTTTTCTCTTCTTCATCTTATTACAAATCTACCTACCAATTTTTTTTGGCAATCTAAACCTATTTCTAACAATAAAATTATAGATATTGTATGTAGGGTTTGTTCTACTCTTTCTCCAGTTGACGTTTTCTATTAAAATACTAATTTGTTAGGCATAATTCCTATGAATCACAATTGTGTTCTTGATTATTTTTTTGTTTCTTCCAATAATATTGTTGACCCTAATTATTCTATCTTTTCTAGCTATTTTTTTTATATTTGATTGAACTTTTTCTTCTCTAGGTCAATGTTATTCTAATTTTAATGATGGATATACTTAGACAATTGTTCAATGCAAGAAGAAATTCATTAATATGTCTTCATATTCTCAAGTTCGAATATTAGATAAGAAACCTCAAAGATATTATTCAAAATAGGATGTTTTCTATTATCTCCACTTATGTTGTTACTTTGTTGGTTGCCATATTTTTCTATTTCTATGATTGGATTTTGTTCTAGTCTATTTTTAAATGTTCATGTTTCTAATTTGTAATGGGTTTGGGCCCTTCCCCACTTGTTTTAATAAAAAACATACACCCAGGTAAACTTCAAGGCATAGTAATTAATCTAAATGCAAGGATGAAAACAAATCATATACATAAAGGACCGAATGCATTCCAACAATATAAATTAGGCTCACAAATATAAAAGAGTGATATCAAATAAGAAAAACTCAAAGAAGGGTATAACATCATTGTTTGTGTGAATAAGGTACTTGACCTAACTAATTCACTAACAAGTCCTATTTAGATGTTCAACTTATTTAGTTCCTAGGAATATTTATAGAAGTCTTAGTTGGAATTAGATCTAATCTTATCATTCACCATTTACTTATTTTGTCCTAAATCGTTTAATATTTATCATAGTTGTATTATTGAACAAGATTAATACACATGTCATGATCTAATTTAATCCTTATTGTTATAAAGGTAAAGTATAGGAATGGCATGCATATATTTGAGAACACAAATATTTAGTGCCATATTGATATTAAACATTTTAATAAAGTGCTAGTTTCCAAAAAAAATAGACCAAATGATTTTAATCACCACTACATATCCAAACACTTTCTTTCTTTAATAACAATTCAAAGAATATTATACCCTTCAAAGATCTTATATAATTGTGAAACAAAATAATTTATATCCAATTTGAGGACCTTGAATAAATTATTTCTTATAAGATTATTTCAAAAGAATGCATCTTATAACCCAATTTTAGCAGCTCACCAAATTCTCAAACTATTTTAGTAATGTCCAACTACTTGGATAAAATTTATTGCAATCTACATACCTCTTGCCACCTTGGACAGATTTGTACCTTTATTTTATAGATTTATTATGTTTCCTCCCTTATTTCTTGGTATCATGGAGATAATACGTTTGTTCTATCTACTACCTCTGATGATAACGATAGTATCAAATTGGTTTAATTATTGTCACAATAGTTTATATATGAATTGCACCTTCAGTGTTTGGTGAGTATATCAAGGTCATTGATTGCTCACTTCCATGATAATTTAGATTGCCTAATATATCTATTACTATGCTAGACTCCTCATTGCTAGTTCATATGACTGAAATTCCCATAATTGTCTACTACTCTAATATGGACCAACCTTAAGGAAAGTAGTGCTTCAAATGACTTCTATGTTGTATTTTCCATTTTAAACACCTTCTCTATAGAACCAACGAAGTATCAAACATTTTCCAATCAATACTTTTGTAGTCAAACACCAACCTACACAACATCCTCAAGCACCCAATAGATTTATCACACCATTGTCCCTTCATATCTCCCACAATAGTTTAGTTTTAATTTCTCCCTTAAACTTCATAGGCATGAAATGAATAACTACTTTGATACTATGTTAAAATAGTAGAGCCAACAAAAGTTATTTAAAATTACTAGAAATATCATTCACAATATATTAAAAATATAAAATAGAATATTGATTTGATCAATGTCTTACAATGCATAACATTGGCTTTTTAAAGTCTTATTTTTCTAGTAATGCTAATGTGTCTTCCCAACTACCTAGGTATATAACTATTAACTATAAACTAATTTTACCTAACTATCTAACTAACTTTTATTTATTTTATCTAATTTATTTTTTCTAAAACTAACCAATTAATGTAATATTATCCAATAGTGCAAGTGTATATACATTTCACTTGAGTTTTACATATATCAATTATTGTGGTGTCAATATTGATCATGTTTATGTAATTTAATCATATATGATAGAAAAATAAAAGAAGATGAATAAAAGAGTACTAAAAGAAAATGGTCTACATAATAATTTAGTTAAAATACAAATTCTAGAATAAGAAATTATGAAAATTGTTATTGTGGTGTGTGTGTGTGTTGTTATGAAAATGAAAACTCAAAAATAATAAAGAAAATAGAATAAGGATTATCATAAACAAAGGCAATAGAATTGTTAATGTATACAATGATGATGAAAACTGTTGTAAAACCATAAAGATTCAACCACAATAAAAATCTTAGTTCTATAACGAAATATTCACCATACGCCAATGAAGATACCTAAGATCATGTAAATTCACAAAATAAACAATATTACCATTGACATGTTAAGTTGGGTTTCAATATCCATTGTCTCCTATTTCCATTGATCTTGTTTGATATATTTGCTCTTATATTTTAATGTGTACAGAAGAGCTCAATAAATAATGGATTGTGGTAGAAGTAGCTTGATCGAAGAAGGCTTGATTGCATAAGATTGATTTCTTAATTAGGGTTTATAATGAAGAAGAGTATCCTCTTATATAGATGACACTTTAGGAAATGGAGGGATAAGATAAAAAGGTGAAGAGGATAAATTGTTGAATAGGATTAAAGGGTAGGTAGAAGAAATAAAAAAAATAGTTAGATGGTAGGTAGGAGAAAACTAAAAGATAAATGACATGTACCATTGAAGGAAAATGGTAATGAATTAATTAAATAAATAAAGAATTATTTAATTAATAGAGGAAATGTGATCAATTACATAAATAAAATATTTATTTAATTTAGGAAAAAGATAATTTAAATAAATAAAAGTATTTATTTAAATGAGGAAAGGCTTAGAAGAGGATTAATGAATTAATTAAATAAATAAAAATTTATTTAATTAATAGAAGACTTAGGATAAAATAATTAAATAAATAAAATATTTATTTAATTAGACAAGACAATTTTAGGTGTCTACGTTTAAAATAATTTAAATATTTATTTAATTAGACAAGACAATTGTAGGTGTTTACATTTTGCCCTTCATTGAGACAATGCAGCTTGTCGTGTTGGCCTAAAGAAGAAAACCTGATGCAAAGTTGCTCCAAGATGGGAATGATATGCCTCCTTGACAGATTGGATGGAAATGTTTGAAAAGATCACAGACAATCTCTCAATATAAAAGAAACGGCAGAAAGACTGACAGGATAAGGACTAACTCGGGGAGAAAGCACCAACATGAGAGACTAGGAAAAAGTAGCCTAGATATGTATAGGCTACAAGAAAAATATCCTCATTTATATTCACAACATTTAGAACATTAGAGAACTCATATCTTAGAGAGCAGTCAGTAGAGCAAGAGAGATGGGAGATAGGATACACAAGTTCGATCGTGTCTGATGGTTCCAGAGACCAGATGACATGGGTGAGATGGTATGTACTTGAACCTCACTTTGTACATTTTTTCATTTATATCTTCAATTAATGCATTTTAGGATAGTTAAACAAAAATGTAAAATCGGTATTTTAGTCCAAAACATGTCTATGTTAGGGTTTGTCCACGTCTGGGATAAATGGTCACGTCCGGGTCATCTTAGGGTGCGTATATGATTGTAATCATTTTTATGAAAGAATACAAGCTCAACTTCATCTATAAGTTGTGTTTATATAGAATAGAGCCATGTCTGTGATAAAAAAGTTCATCTATGAGATTAAAGTGGGTATACATCCAATAGTGTCACGTATGTTCTAAGAACACACATTGATGGTGTAAAAATGTGTATAGGTAGGGTAAAATCATGATTTTATACAATAAATGTGTTTGTGTCTAGGATCAGTAGAAATTGATAGTTTTGTGATGAACATGTGTTGTCAATTGGATAAACTGTTGAGAGGATTCACCCAACAAGTGCCCTAGGGAAGACAAACTGAAGGATAGACTAGAATTGACAATTTTATGATAAACATACATTGCCAATTAGATAAGTTGCTGAGAGGATTCACACAAAAGGTGCCCTAAACAAGTAGCTTTGCTAAGCTAAGTATAGGATAAGTTATCAAATTGATAAAATCTGATGAGTGTTCTACCAAGATAGGATCAAGTAGTGCAATGTGATAAACATTTACACTAGGATAGGATGTAGTGCCATGTAGTAGACATAAGCACGAGGATAGAAGTGGCACTATGTGATGAACATGAGTACCACTATGATTGACATGATTGATTTGACTAGATACAACAGTACTTTCCCCAAATAGAGAATAGAGAGAGATTCCTTATGACTCTAAGATTGTGACTAGAGTTAACCTTTGAGGAGCATGTTGTTATTGAGGCTATGGGCTTGAGACATGTGCTATATATGCTAGAGATTAGGATGAACACAAGATTGCTGAATGCTATTGTGGAGAGATGGCACTCAAAGATGTGCACGTTTCATTTGTTGATTGGCTAGATGTTAGTCACTTTAGAGGATGTATGAATGATACTATAAATTTTGATTCATGGGGATCTCATATTTTATGACCAAGAGGGAGAAAAGGATGCACTCCTATGAATCTTCGTAGACCTAGATTTGGATTTAATACCAGGACACCTGAGATGGGATTTTATGCATTCCAGTGGATAGAGGTTAGTAGTTGTTGTCGGAGGGATGATCAGAGGGTTCTTATGTCCCGAAAAGGCTACACAGAGTCTGGCTATCAGATGGGGGAGGAATTTGGAGATCCTTGTCATGGAGCATAGGAGATTCGCATGGGGACCATGCATTTTGGTACATCTATACCATAAGCTGCACCGGTTTGTTTACCTCAGTGACTATGGATTTGGGTGTGGAGGTAAACTATTGTAGGTGTGGGCATACAAGTATGTTACTATGACTAGGCCTATTGACTTCAGATTCAGAGGATAGGGTAGTCTTATGCACATTTATATAACCTGATTACTTCCTAGCCACATATTGGGAAGCTATATTACTAGTGACATGTTATAGATAATATTAATAGTGTTATGGAGGTTGTATTTAGAATATGAGGCTTGGAGGATGCTACAAAATTGTGATTTTGTTTTAGGAGAAGATATCAATTGGGCGAACTCCATAAATTTTGTATAGACACTTGATTAATAGGGTATGCAAGCAGTTTGACCATCAACAGAGGATGATACGAGGTTGGAGTGAGTTTGTCTAGATGGCTAGGGAGCAGAGCCATTAGGGACCTATTTTGTGATGTGATGCGACATGAGTTACATGGTTCGAGAAGAAGGTATAGATGTTGTTGGATATTTTGGTAGATATTATTGTTGTAGGCATGGACGATGAGTACATGGCCTAATTTTTAGCTCATCCATTTTTGAGACTCATGGATCTAATAGAGTCCATTCCTGCAGTAGATGAGGAGGATGATGATGAGGATGGGGGTCAATGTCAAAAGAGGAGGTGGAGGAGAGGGGGAGCTAGGAGGATGGTTAGAGGTAGAGGTGGACCCAGGGATGGAGGGAAGGCAGAGAGTGCTGAGGGAGGTGGAGAGGCAGGGTAGGGAGGTAGACCACCGAGGCCACCCAAGGGAAAAGGAGGACATGTGTTACTAGTTGTAGCCCATTTACAGGGATAGGGATAGGGACCAGCTAGACGGGCACAAGATTCCCCACAATAGGGTAGATAGGAGGAGGGTGCATAAGGGGGAGATGAGGAGGAGGATGAGCTACTCATATTGCGAGAGCTCACGCAGGGCCAAACTGATGAGATCTAGGATCTCGAGAGAGATGTGACTCAATTGAGGCATAATTTTGTAGATATGCAATGAGAGAGAAACGAGGACATACATAGATATACTACTAGAGATGAGACCATACTGGTTGCGAGAGCTACAACAAGATTGAATTTTTGGCTCTAGGTAGGGGATGAGATAGCCTATTAGAGGAACCTATATTATGCAGCAGTACCTCCAGAGCTCAGGGCAAGGAGCTATAGGAAAGCTTCACGCTTGATGACTATGAGAAGAGATAGGAGGAGAGCATATAGTTGTAGAGTCATGGGTCCACTCGCACCAGGAGGAGGAGGAGGGGATAGATGAGGTGATCCAAGAGCGGGTTCTTTGAGTGCTTAGATTCCAACGAGGCTAGCCTGCTCCAAGGGAGGGTCTTCATCATAGCTCTCTTGGATTCCATTTTGTATCATTTTTTGTATGATGATGTAGACACCTTTGGGTGTTTTTGTAACCATATGAGATTTTAACATCATTGTATCATGATACTTATTATTTTTTGATATATATGAGATGATCCATCCTTACGACAGCTATATGCATGTGTTTCTATGTGATCCTCTATATGCTTTATGATTATGTGATGTGATGACATGATTCTATATGATGATGCATGTTAGATGTTTTATTATGATGCGATGATGATATGATGCTTATGATGCTTATGATGCTTAATGAGAGGGATATGTAGTTGATGGAATGCAATATAATTTTGTTCTTTTTCTAGGTTTATATGTACTAGATGCAGATGAGTATATGGTTATGATTAGATGCATGATGTATATATTTTTGTCTTTTTAAGTTTTATATGAGAATGGAAATTCTAATTAGTGATATATGCAGGATGTGATGCTATCATAATATATAAATACATATGCATGATGTGCTAATTTTTATTGATGTAGGTAAAACCTATATGAAATATAGATCTTTTTGGTGTGTCATTATACTCAATCATATGATAGTGGGCTACATGGACTCAGGAAGGGACAATGAAAAAGGGGATAGAAGGTATAAGATATGAAATTGAAAGAGCTTCTTGTGATATTATCATCATTAAGCTTTATTATGGCAAATAAGTTATGACCATCTAGGTATAGGTTCGACCTAGAAAATCATTGTACCTGTTTGCATGGATATTAGATAGTCACACACAAGGAATGCCCCAATTCACATTAGACTCACAATATCATCATATCCATGGACAAGCCATAGCATTACTCAGAGACAATCCGCAAACAACAAAATAAGTGAACATACCCCATCCTCACCTTTCTAGTCAAAGACATCCAAGAGACAAATTCTCTAGTTAGTGACATCCTTGAAAAGATAAAAGACATGTCACCAAAAGATAAAATCAAAATAAAACCAAGACTTGACACCAACATTCAATAAAATCATCAATTTATTGGTGTTGCTTGTCACATGTGTTAACTTGTTTGATTTGGTCATAATGTTGTTATGCTAATAAAGGACTTATTATGTTAAAGGCCATGTTGTTTGCAAGGTTTGATGAAAGATTTGATTTTATAAAATCCTACTATTGCTTGTGTCTCATCAAAAGTTGATTGAATCCATGAAACTGATACTTTATTATGAAGAAAAACAAAACTTTATTGTAGATTGGTGATGCAAGTGGTATTTTATTATGGATTGTATGCAAAAAGAAGGAGGAATGAAAAGATGATGCTCCTAAAAACATGTGATTCTCCAAGTACCACTTCCATCACTAGATTTAGGATTGCACCTGATTTATTATGAACGAAAGGAGTGAAAAGGGAGGTTTATTATGCATGGTTAACCAATCTTAGGTAGATCGATAACAAGCCATGATCAGAATGGGTAAATTTATTATGGATGGATAGGTTGTGAGTGTGTACAAGGTGAAAGGGTGAGATTGAATCCTAAAGGAGAGAGGAGCAATGTCTCTGCACATTGCATCAGTAACCCAGTTTTCACCATGGTACTTGCCTAGGGCGCCACCAAAGTGGTTTTCACTATTGGACAAATTTATTTCTCTTTAATTTTTTTGATTTTTCATTTTTTTTGTGTCACAAAGAATCTTCTTTCCATGTTTTCACCAAGTAACAGTTTTTTTATTTTTATGATTTTTTTGTAATTTTTGTATTTTTTATTTTTTATTTTTTTGTGTTTTTGACAATGGGATATTTTAAAAAATCTATGTAAAACCTACGAAGGTGCATGATGTTAATCAAATCCTCCAAAGGTTCTCCATTTTATGTTGAGAGATGATATGCACCCAATCCATAGACTGTTGTGATGACATAAAGACCAAGCCAATTTGGTTCAAAATTTCACTTCTTCTTTGTGTCTTGCTGATTTTTAGGATTTTCTCTAAGAACTAAGTCACCCACCTCAAATGTGTTAAGCTTTACCTTATGATTCTAGCTACAATTCATTATTTATTGATATGATTTGAGATGATGAAAAGCAATTTTTCTATGCTCATCCAATAATTCTAAATCTTGTAAGCGACAGACCTTGTAATCTTCATCTTTGATTAAATTATGCAAAGAGACTCTCATGGATGGTAACTTAACCTCAATAGGTAAGATAGCTTTGAAACCATAGACAAGTAAATAAGGTGAAGCTCCAGTAGTTGTACGAACACTTGTACGGTAGACCCAAAGTGCAGGGTTGATTTGAATATGCCAGTTACAACCAGTGTCATTGATTGTCCTTTTAAAGATTTTAATGATAGTTTTATTAGATGCCTTATCTTGACCATTACCTTGGGTTTAATATGGGGTGGAAAAGAGATGATGAAATATGAAAATTATTACAAAGCTCACGAACATCCTGGTTCTTGAAAGGACACCCATTATCTATGACAATGAAAAGGGGAACGTCGTGATGTAGAGGCCTCCTTACACCTAAGGACAAGTCCAAAAGGTTAGGGTCTGACCCTTCAAATTAAAAAATAACCCTACAAAGAAGGACTCCACATCCTATGGTTTTGAGCTACTCTCCATTACTCAAGCCTAACACCTACTCAAGATGAGTAAATGGCTTCAACTTATCAAACATGCCTCATGAGTGACTCCTTCCATTGAAGACTTTGGATTTGGTCAATTCATGACTACTAAATACTATTCCAAACATTTATTTTAGACTTGGACATCAATACCCTATACCTCCTTTGGAAACCTCCCCCCTAGGCTAGTAATCGTCCTAGACTAGTATTTTGCCTTTAACTCCAAAATACTGAGCACAACCTAGAAAAATATTTACCATTATAGATACCCTTTATGGATTTACACTCATCCACAAAATTATTTGGTAAGATCTGCATTCTAAAGGTCTGAACCCCTTAGAAGCCTAGAGACCTAATTAGGGCGATTAGGCCTAATTTACAAAGCAAACCCCACTACCGGTATCCCAACTACAAAAAAAAATTATGAGAATGTGGGGAATGGTGAATTAAATTTAATTATATGGTTTCATGCCTGGACTCCACCACTATCATATTTTATGATGACTGTCCTAAATCTGCTAATGTAGTCACATAGAGATGCCTACCTAGTTTTACTTCTTTCTCCTCACAACCAAGTCTGCCTTGCAAAAACCAATGAAAATCCTAAATGCATAGGCCAATCCTACACTCCACCAAAGGAAGAAACTTCTAGTTAACTAGAATGCAATATATGGTCAGTTTTTGCTAAAACCCTAGCCAAACCCTTACTTTTCGGGTTACAGTAAAAAAATGGAGGGTTCTCACTACACAGAAACAATCAAAACCTCAAACCAACACCAAATCAAATATGATTCATTCGGAATCATGTGCACAAGGTATATATCCCTCTTGAATAATTACCAACTAAATTTGGAAGAGGTTGGAACCATTGAGAGGCTTACATCAACAACATTTTGAAAAGTTGCACTTTTGCACTCAAAAGTTGCACTTCCAAAAGTTGCATTTTTGCATAAAAAATTGTCAAATTCTCTAAGGTTGGGTTCCACACACTTGGATCAACCAAACATTCTACTACCCGTATTGACCACATTGTCCTGATTGGCTTATCAAATTGCCTAATTAGTGACATGGGTTTACATGGTGGGGTCTTTATTGAAAACATAAAACTTGCATAAACACAAGACACTAAGACAACCACTATGATCCTAGTATTCATCCTCAGAGACATGATTTGCTTTTTGATGAGGTTCTCATGCACCATACTCCCTGAGAGAAGAGATCTCAACCCCACTTGAGATCAGAGTTTGGAGATCTGCACCATGGTCATCAAAACTGCCTCAGAGTCTGGTTTGTCTTGCCAAGCTACTAAATACTCAATGTACTCCTTATTCCTTGTCCTCTTTGTGATTCTATTGTCTAGAACCTTACTCAATTTTGGTGAATCATGCCTTGGAATATCATTGTTTTGTGCAACTAGTATTGGTTCTTCTTCTTCATTATCATGACCTTTGAAAAGTGTAAGATCACACACATTGAAAATGGGTAACAATCCAAGATTAGGAGGAAGTTGTACTTCATAAGCATTCTAACCATATTTCTTTAAAATCCGACATGGTCCAATCTTTCGCTGCATGAGCTTGGTGTATTTGCCTTTTGGTAGTCTCTCCTTTATCAAATGTACCCATACCACGTCCCCAACATCAAATTGTACATCTCTCTTTTTGTTGTCAACATAAGCCTTTTACTTCTCTACAAATTGTTGGAGATGAGACTTCACTTGGTCATGTACCTCCTTTATGGCTGATGCAAAAGCTTTACAATCTACACTAATGGGCTCTTCCTTAGGTAACTCCCTCAACTCCAACACACCCCTTGGGTGGATGCCATACACAATTTGGAAATGATACTTCCCAGTACTCCTATTTATGGTGTCATTATATGAGAATTCTGCCTATGATAGTAGATTGTCCTATATTTCTCCATGTTTTCTTCTCAAACATCTTAATAGGTTCCCCAAGGACCTATTGACAACTTCAGTTTGTGCATCCGTTTAGGGATGGTAGGATGATGAAAAAGCTAGGTTAGCTCCCAACTTCTTCCAAAGGGTCCTCACAAAGTGGCCTATGAACATCACATCTTTGTCTGAAACTATGTTTAGTGGCAAGCCATGTATCCAGACTATCTCTTTAAAAAATAAGTCTGCAACATATGACGCATCACAAGAGGTTTTGCATGGCAAGAAATGAGTCATTTTGCTAGATCTATCTACCACTACAAAAACACTGCCAAAACCTCTCTTTGTCCTAGGCAGACCCAATGCAAAATCCATTCTTATGCTCTCCCATGGCCTAGAAGGAATGGTTAAGGGTTGGTACAAGCCTCCATTGGTGGATTCTCCCTTAGCTTTTTGATAGATTACACATTTCTCCACAAACTTCCATACATCTACCTGCAACTTAGGCTAGTAGTAATGTATTTTCACAAGGTCAAGGATCTTGTCAAGACCAAAATGACCTGTCATTGCTCCACAATGATTCTCCCTAATGATATTCAGTTTCATTTAACACTTAGAAATGCATAATTGTCCACCTTTAAAAAGAAATCTCTCTTGTATTAGAAATTTTAAAAATTTAACATGATACCGGTCACCAAAAGACTCAAATAACTTGTTGATCTCTCCAAAATCTTCATCAACATCATACATGTTCTTCAAGGAGTCAATTCCAACACTTTCCATCTTGATTGGGTTGATGGTTAATACCCTCTTTCTTAAGGCACCTACAACTTTATTCTTAACCCCCTTTTTGTGTTTGAGGTTAAAGGTGAAAGCTTGTAGGGTCTCTACCCACTTCATGTGTTGGTGGTTTAACTTCTCATGGCTATTTATGAAGCTTAGAGTCTGGTTATCAGTGAAAACTATGAACTCCTTAGGAAATAAATATTGCCTCCACTTCTTCAATGACTGAACCAAAGCATCCATCTCCGAGTCATATGATGAGTATCTCCTCTTGGCATCATTTATTTTTTTACTAAAAACGGCAATGGGCCTTCCTTCCTGACTGATTATTTCCCCAATAGCCATGTGGATTACATCACATTCCTCCTGAAATATCTTGTTGAAGTCTGGTAGGGAAAGGAATGGTTGTTCTGCTACTTTCTTCTTCAATGTTTCAAATGAGTCATCTGCCTCCTTGGTCTAACTAAACCTGCACTTTTGTCCTCCTTTTATGGTGTCAAGCATAGGTGCACAAACATGACTAAATCCCCTTATAAACTTCCTATAAAAAGTTTCTAAACCATGGAAACTCCGAACATCATTTATAGTTTTAGGTGTTGGCCAAGATAGTATAGCACTTACCTTCTCCTGGTCCATTTTCAACTCACCTTGTGAGATTACAAAACCCAAGTAGATGATCTCCTCCTGCATTAACAAACACTTATCCAAATTTATCATTAGCTTCTCTTCATGTAACCTTTTGAGGACCATATCTATATGTTTGAGGTGCTCTTTCCTTGTGTGGCTAAAGATCAAAATATCATCAAGGTATACCATCACAAACTTGCCTATGAACTCCACCAAGACCTCATTCATCAACCTCATAAAGTTACTAGGGATGTTGGACAACCCAAATGGCATGACTTTCCATTCATACAACCCCTCATTGGTTTTAAAAGTTATTTTCCATTCATCCCCTGACCTTATTATAATATGATGGTATCCACTTTTTAGATCCATTTTTGTGAAATATTTAGCACTCCCCAAGAAATCAAGTAAATCCTCTATCCTAGGGATTGGGAACCTATACCTTATAGTTATCTTTTTAATGGCCCTTGATTTTGTGCATAGCCTCCAAGTGCCTTCTTTCTTGGGTGCAAGGACAACTGATACTGCACATGGGCTTAAGCTTTTTCCAATTAGACTTGATTCTAGCAACTCCTCAATTTGTCTTTCCATCTCTACATTCTGATCAGGAGTAAGTTTGTATGTTTCTTTATCTGGTAAGGAAGATCTAGGGATAAAATCTATGCAATGACTAATGTCTCTCACCAGTGGTAGGGAACTTGGCATTCCATCAGAGATGATGCCTTTGTACTTGTCAAGTACCTATCTGGTTGTAGGGTCTATGTGCCATTGTCCTTCTTCTTTCCTCTCTGCAAATTGCTCCTTCTTTTTCATCGTGGACTTAGGGATGAGGGCATAGAAAACTACACCCTTCTCTGAAATCTCCTTCATGGACTGCTTTCCTTCTACCAACAATACTTTGGCATACTTTCCCTTTTGTTCTATCTCACTCTCCATCAGGGGTAAAAGCTCTACCACCTTACCGTCTTTGATGATTGAATAGGTGTTTCTAACCCCATCATGGTAAGCCCTCAAATCAAACTGACATGGTCTCCCAAATAGGAGATGACATGCATCCATCTTGGCTATATCAAATAGCAATCTATCCTTGTATGATCTAATCTAAAACTGTACCAAAGCCTTCTCTTCTACTATTGCTTGTTGACCTTGGGTGAGCCATGAGACCTTATAAGGTGTAAGGAGGTGGAAATCTTCTCAACTTAAGATTCTCTACCATTTCAAGAGACACAAAATTTTCAGTAGACCCAGAATCTATCAAGACCTTGCATACCTTTCCTCATGCCTTGCAGGTAGTTTTGAAAAGAGACTTTCTTTGTGGGGGCTCCTTATCAGGTACCTTCATGGTGGTGACATCTCTCCTTATCATCAGAGCCTCTCCTCTTTTAGGGTAGCCATAGCTATCAAGAGCATTAACACTTTGATAGGTGTTTGCACTTGCCACACTGTGGCAATCAGATGCTTGCACGAAGTTGCTCCTCCTTTCTCCCATGGAGCTTGTAGCCTTCTTCGGACACCTTTTGGCCATGTGCCCCTTTTGGTTGTAGTTGTAGCATCTATGAGGTCCTCTTCCTTGGGATTTTCCTCTAGAAGATGGTCTTCTACCCCTAAAGTTCCCTCTTTGATTGTAGCCTCCTCCTTGGTTGTAACTGCTCTCTCCTCTATTGCCTTCTTGGCTAGACTCACCTTGGTATCCAAAACCATTTCCTCTACCTCTGAAAGGTCCTCTTCCCCCTCTTTTGTGTCTCCCTTTTCCTCTTCCATATTGTTCTTGTCTTCTCTTTAGTTTCTCCTCCACCTTAAGTGCCAACTGAAAGCATTTTTAGACTGTCTTAGGGGTGTGGAGATTCAAATCTTCTTGGATGGCAAATCTCAGTCCATTGAGATATCTCACCACCTTCTCATCTTCACACACAACTTCATGAACTCCTCTTTGTACGAACTCACATTCATCTCCTTCTGCTTCAAGTTATGTCTTCTCTTATGCAATTGGACATTATAGTCCACTGGAACATAGGCTTCCTTCACCAAAGCCATCATCTTCTTCCAAGTAGAAACTTTTCTTTTGCCCTCTTTCATGCTCTCATCTTTGATGAAAGTCCACCAAGTTAGTGCAACTCCTTTCATTTTGGATTGGGCCATCTTCACCCTTTAGTGCTCTAGTATGTCTTCACTCTCAAAAACATTATCCAGGGAGTCTATCCACTCCATCACTGTGTCTGGTTCCATCTTACCGGAAAATACTGGCATATCCAATTTCACATACATAGTTCTTCTTTCCATGGACTTGAGGACACTCATCCGGGGTCTCTGGTCTATAGGAACATCTTGTTCTCCCTGCCTAGGGATCTCCTATTCACCCCCTTCTTCAACCCTTCTAGAGTCTCTTTCTCCCCTTTCCACTTTATCCTTCAACTGGTCTATTTCATCTCTCAAGGCCTAATTCTCAGCCCTGACTGGTCTTCTTTCTGCCATCTGCTTCTTCACCAAGACAACCAACTTAGCATTGGTAATTCTTGATGGGATTTCCTAGGATCCCTCTTCCTTTGACATCTTGTCTTCTTCTTCTATCCAGATAACACTCCCAAGCTCTGATACCACTTGATGTAGAGGCCTCCTTACACCTAAGGACAAGTCCAAAAGGTTAGGGTCTGGCCCTTCAAATGAAAAAAATGACCCTACAATGGACTCCACATCTTAGGTTTTGAACTACTCTCCACTACTCAAGCCTAACAACTACTCAAGATGAGTAAATGGCTTCAACTTCTCAAACATGTCTCACGGGTGACTCTTGCTCTTGGATAATTTTGATTTTATCAATTCAAGACTACTAAATATTGTTAAAAACATTTATTTTATAATTAGACATCAATACCCTATACCTCCTTGGGAAACATCCCCCTAGGCTAGTAGCCCTCCTAGACCGGTATTTTTCCTTTAACTCCAACATACTAAACACAACCTAGAAAAATATTTACCATTCCAGATACCCTTTATCTAGTTACACTCATTCCCAAAATGGTTTGGTAAGATTTGCACTCTAGGAGGTTTGAACCCCTTAGAATCCTAGAGACCTAATTAGGGTGATTAGATCTAATTTACAAAGCAACCCCCATTACTGGTATTCCAACTAAAAAAATAGCTTTATGAGAATATGGGGAATGGTGAATAAACTCTAATTCTAGGGTTTCACGCCTGGAATCCATTGCTATCATATTTTATGATGCCTATCCTAAATTTGCTAAGATAGTCACATAGAGATGCCTTCCTAGTTTTGCTTCTTTCTCCTCACAACAAAGTATCCCTTGCAAAAACCCATGAAAATCCTAAAATACATATGCCAATAGTGTACCCCACCAAAGGAATAAACTTCTAGTTGACTAGAATGCAAGATATGGCCATTTTTGGCTAAAACCCAAGCCAAACACTTACTTTCCGGGTTACAGTCAGAAAAAAAGAGGGTTCTCACTACACAGAAACAATAAAAACCTCAAACCACCACCAAATCAAATCTAATTCCTTCCTTAATCTACTTGATGAATTATTTTGTCAACTTTAGGCCAGTCAAGGACATACAACCTCTATAAACTCAAAATTTCTAGGAAAACTCAAATTTTCAGTATTTTATTTCTTTCAAACTTCAATCCAAAAATCACTCCAACTTTGGGAATCATGTCCACAAGGTATATAGGCCTCTCCAATGGTTACAAACCAAATTTAGAAAAGATTTGAACCATTGAGAGGCTTACATCAACCACATTTTTGAAGGTTGCACTTTTGCACTCAAAAGTTGCATTTTTGCATACAAAGTTGTCAAACCCTCTAAGTTTGGGATCCACACACTTGGATCAACCAAAAATTCTACTACCCATTTTGACCATATTGTCCTAATGGGCCTATCAAATTTCCTAATTAGTGACATGGGTTTACATGGTGGGGTCTTTATTGAGTACATGAAACTTGCATACACAAGATACTAAGACATCAACTGTGATCCTAGTCTTCATTCTCAGAGCCATGATTTTCTTGTTGACGAGGTGCTCCCACACTGCACCATAGTGGAAAATGATATAATTAAGAATAAAAGTTGCAATCTTCTTTCTGATGACTTGGGTGAGAGGTATGACTTCAATCTAGTTTGTAAAATATTCTATGGTTGTGATAATGAATTTATGACCAGTGCAAGAAGGAGGGTGAATCTTACCTACTAGATTGAGTCCCCACTGGCAAAAAGGCCATGTAGTAGCAATTGGATGAATTTCTTATGTTGGTGCATGAATAAGGTCTTCATGAATCTGACATTGTTTACACTTTCTGACAAACTGATATGCGTCTTTTTCCATGGTAGGCCAGTAGTATCCAGTCCTCATCAATTTCTTGGCTAAGGTTGGACCACTAGATTGAGCACAACATATAACTTTGTGAACCTCATGCAATGCAATTTGATATTTGTCACTTTATAATAATCTAAGAAGAGTACCATCTAGATCCTGATGATAAAGGTTATCGACTAAGATGACATATTGAGAGGATTGACGAATGAAGGTATGATGTTGATTGTTGGAAAGGTCGGGTGGAAGGATATTGTCGCAGAGGTAAGTGAAAATGGCATCATACCAAAGGGAATCGGGACCAACAACACATATCATCTTGGAGGGAGTAATTTCATATGAGGGAACCAAAAGATTATCCAACAAAAACTCATAGTAGGTCTCATTTTGAGGCATATCGATCAATGAAACACTGGTATCCATGGCATCTGCAACTCAGTTGTTGTCCCTTGCAATCTGTTTAGAGATTATTTGTGTGAAATATTTTCTTGAAATCATCCACCATTTTATTTTAAGGCACTAACTTTTCATCTTTATTTGGGTAATCATCATTTTCTTGACAAATTACAAGTTGAGAGTCCCCAAAATCATGAAGTTCCTCGATCTTCCACTGAACTCCAATTTGTAGTCATGTTGTTAATATTTCGTATTATTTTATGTTATCGGTGCAAGGGAATGATAATATATATGACTTAGGAATGGACTTCCCTTAAGGTGTGATGAAGAGGATACCAACTCCTATGCCATTGTGCATATATGAACCATCATAATATAGTTGCCAAGGCTTTGCACTTGTCATCATGAGAATAGATTCATATGAGATTTCTAAGATAATAGGAGTGTCATCAATCAGGTGCATCTCCTAGTTGATCAAAAATAGCTTGTCCTTTAATTGCTTTTCTACCCACATATCCAATGTTGAACTCTCTTAGAATCATAACACATTAAGCTAATCTACTAGTGAGTGTCACCTTATTGAGAAGATATTTGAGTGGATCCATCCTTGCAACAAAATTTATTTTATGAGTTAGCATATAATGTTGTAATTTATGTGAAGCAAAACCACAATAAGACATGCACACTCAACCACTGTGTAGTTAAGATCATAACCAACCAGTGTGCAACTGATATAATATACTTCCCTTTCCTTGCCTTCATTGTCCTATTGCACTGAGAGTGCCCCCAGTGTTGTTTGTGTAGCTAATATGTAAAGTAGTAGGGGTTTTCTTGGGATAGGTTGCATCAATACTCATGGATTGAAAAGGTAGCCTTTAAGGATAAGAAAACCTTGTTGACACTTATCATCCCATTTGAACTTGATATTATTATGAAGGAGATGCTGAAAAGGATGACATTTATCTACAAGTTGTGTGATGAATCTGCATATCGGTTGAAGTCTTTCCTGTAGAGATTGAAGTTGAATAATATTATTTGGTGGTGGCATCTCTAATATAGCCTTGACTTTGGCTATATTTGCTTCATTTCCTCTTTGCGAGACAATATATCCAAGGAGCTTCTTGAAGGTCACCCCGAAGACACATTTCTTAGGATTTAGCCTAACTTTGTATTTTTCCAAATGTTCAAAAACCATTGATAGAATATCAAGATGTGTTTGCCTTGTTATTGAATTCATTAAGAAATCATCAACATAATCTTCCACAGTGACATGCATGAGATCATGAAAGATTTTCATCATTTCTCTTTGATATGTAGCACCTGCATTGTTTAATCCGAAGGGCATAAAATTCCATCAAAAAGTACCCCAAGCAGAAGTAAATGTTGTTTTATATTGGTCTTTAGGTGTTATTTTTATTTGGTTATACCTGGATAATCCATCCATCAATGATAATATTGCATGACTAGCAGTAAGATCCACTATTAGATCAATGTTTGGCAATGAGAAATCATCTTTAGGACAAGCTCTCTTAATGTCTTTGAAATTTGTACATATTCTGTTACTGCAATCTGGTTTATTGACAAGTACCAAGTTATAGATCGGCTCGGGGTAGTCAATTGGTCTAATGAATCCCACATCTAGTAATTTCTCCAGCTCTACCTTGACAAATAGTGCCACCTGTGGATGCATCTTTCTCAATTTCTATTTTACAGGTTTAGCTCCTAGAGTAACTGTCAAATGATGCATTACTAGATCATGGTCATATGGGTTCCCAAATCAATAGATCTTAGAGAAATAGCCACTGACTCATAGACAAACTTGGGATTGGTTTTGGCCAACAAACAAGATTCAACACAAAGGTTGCAATCTTCTACTCTTTAGGCTTTGCAAGACCTAGGTGGGTACCCCTATTGCAATGTTTCACATCATTTCAACTTTGCATGGACATACATTGCAATATATAGCAGATGATTTCAATGAGAATATACCAAGGAAAAGTATGATATACTATGAGTTTTGGCTTGAACCTTAGTTTGTACTACTTTGCTTGCATTGAAAACTGGCTCTAATATATTCTACTCCTAAGGTAGAAAAAATGGAAAATAAAATATAAAAAGTGAAATAAGAATGTTGAAATGATCCTAAAACTAAGAAAAGTATGACCAATGCCTGTTCAAGGGAGATATAGAGTCAAATAACAGGTTGAAAAACATAAAATATCATAGTATCATCATTAAAGTTCAGTACTAAACATTCAAGACTTGCTTAAAATGCTCAAACTGAGAAAGTATTCACAACTTCCTCACAAAGCCTCTCACACAAGTTTTGTAGTATTCAAGACAAAATTTAATTCTTTTACTTGAAATGAAACCTATAAAGATATAAACATTCTCCATTAGAGAAGACAAATTGAACATGTCATTAACATAACAACTCATACAACACCATACAAAAGATATGAGCAAGAAAAATGAATGTCCTCTTTATTAATTTTCAAAATAAAAATGATACATTCATGATAAATTGTTGTGCTAAATAAATTTGTAAAAGACTGTATGTCATATTATTGCTTCAAAGATATCCTAGTACATGCTAAGCAAAATTTCAGAGTCATTCTTCTTGGCCCTAAATTCCTTTTTTATAACAAAAGGGAGAAAAACAAGCTTCAGGCCAAGAAGACACATGTCAAAAGTACAAGATATTATAATTCTCCCTAAGGCCTCTTTGTCCTTGCTAAGATGCATCAACATCTCATTTTTGCAATAAATGTGGGTGGGTTGTGAGAGGGGTCATTCTAGAAACTTTGGGCTATAGGTATGGAAAATTGCCTCTTCATTGGTACCTTGACACATGCCTCTTTCACGATCTGAATTAAACCTTGGAGCCTGGTAGTAGGTACCCTAGAGAATGGTCCTTGATGATTTGAATGCTTCTATCAGTCCTCTTCAAAATTAGCAACCTGCATGAAAATTCAAAGTAACAAAATAGGAGAAACAAACTAGTCTTCTCCCTCAAGATACTCTCCGTCCAAGGAGTAGTACTTTTTATGTAGGGCTTCAATCTCCCCCAATGGCCAAGTATATGGGCTGGTAGAGTTATGTCCTCCAAAGTAAATCTATGGTGGGGTCAGTGCAAGAAGATGAGTCCACTTTTTGGCCAAAAAGTGGAAGTGTTTTCCTCGATTTTTTCAGGTTTTGTCTCATTTGAGCTTAAATTTTGAAACACTTGGAAATTGAATCTTGGAAAAATTCAATAACATAAAAGATAGCCCTTTGAGTCTACTTTCCAAATAGGTAATTTATTTTAATACCCACATAATAAAAAATAACTTTTTAAATGGTTTTTAAAAAATATATGTTTCAAGACCATACCATGCATGTGTACGACACACTTTTTGAGACAATTAAAATTATTTTCTCAAACCGTTTTGGGAAATGGTTTGTAACACAATGAATATTGACGAGCATATTTTTTTGTATATATTTTTTAAATATTTCTTTTTAATCAATTTTTTAATGACCGTAATTATCTTTTTAAAAATTTGACGTGTACGACCCACATAATTTGATGTAAACTTAACATTTTTTGATTTTTTTTTAAAATAGAAAATAATTTTGTGTATATTGATGAAATATAATTTTTTTTCAAAATTCAATAAAATAAAAAAGTTATTAAATTAACAAAATTAGTTAATATTTAAATTTTATGGACCTGATTTAGTATAAATTAAATAAAAAATAGTTTAAAAATTCTTTTTTTTAATTTTTTTTACATATTAAGAATATAGAGGCAAGTAAACTATTTCAGAAGTTCATACTTGTGCTTTCGTTCACAAAAATTTGAATTTGCAGGTCCATGTCTTAGGTGTGGTCATCCTAGGCATATCTCGTACCTAACCCTGAGGCAAGTGGCGGGTTGTGAAATCAAATTCCACAAAATGAGCCCCCATTTTGAAAATGAGGGCCCATTTACAAAATGCGGGCCCATCATAGAATTACCATTTTTGTCCAAAAATGACAAAATACGCCTAAAAAAAGGGGGTAAAATGGGATTTAAAAACGGGGGCCCGTTTTTAAGAAATGGAACCCCATTTCATTTTCAAGCGGGCACCAGTTTGAGAACAAAATGGGGGCCCCTTTAGTTTCACCTCGAGCCACCGTTACTTTTTGCCTTGGAGGCCCGAAGCAAAAATGGGCCCCCATTTCTAACAGCATGTTTTCCAACATGCGGACTTCTGCCAATTTGTGACCCATTACCTTGCACTTACCTGGTGCATAAAATCTACCTCCATGATCTTATCAATGATATTGAAATATCATTCACTTTGGGTCGGATCAGTAGCTAAGGAAATCAAAACTACATTTATGGCATCTTGGAAGCCTTGCTTCCACTCCTCTAAGCTCTTGATTTGTCCTTCGCATGTCAAAATTGTGGGGATATCCCACTTCTTAAAACCTTGGAAAGAAGCAATCATTTTAACAATTTATTTTTTTCATCTTCAATGTTAGGCAATTCTTTGATTAATAAATTAAATTTTTTCCAAGTTACTGTAGGCATTTTTTATGATGATATTATGATTGTCATTGATGGACACACACTTGCTTTGAGATCACTTTTTGTATGTATGAGTTATGCTCAACCGGTATTTGTTCCAACCGGAATTATGTATTATAGTCTTTAGACTATCAATGTTTTGCAGAAAGTGTTTATTGATCTCAAGCGGTATGAAGACCCAAGTGGTATGAAGACCCAAGCGGTACGAAGACCCAAGCGATATGAAGACTCAAGTGGTTCAAGGATCCCAAAGCGGTACAAAGGAACAAAGCGGTTGTTATCATTTTTCCCAGTCTTCATTTTGATAAACTAGTAATTAGGTAAAATGTGTGAATGGGTAATCGGTAAATATATGAACTAGTATTACTCTGTGATGAGTTACCAACCGGTATTTTTGTGATGAGCTATCATCCACCGAAACTTTGGCAGTGATTCTATGTCGTGTCACCAAATGTGTCCAGATGCACTAAACCTAGGAACTTGCAATGTAATCCTATTAGACCGACATGAAATTAGATTCCTTCATAAGGACATCATGTCTAGGGTTTTAGTGAGGTTAGGGTTTTAAGGTGGTTGGTGAGGTTTTTGCATGTATGATCTCAGAAGACAAGATCAAGTCTGTGTGAAGTAACAGAGTGTGGATATACTGAAGACTGAAGTAATGCAAAAATGCATTAACAATGAGCCATCATGGATCTAACAAAGTAGATTGTGTTATTTACTAGATCACTCACTTGTTGATTACTCACATCCTCGACAAGTCTGAAACCCTTAACCGGGTAGGCCCAGAAAAAACTTTGTAAATCCTCTAACAAGGTGGTTCACAACTATGGATTTGAAATCCTGTCACAAGGTAGTCTTTAATCGACTTATCTCCTAATAGAGATTGAGATTCCTAATAGGATATGCTCTAGTGAAGAACATTGTATGACCTTAACCGGTCTGGTTAAGATAGTTACTTGTGAGTTTCATCTCACCGTGGTTTTTCCCATTTTGGTTTCTACATCAAAATCTCTCATGTTATGGTGATTGTGCTCCTATGTGTGAATGCCTTATTTTTTGTTTGGTTTGTATTTGTCTTAACTAGTTTGTTAGTAAAACTATTATACCGGTTTACTGCTAAGTTGTTTAAGTGTTTGAGTTCAGTATTTTTTGGTATACTAATTCATCCCCCCTCTTAGTATTCATCAGTTACCCCTACAATTTGGGGTAGAGAGGCCATGTTCTTGACTTCCAACATTACTTCTTCTAAGTCATGATCCTTTGGCATGCAAGTAGCCCTAATTAGCTAAAAGAATGAAAGAATTACCTCCAACTGGTGGAGGACCCATGAAGTCAAAGAATATGAGGTGTGCACCTCACTTAATTTATCAATAACTTTATTTGCCACCTTCAAAATTGAAGACTTTTTTATTTCAAAATAATTATTCTCAGCTTCATCCTTGACTCTCTATAATTCTTTATTCATTTTTTCTAATTCTTTAGGCCTAATTCCTCCTGAAGAATCAACTATTACTTTCTTTATTTTCTCCTTCAATGTGCAATTTTTAATGAGCAATTTGTTGTAATTTACATTAAGAGTTACATGCATATCCTTTAATCTCAAATAATTTTTCTCAAGATCACCCACTTCTAATTAAGCAAACTGGACCACATGTGAAGTAATTGCTACGACCTCTAATGTAGTTGTGTCTTCCAGGGTCCCTATTATTGCATCCCCTATCTTTTGATGTCCACCTAGCAGAACCATAGGATTTTGGACATTCAAAGTCTCTGACCATAGAGAAAAATCCTATAGGCCTACACTCACCCCAGACCCATGATATTTGAACTTTTTTGCAACATTGGCATCCTTCTATCGCATAATTTGATTTAACAAAAAGATTTTCTCAAAATCCCAGCTAGGGACAAGAACCATGCCACTATTTCTAATCATCTCCCTTCCTTCCTCATGGGTGCATCTGAAGCTATTCCTATTAAAAAAATTTATTTCCTCATCAGATAAATCCTTCAAATTTTCCCTAAGACAAAAAAATTTGAGCTTAGGCGAGTTCACAAAACTATCATCTGCTATGAAGTTTTTTGAGGCAATGATCCATTCATCATCAACTTCATCAACAAGGATTGTACTCGAGATAATGGCTCTATCTAAGTCATTTAGGATTTGAGCAGCCTCATCTTGATGAAATATTTCTCGAGGGGGAGAAGGGGGTGCACATTCATATCAAAATCCACCTAGACATCTACAAAATCAGACTTTTTCCCTTTCCCTTTTCAACCCTTCTCACTTGTTCAGTTACCTTCCTAGAGGTGTCAGGAGATATGTTTTCAATTATTACAGTATGCCCCTTCACCCTGTATATTGTAGGGGCAATGTCAATAGGCCTTGTCTCAAATTTAACTCCTTTATCATTGGCATCCCTTCTCTCCATTTCTAGTTTTATTATATCATGTACCTTTCTAATTGTGAAAGACATCTTGGCAAAATCATTCTTGAATTCCCTATAAAAACCTTCCTTTCCTGCTCAAGCTTCGTCATGAGCTCCCATTTCTTCTTGTGTTGTTATTCTTTAGTAGAGTGAGTATTTCTTATTAAATCCTCTCACTCATCAAATGAATGAAAATAGCCCTTCTCCTTTAGCTTGTACAATCTAAGGTCATTTACACATCCCTTAGGGTCAAAATGTCAAGCTTGGGCAACCCTCAACCTATAATTTTTTACTAAGAAATCCTACACCTTTTCTAGGGTATCACATCCTACACTGAATTCTTCAAAATTGATCACCCTGGGGAGGAGTCTCCCTTTGTTATCCATTGTAATATGTGCCCTCTCCATTCACACTAATTTCCAAATTAATTCAATGAATGGTAGCCTAGGAGAGACAAAAAGTAGCAAAACATGGGGTGCTTGCTCACACCTATATACCTTGATGATAGTGCAGTTGCCATACAAAATGAATTCCCCAAAATTATTGATGAAATCTCCCTCTAGATATACCATTCCTTCAGCCCTGCAACTCCTTATCCTAAATTTTTTTATTAATATTCTTTGGCAGCCTGGGCAGCTTGACTCCAACCCTTATCAAAACTTTCATGACAAAATGATTAAAGAAAATAGAATAACTGTGAAACCTAGATCCTGTGTCCCACACCTGGGTCCATCATTTTACTGGCCATGGAAGAGCTATGTGTGGATCATTTGTCCTTATTGTCAATTTTGGGCCCCAATAAGTCCTATTCTGATAAAGAGTCATATGACACTATAAATAATAGTATCTTAATTCTAGCTTCTCTTTTATATTTCTTTCTCCAATTAACCCTTCATGGAGCTTATCATGAATAATAGTTGCAAATTCATAAAGCTCATTTATTGAGGGGTGCTAGATATTGATGGAAATCATCATGAAATCTATGGGCATTTGAGTAAGCCCACAATCTACCCCAAGAACCTACCCTAATGCATAGTAGATTTTAATAAAATAGGGCTCAAAGCACTCTAATATTAAAGGCTCCCTCTCAGATGGCATGACATAATTCTTTTGAATTTTTAAAAAGTTCTTCATAAAATGAGGAACAAATTCCTTTCTATATCTGTCCATTTTGTACTAGTAATTCCTTTCCAGATTATTTTAGTTGATTTATTTGAGGGCAAACTTGTCCAAACCAAAACAATCTACAATAACCCTATGCAAAATGTCCAATAGGACATAGCCATCTTTAGATCTTATAGTCATTCTTGGGGGGTCATAGGAAACAACTAGCTCTCTTATTAACATTGGTTCTACAAAAGTATTCAGCACTACAAGCTTCACCAAGTTCAGTGTCCAAGGATTCGATACTAGGAGAGATTTGGCTCTATTGCCATAAAAGGAATAAAATACATCCCACCCTCTTTCCTTTGTAAGCGCATCTATGCATCCTGCCTCTTTGTCATTGAAGGCAATTCTAATGCTTTCATTAATAGAGGACCCCTCAAACAATTCTAATAGGTCCCGATGGAGGCTTCTTGTTTGTATACAACCTTTTTGCAATCTCCTCTAATCTCTGTTCAATTTCATGCTGCAATTCCTCTACAATCTTTGCAAGAGAAAGAGCACGGTAGCTGGCACTATTTTTGGTTACTCAGCCTGAGGTAATGTCTCTCCTTTAAATTATTTTCTAGTTCTCTTGTGAGATTTGGGAGATCACCCTTTTGCAAGAGAAGTTTCCTTCACTTGCTCAACAGGGTTGTCCTTCTACAGGGTTTGCTCCTAAGGAATTGGGGTTTCCTCAGCGGGTGGGTTTTCAGTAGCAGGGGCACTTTCTACAAGAGGATGGGCTCTAGTGGTAGGTTTTTTAATGGAATCCTTTTGGGAAACCCTTCTCCTCTTTTCAATTAGTTTCCTAGCTTTAAGAAGAGGGGCAAGATCATCCGAAGACTCACTATCAGAAATAATAGTAATAGTCTTTTGAAATGTCTTTTTCTTTCTCTTCGCAACCTTTTCCTTTGGAGAGGAGATTGCTTTGGGCTCCTTAGACATTTGTGGGGTGGATTGAAGGCTTACCTCAATAGCGGGAGCATTTTCAATTACTGGTACGGGCGGAATTACATCAAGGGGGATGACATGGGTAATCTTTGTCATCATAGAGCTAGTGTCTACTTCAGGGATATTCTCAACAGCGGGAGTAGAAGAGTCCTTAACAGGGGAGGCCATTTTAATTTTAAAAGCAAAGGAGAGCTTGGGAAATTCAACACAAATGCAAACCCTACAGACTCTAGGGCACACACAAAAGCTCTGCATATCACAACTACAATAGCCTAGCAAATGCACAAGGATGATGGAATAATTAACTTACTAGTCTACCTTGTTGGGCTGAATTTGTTGGAGGGCATGTTGGTTTGCTGAAATTCACTCTTCTTCTCACTATGGGATTCTCTAAATTCTTCTTCGAGTGCAAGGTATGGGACAAAATTGAATAATTTCTCTTTTATGGTGATGCCATTAATTCATCTATGTCGGATAGAGCCATTCATTTGCGGCAAATTTTAATTTCATCTGTTGATCAGGAAGTGACTGGTCGAGATTGCCTTTAAGAGCCTTTGAATGATGACATGGCATTTATTAGACTGTCTTGGCTAACTCATACTTTTCAAATTTTATGTCGTTTGAACCTTGTTTTATGATTTTATGCCTTTTACCATCTTTGTGAGATAAGCCTTCCTTAGATTTCTCTTTATTTCCTTATCCTACACCACCTTTTTCTATCTTGACAATCCTCACGAGATAAGGTTTCCATGTATTTTCCTTTTCCTTTTATCCCACAACACTCGGAAGCCTTCATCTTATCCTCACGGGATGAGGCCATGCTACCTTTTCTTTATCGACACCCTTTTATCCTTATCCCACAACATAGTTGTCAACGTTCTCTCCTCTTGTGGATTTAGGACTTTGTATGTCCTCTAAGAATCCTCTTATCCCGTAGTTCTCATAACTCTCTATTATCTTTTGCTTGAAGGTGCCTTTCCTTGATAATTTTTCTTTGCACGGGATAAGCCTTATGAGCTTGCCTTATCTTATCCTGTGATCCATCTCTTATCCCTATGGGAATGCACGGGATAAGAGATTCTAGTGATCTCACATTGTAATCCCTATCCCACGATCATCACTAAGTAGAAGAAAACCCTTACGATATAAGGTTATTTGCAATCCTTTGTTACCTCTTATCCCATGCCATCATTATGTCGGCCTATAAATATTGTGGGATAACTTTACCTTATAACTCTGAGCTATTTCCTATCCCGCTGGCCCATAAGGGAATCTTAATAACACTATGGGATAAGATTTTCCTCTCTACTTCTTATCTTTTCTTATCGTCCATGGTCACACTACATAGTGAAAACTGCTACCACACCTGCGAATATTGCTTATCCCGCACAATCCTTTTTCTACTATGAAATGACTGTGGGATAAGGATCCCTTTGTTGCCTCTATCTCCTCCTTATCCCATAGGGCTTAATCATTGCTTCAAATGTGTCACAAGATAAGTCTTGTTCTTTAAGCTTTGTAAATTCCCTATTGCACACGGTCGAGACCTCTCGTTGGAAAGTATGCATCACAACATTTCTCTGTATTTCTTATGGCACGCTTATCTTGCACAACTATTAGACTAAAGGGGGCACTTAGGTGGAACATTTTAGCATGTGGAGACTAGTTGAGGGTAAAGTGATCATGCATGGGGGCCTTCCTAGGGAATTTTAGAAGGAAAAACCACAAGGACACTTAATACTTGGGTATATAATAAAAACTAAAGCGACAACCTCAAGCGATGCCTCCTAGCACATGGGGTCAGTGAACGAATGACAAATGACCCTTTTGATGATAACTTAAAGTCAGGCCACCAATGATCACAAGTCAACTATAGAACATAACATTTCTCAAGAGAACAAAGGAAAACCTTAACAACTCTAAAACCGTTTTCAAAAATCTTAAACCCTAAGTTCCAACACATAGGTAGGGGACAAATAAGACAAATTTTAAAATCTTCCAATAGGTCTAATCCAGGTATATCCACAGATAACCATGCAAAATTGATTTGTCGCTCTATGAAAAAACTTATGAACTTTGGTTTTTGTTTTTCTCTTAGAGATTGTGCTAAGCATATGTTGTGTGGAACTTCCTTAGTGCCAATATTTGTCTTGATAATCTCTTCCACTAGCATTGATAATTTTTCTTCATATGATGTTACAGGTAGAGTGCCAGACCTTCCCTTCTTAGGCGCCTCAGAGAGGTTTTCACCCTCAATCCTTTATTTTTTCTTTTTTTGGGTCAGACAACACCACAATGTGGTTTTCACCATAAGACATGTGATTTGTTTTTATTTTTTATACTTTTATGACTAAAAGGTTTGGCATTCTCTCCCATATATGTCGCGGTATCGAGTTATTTGATGTATCTTTCTTTGTGGTCCCTGATCGATAGATCATTTCTTATGCCAAGGTAGTCAATAAAGGCCTCATCATTTTGAAAAGTGTCTAGTTGTGGAGGATTTTTTTGGTCCAAATAAATGAGTTGTAGATAAATGAGAGGGAGGCTATCAATATTTTTAAATTCAATGAGAGTAAGGGTAAATGAACAAGAGTCTTCAGGTATCTCTATGCAATCATCAGGGGCATCGCTAGAACTCTCCTCATTATCCTTGATCATAGACAAATCCAAATCAATATCACTAGAGGGACACTCAACAATGGGAGTATTCACTCTTCATGGTTTTGACCTAGAACCTTGAGATGTTGAGGGTTCGGGATCACAAAATATTTTTATCCATGGATCTCTGCTATCATTCTTCGCTTGTGATGTAGACTCTGATAAAGTTACTTGACCAACTCTGAATTTTCTTTTAAAGTCTTCTTCTTCTATGGGTTCACCTAGTTCTCTGAATGTTTTGGTGTGCTCATAATCACTAGACGACTTATGTGAACCCCATTCCCATTCATTAGAGTCTATGGAGAAGAATTTATTTTCTTGTTGGTTATTAGAATCTATGATTTGCAATGCTTATGTAGATCTATGAGTGCCTAATCTAAGGGGTATGAAGCCAATTACTTTGGAGCGCTAATTTTTGAATGTTAACTCTAGTTGTATTGGTTCAATAATTTCTTTGTTTTGTAACCCAAAAGGGTCTTTACCATCATATCCGGATTTTTGCAAGAACTTGAATCCTTTGCCAGAATTTTTACATGGTATTTTGATGTGATCTTGTGTAGATTCTTTATAAATCATCTTGGGGAGATCTTCTTCTTCCATCTCACCCCATCTGTAGAATATAGTGGGATCCCATTTTATGGTAATGGTTGATACTTTTTTAGAGGGATGTGGTCATCCATAATCTTCAGGAGAATCCACTATTTGTCTTAAATACTTAGTTTAATTCAAAGTATATTCTCCCATGCCTTTGTCCTTGTGTTTTCCTTTAAGATCACCTTGTTTTGATGTGGAAGATTTTAGTGATTTTGGATCCACATATGCTGATGATGGAGTTTCTTCTCTATTGATTGGAATTATTATTTCTGATCTTGGTCACAAAATATTAAAATACATGAATGGATTTAGATCACCTCTTCTCGTTACTTTATCTCCGTTATAAGGGAATTTGATGCATTGATGATATGTTGATGGTACTATTCTCATTTCATGTATCCGTGGACATCTCAAAAGTATGTTGTATGTGAGGTCTAAATCAAGGACTTGACAAACTAAATCCCTCGTGAGTAGCCCAATTATCAAAGGTAAGGTGAGTACTCCCTTAGATGGGCATTCTTTGTCACCATATACTTTAATGGTAATCTTGTTCTTTAAATTCACAGTTTGTTAATAATATCCCAATTGTTTAATAGTGTTCAATGTAGAAATGTTCAGACCTACTCCTCCATCTATCAAGACTCGTTTGATGTGGTGTTTATGGAGAAAGGCTTCGATGTAGAGAGGTGCATTGTGTGGTTGGCATATGGATAGATCATCGAATTCTCTAAATGTAAGGCAATGCAGAGTGGAAAGGTATCCCACCATGGCTTAAAATTGGTCCATGTTCAGATCAATGCGTACAAAGGTTTCTCCCAATTCTTTCTCAAGAATGGCCTTATGTGAAGGGGATATACACGACCTTAAGGATAGAAATGAGGGTGGGTGTCTGCCCTAACTGATCTACAATGTCATAATAATTTTTGGTAGATGATGAGGTTCTCATCTTGGGTGGAGCACCTTGCAAGGTGACTTTACCTCGATGGGTTGTGAGATTACATTCAGAGGTTTCATCTTTATAGGATGAGGAAGATGATCCAATGCCTTTTAAAATAACTTTACTCCTTTGGGTAGAACCTTCGGGAGTTTTTTCCTTTATAATAATGGTAAAAACATAATTATCTATTGAAATGTGCTTAACAATAGAATCATAATCATAGGACATCTTACCATAGTTGGCTTGATTATCTATTTTGAATTTTCCTTTATCATGTCTAAGGAATAGCTCCTTAAACATTGCATGTCCCTCATTGGAGGTATGGCCATCAACTTCTATGTCAACCTTGTTAATAAGATCTTGTATAAAATCCTTCAATCTATGACAATATCTAGTTGTGTGTCCTTTTCTCTTGTGATACTCACAATACTCATCATCATTCCACCATACATGTTTTACTTTTGGTTCATAAGGTGGATTATCTAGTAGTGTTATGAGCTTGTTTGCAACCAATTTCTTGAATGTTGTCTCAAGTGGCTTTCCCAATGGAGTATATTTTCTTTGAGGCTTTGATGGCCTTTATCTATTCACTTGATTACTTGTATTGGATGAACTTGCACTGAGGAGAGTTACTTTTGGTTTTACAATATTTGCATCTACTACCCCATGATTAACTGTGTTCTTATTCTTGTTCCAAAAGTGGGGTTTGTCTTTCCCATTTGATTCCTCTTTATTTTCTTTGAATATCTTAATGATGCCTTCTTCAATAAGGACTTTCTCTATCGCCAATCCTTTTTCTATAACTTCCTTGAAGGTAGACAAACAATATTTTCTTAGTTCATATCCAATGTCCTTGTTAATGTTTTGAGTGAACATTTCTACCATTTGTTTTTATGGGATATCACAAGAGCATCGACTAGCAAGACATCTCCATCATTGTAAAAATGAAGAGAAAGACTCCCCATTTCTCTATTTAGTATTGTACAAGGTAGTCACTGACACATGTATTTCAATGTTGTATGAGAAGTGTTCTATAAAATCTTCTACTAATCACTCTATGATTTGATTCCAAGCAAAATTTAGGAGACCCATTTCATATCTTATCCCCCTAAGCTTTGTGGGAACAATCTCATTAAGTATGTTTCTATCTTGCTACCTCAATGCAAGCTATGGAAAATTCTCTTATGTGTACCTTAGGATCCCATTTTCCTCCATACTTATCAAACTTTGGTGTCACGAAATGTGGAGGCAATGGAATGCTTCTATCAAATAGGTAAGGACATATTTCTTTCATTGTGTAATGTTTCTTTGGTGTATTCATGTCTACCATTTGCTTTTGCAAATCCTTGGTTTGTTGTTGCAAGTCATTCTTGTGTGGTATCTTTTCTCTTTGAGCTAGTCCCATGCCTGAGCCACCAGGTGGAGGAGGAGGGATAAAGTGCATATATGGATGGTATTGATTATAGATATGTTCATATGGAGGAGGAACATAGTTATATATTTCATATGGACCACTTGGTATGATATTGTAGTCAGGAGCACTAGGTCTAGGTTGATACATGTCATTACCATGAGGATAGGAGGTATCATAAGAGTGATGTTTCTTATTTCCCTCAAATCTGACACGGGGTCTCCTCGTGTCATGATTTTCAATGTCCGGTTGGGTGTAATATATGCATTGGTATGATCTTGGGTATCATCATGAGCATGTATAGTGGCAGTTCTTCTCCATGGGAAAGGATTATTGTGGGGTTCTTCATGAGAGTTCCTAGTAAAATTGACATGAGATTAGGTATTGGGAACTTCTAGTTTTCGAAATAAGGATGAAGGTGACTTAGGAATGAAATGTTCTCTCCTATTACCACCATTATGTCCTCTAGGATTTGCATTTGTTTGATTTCCTTGATTGGGGTCCTATTCTATAATTTGTGACACATCAAAATCATGAGGTAGTTTCATCCCACTTTGTTCCATGACTTGAAAGAAGTATTGTCTATCTCTTCTCATGATTTCTTAAACCAATCTTTTGAACCTTTCATCTACACTATTCTTTTCAATGTCTAGGGAAGTGATAGATGTATTTCCATTATCATTGGTGTTATCATTGTCATTATTTGGCATATTGCTATGATTGTCAAATGGATTATAAAATTCATCTCCATCAAACTCCTAGGTACTCATGTTGAGAGATCTTAGAGCTTCTTTAACTTCTCTTCTATACCTTTGGGAACAAGTTTCAACCATGAAATTGACCTTGGCTAAAATAAAAGATGGAAGGAAATGTGAAGACTATGGAAGAACATGAAATGATATGAGATGGAAAGAATCTTGGGTAGTCTTGCAATTTCCAAAAATGTAGGTTCAAGATATGTGTGATCGAAATTAAGGTGTGGCTTCAAAAGAGATGATAGATCTCTAGATGAGCTAAGTTGACCATGACTAAAGATGACCAAATGGGATCCTAAGATGATAGATCTGATATAGGAACCACTTATTGATGTGCTATAGAAAGTTTGCAAGATATGATTTGACAACAAAGCAACCTTTTGACTTAATTTTGGAAGATATGTATGAGGGATTGCAAATGAAGGTAAATGATGGAAAAATATGTGACCAAGACTAGTTGATTGAAAATGATGAACCCTTATAAGAAATGCCTTAGAGGCTCTTTGAATCTCAAAACTTAAGTTATTTTTCTCTTGACAAATATTTGTCAATTTCTCTGAACACAGACGTAGTTTAAGTAAACCTAGACGTGATTTTTTATCAAAGATGCAATTACAGTGAACACGGACGCAGTTTATGATAATAGTGACAATTTTGAGGTTGAAATCATAGACACAATTCTATCGTGCATAGACGTGGTTTCCCAATAGAGATGCGGTTTATGATAGCCAAGACATAGTTTCTCGAAATGTTGACAATTTTCTGATAAAATGTGATAGTATTATTCTCTAATATCCAGACATGATTCTACTCTACACAGACACGTATTTCCAACACAGACGTGATTTATGCTGGTATTATAGATGACTTTGTCATGTGTTGCATTGGTTTTGTCATCGATGTCAACAGTTATCTTCTTGGAGGTCTACATTGTTGATTTGGCACTCTGGCTATATTGGTTTGTTATTGAACTGGCACATTGTGTTCGCAAGCATGGTTAGTGGCTTATGCACAGTCACCGGTATATGCTTCATCGATAGGATATGTTGTTCACCAGTAGTGATGGTAACTTGGTATAATCTAGAGATCATTTGGTTATGTCGAAGACATGGATTGGATGTTTGGAGTTGGTGTTTTTCTTATTGGTCTAATCAGGTTGACATATTTGCTTTAACTAGCAGATAGGTCTAGGTTATGGACCGATACATGATATCTATTTCAGATCAGCACGACACATTTTGGAAATGGTTTATTGATTGGATAATATGTAAATGTATTGAGGCTGACATATTGTATCACATCAAGACTTATTTTGTAATTGATTTAAATGTAATATCTTTTTGTGAGCTGACCTTAACATTTGGTCTTAGGTTTTATATAAATGATTGCAAGATCTTATTGGAGATCAAAGATATGTATATGGTATGAGTGTGTGTGAATATTGAAGATCATTGAAGAGCCAAAATAAGTAGATCCTTGTGTGAATCACGCAGAGATTATTTGAAGGTTGAAGGAAAGGTTATGAAGGTGTGTTCAGAGCTTAAACCGGTACTGAATCTAGCATTGTGGATGCTATTCTGGAGCAGTACATTTTTATTGGATTTAACCATCCAACTATAGTCAATGTAACTCCTATTTAGTGATTGAGTAGTGAGCTCTAGGCAGTTGGCCTTTCTGCATGTGCAGACCCCATTTGTATACACTTACTATCTATCGTAGTATCATCTGATTGTGGGTAAGGTTTCCCATCATGTTTTTTCCCTTTATCAGGTTTCCACGTCAAAATCTTCGTTTCATGTGTTGTGGATGTTGTTTCTCTTTCTATTTCATACGTTAACTTATACCAGTACTGTTATAACAGTTAATTCATTTTACCAGCATTAAAGTTTGGTTTACCGACACTAAGTTTAAATTGGAATAATTTGCATTTGGGTTATAATTTATTGATAACTGGTTGACAATTGATTCACCCTCCCCCCTCTTAGTTGTCCTTTCCGGTTCCTAACAATTTAAGCTGACACAAACATGATTGTAAAAATGGTTTGAAATTATGTCCAATTGTGAAGTTGTTGAATGTGACCAAATCTCAATGTTTTGACTTTTAGTGACAAGAAAACACATAAAAAAATGAAGACACAATGTCTGAAGGTGTTTTTTTTATTTGATATAAAAACATGCAAGCACAAATCCTAAGGCTAGCCAGGACAATAGTTGTTGTATCTCACTTGGTTTCCCAACTATGCTTATTCAAAGTAGATACTTATATGCTTGACCCCACTGGCTCCACTCCACGAAACTCACTTCTTTGGGATAGCCAAGCACCAGTCCCCATGAAAACTCCCCATGGCAAACTTTGTATCTCTACTAAGAATCATAAGAATGTGAGATGACATCAAAGGTCTAACCTCCCGTACCAACAACTAGAAGGTTTTTGGCTTCTACAACAAAGGGTTTTTAGTAAGGGAATTTGTTCAAGTGGCCATAATCAGTAGCGTGTTATGCTCTATTAAGAAAGGTCTCCTAGTCTCGTAGAGGTTATGCTCCACAAGGTTTTACGTGTCCCGTGGACACTAAGAGGGTCATAACATTTTTATGGAAACATGTAACACTCTTTTCTTGCAACTTTTGACACAAACACTTTTATTTCTGGTGGTTCACAAGAGCTTGGATTTAGCATGTTACCACTTCGGTCGTTCCCTCTCACTTGGCCTTATTTTCTATTCGGGAGGTAACCCCTCCTACCTAAATAAAAGATGATAACAATTTTTCTTACACTCAAGGTCCAATGGAGGGTGAGGGGAGAGGATACTTTTGTTATCAACTCTAGGGTTATAAACATAAAAGATGCAAAGATCGACAAACACTTCAAACATGTTCTTTAACCCCAAATCAAAAAGAGATGTGACCCTAATTAGACTAAAAATATAAAGACACACACCTAGATTACCCCTGCAATAAATAATTAGTAGTTTTGATAGATTACCCCTGCATGGAAGCACACTAGTTAGGCAAATTTTTAAAAATTCAAATCCAAATGTGAAATGGGCACCTTCGACAACACAATATTTTCTTTTTTCCAAAATAGTTGCACCACTTTGTTAGCCCAATGCAATGGGTTAGGGAAAAACTAAAATCTAAAAAACCTAAAAAAAGGATAAAGATGCCAAAAACTGAAGAAAAAAAGATGCGATTATACCGAAGGCAGATGCAATTTCTGAACTAAAATGCAGAAAGGTGAAACACAAACACGAAATTATAGATTTGGAACTTGCAAAATAGATGAACAACAAAACCGCAAAAACAATTGACAAAGACGTGATTTTGGGGTGAAAACGTGAAAATATGAATCATAGACGTGATTTTCTAAAATCTACACGTACAATTCAACAAAAATTATGGAAACGCGAAAATATCCTGCATATATGCAATTAAGGTCACAAATGCAAAAATATAATGTATAGATTTTGTTTCATGATCTGGAACCTGCAAAATCGTCAGAAAATGGAAATGTGAAAATAGAAAGCACAGGCACAGAATCAAATGCAAATGCGAAAAAACTAGTCGCAGACATAGAAAAACTTAGAATCATCGCAAAATTAACCTAAAAATTCACAAAAAAATTAGATCTGCAAACCAAATGTTAGGATTAAAAGGGACAACAGTCCCACCAAGCATGGAAAAATGTATACAGTGAATTTTTTTGATGAGAACCTATTGTAAAACTATAAAGATCCAACCATAAATAAAACCCTAGTTTTACAACCAAACATTCACCATACACCAATAGAGATACCTAAGATCATGCAAATTCCCAAAACAAACAATATTATCACTCACATGTCAAGTAGTGTTTCAATGTCCATTGTCTCCTATTTCCATTGATCTTGTTTAATATATTTTCTCTTGGATTTTATATGTGCACATTAGCTCAACAAAGAATGTATTATGGTTGAAGATGCTTGATCACAAGAAAAATTAATTGCATAAGATTGATCGACTGATTTTGTCATTAGGGTTGGTAATGAAGAAAGCATTCTCTTATATAGAAGACACTTTAGAAAATGGAGGGATAAGATTAAGAGGTGCAAAGATAAATGGTCGGCAAGGATTAAAGGGTAGGTAGAGGAAATAATTAAATGATGAGAGGGAAGGTGGTGTAGGAATTAAGAGATGAATGGCATGTGGTATAGATAGAAGGGCCTAATGAATTGATTAAATAAATAAATATTTATTTAATTAATAGAAATGGGATCAATTAAATAAATAAAAGTATTTATTTCAATTAGAAAAAGGGCTAGAAGAGGCTAAACAAATTAATTAAATAAATAAAGATTTATTTAATTAATTGAAGACTTAGGATAAAATAATTAAATAAATAAAAATATTTATTTAATTAAGGAGGACAATTTTAGGTGTCTACAAGGAGTATATTGGGATTCAATTAAATTACCTTTTTCATAAATTCTTTAAACAATTTAGAGGTTAAAAAATGTTTACTTTCAACAAAAAGAGTTAACTAAAAATGATCATCTTATAGTCTTGGCCTTTTTTCTTCTAACAATAGTCAAATAAGAAATCCTGTCTAAGAAAACTAAAATTTTTTTAAAATCACTTAATTCTAGGTTGTACATTTTTTTTCTTTGTTATACATATTTTGAAGATCAAAATTCTAATAGCATTCCTCTAAGATTTTTAATAATTTTATTGACTATCTAACAATCGATCATCTAATAGTTCACCTTACTTAATCAAGCTTATCAATCCCCATTGGCTTTTCTTTTGCATCTTGTGGCTAAGCTCCACTTCATTACTAACAATCCTTCATAACTATATTTATGTAAGAGTATTTTTTATTGCAAGTGTCCAATTTTAAAACTTACTTCTATCAAAAATAGACAAAACTTCAATATTGTTGGAATCCACAATGTGAATGAGATCTATTTGAAACAAAAATCTACACAAACATTTTTAACAATCTTCTTCAACACCACAACACTTCCACTAATGAAACAATATTTTAATATCATAGAAGAAATTAAAAAATAATATTTATATTTTTAATAATATTTTAACAAAAATATTTTTAGCAAAGATTACCCACAAACATATAATAAAAGAAAACTTTATACTACAAAAATAATATATAAAACTAATTTACATAAAAAACATGAAACACCATTTACAATTTTATACAATAGCACAACTCTCAACTTCAAGTCAATATTGCTTTCTTTCTTCTACATACATAGACTGCCCAAACCTTAAATTATATCTTAAATATTTTTCTTAATATTGGATCTATTGTGAACTATACAAATTTATGAAAAGTTCTATTACACTAAACTCTAGATAATGTTAGTTTTCATAATTCATGGGTTGAAAATAGAGCGCTGGACATTTTGATTGGCCTACTTGAAGCTATATATGATGATAGACTAGACACATTTAATGAGAACATGAATAGTTTACTTCCAAAAGAAGAATTATATGAGCAACATCTATCTAAAAATCAAAATGTCTTATGTTAGTTTTTTTTATTTATTAATTAAATTAAAAATCAAAATAAAATTGTTTTCTGATTTTCAATTAAATTAATAAATAAAAAAATATAATCAAAAATACATTGTGATCTCTCAATAGACAATGATAACCAGGTTTGACCGACTCTAATACATCACATGAGGACGAATAGGGTGATAGTACACCGTTACGGGCAAATCCAAAGGAGCATATGGCAATTCTAGAAAACTTTAACAACGTTATTGTTCACTAAGTTAAAGATTTTAGAGATACTGAAGTCCTGTGCTAGACGATATGACCGAGCCACTTGATGCCGTAGATGGCGATAAAACTGACGCATTCAGTGACGACAACATTTCATTCACAAGGGACCACTGGAGTGCAGATGACGTCACATCAAGACGAAGAGGCTGATTATTGTACACAGCAACCGGCAAATCCAGAGGAACATATGGCAATTCTACTTCACTTTTCAGTATCTTTATCACCTCTCTCATTGTAGGTCTTGACATTGGGTTTGGATGAGAACACAGCAGCCCCACCAACATTAGCAGGTTCATTTCCTCAGAATTGGAATTTCCTCTAAGTTTTCCATCCGCCGCATCTGAAAGGTTTCCCTGTCCATACAGATCCCAAACCCATTCTACCAATCTGCAATTATGTTCAAGAAGTGTGCTATCAAAGGGCCGCCTTCCGCAGGCAATTTCCAGTGTAAGCGCCCCATAGCTGTACACATCCGCCTCTGGACTTGTCTTCCCCGTTATGACGCACTCAGGGGCTAAATATCCCAGCGTACCCGCCACCACGGTCGTATGGGAGGCCACCTGATCACGCTCTACTACTCTTGCCAAACCAAAATCCCCCAGCTTGGCGTTAAAATTGGAATCCAACATTACGTTGCTTGCCTTCACGTCTCTGTGAATAACACGCTGATCCCATTCTTCGTGCAGATAAACAAGAGCTGATGCTATATCACAGGCAATACTATACCTTCGGTCCCAATCCATAGTATCCTCCTCCTCTCCAAATATATATTTGTCCAGACTCCCCTTTGGCAGGTATTCGTAGACCAGTAGTAACTCTCCCTTTTGATGGCACCATCCTAAAAGCTGCACAAGGTTACGGTGTCTGAGTTTACTGATTATGGTAACCTCCGAGACGTACTCCTTTCTTCCTTGCTTGGAGCCTTGGGATATTCTCTTTACAGCCACCATCTCTCCCGTGCCGGGCAGGATGCCTTTGTAGACGCAACCGAAACCACCTTGCCCAAGCTTTTCATCTTCGCTGAAGTTTCTTGTCGCAGCACTGAGCTCGGGGTAGGAGAATCTTCGGGGCCCCTGAGAAAACCATTCGTCCAACTCCATATCGCTTTCTTCAACTTCGTCACTCCGGCGAATGCTTTCTCTGAACTTCCACCGCCAGCCAAGGAATATCAAAAAACACAAAGCGACAACGCTACAGAACACGGATATCAGAATAACTTTGACAGGATTGCTGTTGCTCTTTTCGTGTGCAGGATTTCCTATGGAAGGGTTCTGTCCACCGGAAGTGTTATTTGGAAAAGCGGCAGCTGAGATACCCCACGAATATTCACAAGAAAAATTCCATGATATTACAGTATGTCTCTCTATTGCGTTTCCAGTGGAAGCCGAGAGGCCAACCTTGATGTTTGGTGGGAGATTGTTGCGCAGATCTATAGGATAAGATAAGATTGGGATTGAAGGTTTAGAAACACTAGCGCTATTGGGTTTACAGAGGATAAACACTTGCAGCCTCTTTGCTTCCCCATCATAATCCACCCACGCGTGCCATTGCTTTCCATTCTTGAGATTTTCATCACAAAGGCCGGAGTATGTATAACCCACCCTTTCAGGCGAAAAGGTTACCTGGGAAAGAATACCATTAACGTCAATTCCCACATGGTTGTCATCAGGATCCCATTCATTTTTGTGAGTGTCAAATTCCACGGCAACCACTGGATTGAATGATTCAGTGGAGACTGTCGTATTAAACAAACCAAGCCCTCCGCCAGAAGTATTCAAGGCCAGTTTCAAGTCAAGAGGCGCCAAGAAGAAAGCAACTCCGTCTCCGGAAGCGCTTTGATTATTATTGCCCGTCCCGATACTGAATTGAAAATGTGTAGAGAAATTCGCCAGAGCTCGAGAGGAGTTGTCCCAAAGTGGAACCGATTTATTGTAAGCTGCCCAGCCTACGCTACGGGATAGGTTCTTGGTCAGTTGAATGACCTTGTCTCCTTCAAAATAGGCATCAGTTTCAAGCATAAAATTCGAGGTGGGAGGGAATGCAAAGCTAAGATTTCCTGCATGTGACATAAAAAAGAAAGAAGCAGCAACACAGGAAAAGAAGAGGAGGGAAGAAGGAGCATGATAGAGCTCGGCCATTGTATTGATTGAGGGGTGTTAGTGGGCACGCAGAATAGTTTTGGATGCCACAGACTGTATCTCATATATTGAATCGGTCAGGCAGATCTGGCGGATTCCATGGGGACATACGAGCAAAACAAATAAGATTGTTGACTGACTACCAATTCGTTTTCGCCGACGAGTAATTCAATTTCCTAATGATTGAGCTCACTGCTTATCGCATTCCACTTTAACACTTTCTTTTTATATGGTGCCACGTGGCCGTAATCTGCTTGGAAGGAATGGGATGAGGTATATTTCTTTTTCAAAAATTATGTATATTCATTAGTAAGTATTATACAAGTTTGAAAAAAGGACCTTGATTTGGATAAAACAAGAGGGAAAAAACAGTGCTCATGGATCTGGATATTGCAATTTGACTAGAGTTAAAAAATAAAAGAAAAGTCGTATTGGCGTAATACAATTTGAATAAAAAAATTATAAACTTCTTTGGTCCTTGATATTTATATCTATTTATATGTGGATATTTGAATGAATTTTTATATGATATTTTAAAATGTATACATGTGGATAATTGAATGATCTTTTTTATATCTTTTCTATTACCTGTGTGTGGGACACGTGGGTCTCAAATAGACTTGAACCCAAGACCTCCCATGTACGAGGCTCGTAGCTAATCGCTCCATTGTGGGGTCATCCCTAATATTTTAAAATATATTTAAATTTGTATAGATATTTTAAATATATTTATTTAAAATTATTGAAAGTGTTAGTTATTAAATTTATCACAAAATTTGGATAAACATCTTTATATTAAATTTATTTACAATTTTAATAAATTATTTATTTCATATGTGAAGTATATAATTTTATTAATATTATTTAAATTTAATGGAGAAAAATATTTTGTAAGTCTATTATTTTATTTTGTCATAGGTTAATTTATGAATCACATACTTTTTTTATATTGTAGGTAAAGGTGAGTTTTTAAAGTGCTCCAAGATTTCTAACAATCAATCCCAAATACATAGTTGATGTCTCAAATAGAAAATAAACAAGAAACATATTCCATGAAAGGTAAAACTTCACACTAAGAACCAACATCACAAATCCTAGAAAATAGCATTTCTACAATGCATAGACAACAATACGTGACATTTCTTTTAAACCATTAATTGCATCTCATCCCCCTCAAAAGAAGCCTAAATGTTCCAATAGAACATCATTGTCAAAATTAATGTCTTCTTTATCCTTTTGTAAAATTTTGGAGTGGACTTTATTTTTCTAGGACCCTAACCTTTGTTTATGATCTTCCTCTTCAACACAGTCTCATGGAACATGGATGTATTAGCAATAATGTTCTTGATAGTTTTCCTACTAACTTGAGTAACATTCTTTAGGGAGGGTATCCACTCATATTGCTTCTTCTCTAATTGCCCCATTCACTTTTTTATCAATGATATTGACAAACATTAATGCAAAAATCCTTATTTTCTCACATTCCTTCGAACACCTTTATGCTCCTCACCATCATTTTTTGGGGGGAGAAAATGTTCTCTCATCTAGTCTTCCATTTTCATTTTAGAACCACTTTAATACACTATGTTATAGATATAAATATCCTTCCAAGGCTCTAACTCTAGACAAAGTTGTTTTACTGTTGCAGCAAGAAATATTATCATCACCTTTATCTCTCTCATCCCCCAAACAACTTCATCCTTGGCTATATACTTAGTCATATCAATAGAAGAAATATAGAAAACCCTAAATTCTCCCTCTACCAACATGGTCTTACCTCTATAATGAGAGATGGAATCCTTTACCTACTTGGTTGTTGATCAACAATTTTAAGAGTCTTGGGACTAGAATGAGAAAAAAATATTCCCATATTAATGGTCATTTTGGAAAATATAGAATCAAGGGGATTGGTGGATGTAATCTTGATCATTGGAGAAAGAAATAAATTGGTTATAGTAAGATTTGGTTTGCTCAAATTGGTACTCTCATTGTCAACAACCTCAACCCTAAATTTAGGTGTATGTGCTAAAATTATTCTCCTAATTTTTAAATGCAATTTATCAGCATATTATCATTGAAACTATATTTAACATTAAATTAATGAATCATGTACTAATCATCATTACATCAGTCATTTAGAATTTGTTGCATAATTAAGTATTAATCACCATTTATCATTTACTATGTCATTATTACTTTATCCTATTTATTTATTAATTAAATAATATTTTAATATTTATGAGAGACAATTATCCATTTCTAATAAATAATTTATATTTTAATCTTCACCTCATTAGTTATCTTCATATTTGAACTAACATTTTTTGTCTTTCACTAGTTAACTCCCTTTTCAAATTAAAAAGCTCTCCTCACTCTCTATTTGATAAATGATATATTTTATTATTATCCACCTAGGAGTTTATAATGGTAATTTTTTAATTACAACGGAATTGACACTGTAGTCAATTAAATTAGCTCTTAATTCATCATTTATCTACATCAATCCTTTTGATTTTTTAGGAAATTCTATAAATACCTTCTTCTCTTATCATTTTCATGAATCAAGTGTGTTTACAAGTCCAATGTACGAAAATTTGCTCTCAAAAATATAGTATTATGTTAATAAGTTGCATTCACATCTACTAATGAGTAATTTGCCCCAACTAGATTTATCTGAGGTTTGCATTGAAATAAGTAAATATAATTTTTTTAATTTATTTATTTATATTAGTCTATATTTTTAAGATCTTTTTCTTTCATACATATATTCTAATGAACTTGTAGTGTCATAAACTACACGCAATGTCAATTTCACATTTATTCATTGTTTCTAGTACATTTATGACAAAATTCATCCTTTGGATGTCATGATTTCAACTTCATGAATAACGAAGATGAAGCATTAGCAGCCCGTGGTTAGAATTTGGGATGAAATTGGTTAAATATCTACACAGCTATAGACATCCCCACAAATTATGAGATTCAAATGAGCATATTCCATAGCAGAAGATTTTGTATGTGTGTCACATGGCACAAGCACATCCATAATGTCTATTCCAACTCATTCTAACAAACAAAACTCTAGTTTTCTATCTTATTCTATATATTGGCTATTCAAAAATTCTCTCTCTCTTTGATCTTGTAGGAAATCTCTACCCAAATCTTTTCATGATCTTAACATTCATAGCAGGAGAAAAGACTTCTCTCAAGTTGCTATCATGTCCATTATCATTAGAGAGGAGCCATAACCGCTAGTAATGCTCTCTTGTGTATCTACTGATCGTATCTATTTATTTATGTATTGTATGTTTCTTATCATCTTTTGATCCCTAATAATTTATTTTTTGCTTCATAGTAGGGATTTATTCTATTATGTGTCTTTATTTGATCATTATCTCGCTGCCCATGGAGGTGGGAACACCAAATTAATAGTTTGATTGGGTCAAACCCCTAGGGTGAACTCACAAAGATGGTTCCCACTTTTTGGTACGTCCTGATTTTTGTTGAAATCATACATTTTTTAGAAAATATAATGATTTAAGCTTTAAGAGGTCCCATTTTAAGTAATTAATTAAAGAGAGTTAAATCAAAGGCTCTTAGATCAAAATTTCTTGGATAGAACCTCCTTACTTCTAAATCATACTTGCAATGGAGTCTCCTTTGCATCTATCAAATGTTGATAAAAAACCAATTTTACATTAGCTTTTGGGGGGTCAAATTAATTCCTTTAAAAGTGTTTTTTTTAAAAGTATTTAGTCCTTATTATAAGCTTTCCAAATAGTATAACTTTTAATATATTTAATTTCATTAATATATTTTTATTTTATTTCTTATGAATGTAGGTTTTTCACCGAACATGAACTTCTTTGTTCAATACATTGGGAAAAATAGTAAACTAATTCAAAAAAAATCTGAAAAATATCTATGCACTAGGTATTGATGTTTTCTTTCGAACAAAAAAAAGAAAATTGAATTTTGATATATATAGAACAAGTTATTTTTTCAAACATACACCTATATCTAAATTATAATTAGTCGAACTTCAAAACTTAATAGAATGTAAAATATTCAACATATCACTATCAAGCCAACTGCATGCCCTGGGTATTGATGTTACAAACCAAAATTCAAAAGAATTAAGTTTTTATCATTTATAGAAAAAACATTATGCGTTTCAGGGTGTACATCACTCTTAAAAAATGTTGATTGCTGTAAAAAATTACTTTTTGAGGGAGATGGAAAAATCAATAAAATTTTATTCAAACAAATTTGAAAAAAATATATTTAGAATCTACAAACAAGATGTTAAAAATCACTAGTTTATATCATCTTCAAATTCTTAACGGTTTAAAAGTTATAGGTGTCGGAAAGTGAAGGTTTTTTTCAAAATATTCATATAAGTGTCAAAGTTGGTCAAAAAGTGGGAACTAGTATTGTGAGTTCACCACCTATACAACCTCAACATTCTTTCCATCTCCATATGTGCAGGTGATGTACAGGTCCGAGAAGTAAGAAACTACATTTTAATGTTCTTTTGGAATAATTATAGGTTTTTATCCATAAGGACGATAACATGGCACATAGATGTCCCCACAATACACTGGCATCCAAGGCTACCACATTCTCTATTCAATAAATTAATCTCTATGTTATGAGCTTCATTTTTGTCTAGTTCAAACATTTTTATCACTTTGTGTTTTCTAGATATCGATGATTTATAATTTTTTTGTAGTTTAGTGTAGTTAATGTATCTTTTCCATTATTGTCTTTCCTAGATCACTACAACACTAGTTAAGTGAGGTAGTTGAGGTTCTTTTGTTCATCAAGAACTTGAAACATTTTGAGTAAAAAATCCCTTCCTCTACTTTTTGATGAACTTGACATGAATTCCTTATGTCAGATCTCTTTCTTAAAAGTTTTGATACATTCAATAAGGCATCCTCACAGCATGACTTCAATATGTTGGATAATGCCCTTGATGACTTCCTAGAGGTACCTCCTTCTACTCATAAGCCTATTAAACAAATACTAGATTTAGAATCTTCTTCCTTCTAGGTTGACAAGCCTATGAATATCATTGACTTGCCCCTAAAAGGCCTAAAAGACTAATTATTTGCATGACCGCAACTAGTCCTTCTATAAAAAAAAGTTGAATCTATTTTTGGTACTTTTACAATTAAAAAAAACTCTCTTGATCTTTTCATGAGATTTTCTCAACCTAGAAACTCTTCTTATCATACAATTTCTCATATGTATAACACTAAAAGGAATATAAAAAAGCTAAGAAAGTAAGAAGCCAAGAAATTATGATCTTATCGATAAAATTCATGTTACTATCACTAAGATCTCACTTTGGGATTTTCTTTATATTGCTTTGGTTTATCAGGGTATTCTTTAGGAAGCTCTTCAAAAGGTCTTGTTTCTACTACTAGGCCTACTAATTTGAATAATTTGATAAATCATATTCAAGTAAATTAATTGAATATTAGGTTCTATCCATATTAACTTTTACCTCTAGAAGTATTTACAACCAAGAAAATCAATTAATGATAATCATTGATGCTAATAATTTTGACATTAGATGGACTCTCTTTGATACTCATAAAACACTCAATGTTTCTAGTATTAATCTATTGCCCAAAATAAAGGTTGAATTAAGTTCTCTTGCTACATCTTCTTTGCTAATATGTAGCTTTGATAATAATGTTAAAATTGCTTTAGGCACTATTTTTTTTCCTTTAAAGATTGGATGAGATACTATTCCAACCTTGGTGTATGTTATGTCATGTCCTCTACCGCACAATCTCATTTTGGGTAAACCTTGGATTCACAATTTGGGAGCGGTCACTAATAATCAGTAAAGATTTTAGATGTCCCATTAACTAGTGACCTTAAATAGGAAATATTGTTTTTGTTAGCAAATGTGATGACTATATTCATTTTTATATTGACTTTTGTGATCTTAATATAGCTTCTATTGAAGATGATTTTTTCTTTCAAAATAATATGATTGTTAATTCAATCATAGGTTATGCCTTTCTTTATTTCATGGATGGATTTTTGGGTTACAAAAAAATGCTCTTAACTCAAAATATCAATATATGATAGTCTTTACAACCCCTTAGGGTACATAATGTTATGCAGTCATGTTGTTTTGGTTCAATAATACTAGAGCAACCTACCAATGCATGTTGACTTTAATCTTTCATGATTTTATTGCGAAGATATTAGAAGATTATTTCAATGTCATATTAAATAAGCCTATGACACATCAAGATCATGTTAATAATATCCATCATATATTTGAAAGACGTTTACTCTATATGGTGAGGTTGAATCCTCTTAAGTGCATCTTAATTGTATATTACAACAAACTTTTAGGATTTACTATTTCTCATCATGGAATTGAAGTCGATCTTATTCAATACAAATAAGATTCATGTAATCATTAATATTCCTCCACCTAAAAAGATCTAGAAACTTTATAGTTTGCAAGGGAATATTTATGCAATTCATATATTTGTATCTCAAATGGGTGATTGTACCCTTCCATTCACATAATTATTGATGAAAATTTTTCATGTTCTCAATGGGACGATGAGTATCAAAAGGATTTTGTTTCTATATAGATTTAATTGGTTATTAATCCTAACTTAATTTTAGTTATGCAACATACACCCTTTCAACTCTATATATCACCATTAACTAATGCATTAGCAGCCTTATTGGCTTAGTATCATGATGATGGTAAGGAAAAAAAAATCTATTACATTGGTTGTATTCTTATGGATTATGAAACTTGTTAATTTTTGCAAAGGAATAGTAGTGTCTTGCTCTCATCTTTGTAGTGTAGGAGCTAAGGCATTATCTTGTCCATATTATAGAAAGCATATGATTGTTAAGAATGATCTCCTTAAACATCTCTTAGTTAAAGTTGAACTCTCATAAAGATTGACAAAATGGGTGATATTTTTTTTTGAGTTCAACATCAAGTTCGTCATTCATAAATCAATCAAGGGTTAAGCTATCAATGATCAGTTGGTGGAAGCACCTTCACCTAAATCATTTCCTACTTTATATTTGTTCCTAGATGAAAATCTATTTATAGTAGACCATAAACCAATATGGGAAATGCAACCATATCTTTGCATAAATATTCTTACAACTTTTTTATAATTTATATTTTCATATTCATCATGTCATAATTTTGAAATATAATTTGTATGATAAATCAAAACCATAAGATATTCATCAAAAAAAAAAACCTAGCAAGCTTAAAATACCAATATTATGACAAATTCATCACTTGAAGCAATAAATTTATAGAATGGATGAATATATTTGTATATTGAGGAAAGGTTTACTCATAATCCTTTAAACTAGAAAACACTCTTTAAATTTTCTAAAACTAAAATGCTCAATTTTACATGATTTTTAATAATAGTTTCTTGATGTTCTATATCATTATTGTTAACAAAATTATTCTACAATGACCTATTTCTAGTCATGTGAAAAAGATATGCTTTATTCTAGGGATGACCCCACAACGCAGTGGCTAGCTACGAGCCTCCTACATGGGAGGTCTTGGGTTCAAGTCTACTTGATTGGTTCTTAGCTCCAGAGAAAAGCTAAAATTATCAAGAAAAAAAAAAGATATGCTTTATTCTATTATATATTCTTAACAAGGTAAAGCAAAGCACCCACCACATTGAATAGATTCTAGTTCATTATTAAGCTCTCTTGTTCCTTGGCCACAATTTTTTAAAATAATTGATTCTGATCCCTATCATTCTGCCTTCTTTATTCTTATCCTTGTTGCACTTTAGGCTTGAATTGTTGCTTGGATCTTCGCTGTTTTCAGCATAAAATTTATATATGTAACTCTCATAGGTCCATAGTGATTGCAAAATATTTAGTTTTCTTCCAACTTGGTTTGTAAAATCCTTTCCTTTTAATTATCTTTTTTTCTTTGTATCATATGACATAAACATTTTTTGTTTTAAAAAATGTAAGAATAATTTAATGCCTTGATAATAAATGCATATGCTTTCTAGGTATTTTCCTCCATAAAGTGTAGAAACTCTTAATTTAAAATTGATTTACCAAAAAAAAGTTTGTTGGGCGAATTGAGATTGAATTAAATTACTCTTTACATAGATTTTTTTAAACAATTTACAGGTTAACAAAAATTTAATTTCAACCAAAGAAATTAATTGCGAAATACCCAGCGTACCCGCCACCACGGTCGTATGCCGCCCAGCCTAAGCTACGGGCTACCGCTAGGCTGCCTATTGCTTCGTTCTTGGTCAGTGTATGACTTCATTTCCTTCAAAATAGGCATCATTTTCGTGTATAAAATCCAAGCGGGGAGGGAATGCAAAGCTAATATTTCCTGCCTGTGAGATAAAGAGAAGAGAAGCAGCAACACAGGAGAAGAAGAGGAGGGCAGAAGGGGCGTGACAGAGCTCAGTTATTCTCTGTATTGAGGGGTGTTAGTGCGCATGAGGAATTGGTTAATGCGTTACTGCAAAGGCGTACTGGTATTGGATGCCACGGACTGTATCTCATATATTGAACTTGTCGGGCAGATCCGGCAGATTTCATGGAGACATACGAGCAGAATTTATCATAGGATATTTTTTGCCAATGAACAATTCAGTTTCCTAATGATTAAACCCATTCCACTTTGACATTTTCTATTTTTATGGAGCCACGTGGCGTAATCTTCTCGGGAAGGCGTGGGAGGAGATATATTTCTTTCTCAAAAATTATGTATATCTATTATTGAAATTATTATACAACATTGAAAAAAGGACCTTTATTTGGATAAATGAATAGAGATAAGGATTAGAATTAGTCATAGATGTCATGTGACGACTTCAAATAAATAAAACAAGAGGAAAAAATGGTACTCGTGGATCTGCCTATTGCAATTTGACTAAAATGAAAATATAAAAGATGAATTGATGCAATACAATATGAACAAGAGCTACAGAGCAGCGAAGATTCTGCTCAAAGAGTGATAATTTTGTTTGATCGAGGTTTGGACTTGCCATGTAATCTCTATATTATTGAATGCAAAGCTCCAATCATTCAATAGAAAGTCTTCATGCCTTCATTGTGCTTTCTTTGATGTGCTTCTATCCATAATTATACATCATATGGAAATAACTAAGAAAACAGTGCCATCATGACAATTATCTACAATAGGAAGGAAGTGACAGATTACATTGAATTATTAAAAAGTTGAAATGTTCTAAATGAATATTAAAATTTTGAAATGTTGTATATGAATTTGATATACCAATTTGTCAAACTCAAATATTCTGATAGATTTGAGTAATAAGTAATAAATCTAGGACTAATGACTCTATACTTGTTCTAATATTGAAAGAACATTGAAAGAAAGAATCGAGTCTCGAATAAAATCAAGGAGCAAATGATATAAATTCTTAAATGAAAACAAGGAGCAAATGCTATAAATTCTCAAACGATTGTAATTAAACACTGTATAAAGTATATGTTGGTTGCTTTTAACAATTACAGCCCAAACTACATCCCTCTACCTTTTTTCTTTTATCATTGCCACAAACATAAAAGAGACCTTAAAAGGCCCAAATGTTTTTCAAAAGCAACATAACTAGAATTTTTCCAGAGATCTACCCTTATCTTCTTCCAGTTGCACTCATCACATGAAGGTCTAATCAAGGCGAAGACTAGCCAAGTTGTAGAGAACATAAAATAAAAGTTAAACATTTACAACAACAGTAGCATAAAAACACACATGCAAGTGACCACATCTTTGCATCACTAGCTTTTATAGGCATTGAATTCCAAATCCAAATGATCTTCATTTAGAGGGGTGTCAAAAACTAAACATTTACAGCAACACTAGCATGAAAAAACACATACAAGTGAGCACATTTGCATTACTAGCTTTTGTAGGCATTGAATTCTAAATCCAAATGATACAGATTCAATTGCAAGCTAGGTGAGCTTGTGTAATATGACCATTCAACTTAATGTTCTACACAAAATATTTAAGTAATTATGAAACACAATTCAATAGCTTAGAAATATAGAATGCTAGATGAAATACAATTGTAAAAATACAGTTCAACAACTTTGAACTCATTTCCACATCAACCTTATTCTAAAAGAAAACAAGCCATATCATAAATGATATTGTATTCACAATTGATATAAACCTAGAAAAACATTTTTTTTTTTTACCCAAAACCAAAATCTTGAGATGGTATTCATGTCATTTCCGATCAATTCCAATACAACAATATTCAATCCGAGCTAGATTTTAATGCAAGGTAGTCTTCTATCAAACCTAACCACCATAACATCTTGTAATGCATAAATGATACTTTTGAAAATTATTTGACTAGTGGAACACTCAAATCACTCTATAGAATGATATGCAATGCAATTGTGAAAATGTTATACTGCACAAATCTACTACTTATAGATAGTTTGTTTTTCTGCTAATGCTCAATGTCTCACAAATCCAGAAGATCCCACATGCATGCATGCCAATTATGAAGTTCAAAGTTGATGATGTAGCTATTGACATGGTCTATGCAAACATTGGTCTTCATGCCATCCTACAGGTAACAAATACTCATTAGTAATGCATTATGTTTGATATAGTGTATTTGCAGAAAAAAGAGCATTTTAGATTAGAAAACAATGTTAAGTATCAATGGATACATAAATGATTAAACGGATGGTCAACCAAAACGTGGAGGTAAAAGTGATACTTTTAAAGACTCTACATGTTGTAGAGTTCCTGAACTCTTATAGGTGAATTATTAATGATAGATCACTGATTTGGAAATATGGATTAAAAAATATATGTAGTTAATTTTAGAATTAATTTCTTGTTTACTATATGAATCATGGCAAACTAATATCAAAAAATATAAAAGTAACATTTAATAATGATAGTGAAACATTGAAACGAGGAGATTAGTTTTGAATGAGAAGTTTGAGTGGGAACCTGGGTGGGAAACTCGCCCCTTTGATTTTGATGAATCTATAGGGGAATGTTGTAGATGTTAGTACTCAAGGACAACAGGTGGGTGAAAATACAAGGAGCAGTTAGGATAACAACATAATTTTTGAAGATGGGGACCCACAAAAGGTGGGGATTCTAGATGACCCTGGAAAGAGACGTCATGATGTGGGGGGGCGGAGTAGATCTTGGGCCTCCCTCTTTCGTATCAAACCTTGTGGCAAGTCGACATTCCCTCCTGTTAATAATATTTTGAATCCAGCTTCTGGGTATTTTATGATTGTTGTCCCTGATCCAGTGATTGATCACAATATCTCTATTATGGATTTATCCTTAGTTGGAAAATTTATGGGTGCTATTCCTAACATTGATGTTGTTAGATCTTTTGCTAAGAGGAGATGGCGCCTAAAAGGGCAGATTGAAATAACAACTATGGCTAAAGGGTTTTTCTCCTTTACCTTCTCTTATGAAGAAGACTTGTCTAATTTTCTTTGTGGAGGCCCCTGGGTTATTGGGAAGACTTCGTTGGATTTGAAGCGTTGGTGCCCTAATCTAGATCTGAATGATGGTATTTTTTGTTTTGCCCCTGTTTGGGTTAGATTTCTTGGTTTTCCCTTGGAGTTCTGGCATGAGGATATATTTAAGGGTTTGGCTAGCTCATTTGGGGAACTTCTTTATGTTGACTCAATGGCAGTAGCTAGGAAAATACTGATCTCCCATCCTTAGTGGATATCATTTCTAGGTTAGGGAAATGGACCCACTCAGTTGAGTTTGAGACTATGCCTTTTGTCTATTTTAAATGTAAAAATTTGGGCATTGGGCTAAAAAATGTCCTCTACAGATTAATAAAATTGTTTCCCCCCTAAAACAAATTTTGGAAACAACAATGGCCTACATAAGCAGATTTGAAGAGAAAAAATGTCAAAGGTGACTCAGAATGAAGATGGTAGTATTAAGATAGTTGAGGATATTGGGAACATGAGGGAATCTAATTCTTATACTCTGGTTCAATTAGAGAAAGATAGAGATATTGATGTTATCAAGACTACATTGCAAGCCTAGCAGGACGAGATTATTGGTATGGTGAAAGGTAATAGTGAGGATGGTTATGGTGAAACAAAGCATTTTGTTAAAGATGGTCGTATAACTAATCCAGTTATTCAGCAGCTTGAGGAAGGAGAAATTGATGTTGGACTTAATGAGGCTGGAGCTTCTTTGTCCACTCCTAAGAGCATGGAAAAGGAGGTTTAGAACGAGGCTGTGAATTGCATGTGCTCTCAATCTGAGGAGAAAGTGAAGTCTACCTATCTTGCAGAGGAGAGGTCCCCTCTCCCCCAGAACTTGTTGGAGGAAAAGCGGAGTGAGTCTGGTGGTGGGAGCGGTCCATTAAAATCAGGGAAAGTGAATCACTTGCGAACCCAAGAGGCTATGAGGGGTGAAGCTCTATTTATCCAAGTTGAGAAGAAGAAATCTAAGAAAGCTGGATAGACTGCTGGGGCTCCACATGTTGGTGTTTCTATAAGGCAAAAACATAAAGCTAATACTAGAACACCGAATACCACTCCTGATAGAAAATCTACTAAATGGTTGAGAGAGAAAGAATGTAGATGTAACTTGGCGGATGGTAGTTAGAGGACCATCTATGAGGTTTGTTCCCCTTGTAAAAAAAGAAATTTATTTCCTGGAACATACAGGGACTCAGTGTTCCCCATAAACAAGATATAGTTCATAAAATGATTAGGGATTATAAGCTGGATATTGTCCTTATAGAATAAAATAAAATGATTAAGGAAAATATGGTAATCTGAAGTTTTTAAAGCATTGTGGGGTTGCTGGTAGTAGTTTGGAAGGTGCTTCGAGTGGGACTCTTTTTTTTTGGAATTTGAATTACATTAAGGGTGAAATATTGGATGTTGATTCCAATTTTGTTTCTATTAGATTTCAGCATATTAGAGATGATTTTTCCTATGTTCTCTCTAATATTTATGCTCCCAACTCTAAAGTAGCTAGAAATAAGTTTTGGAAGAAATTGGAGGTTCATCGCTCCAAGCACTGTAATGAAAATTGGATAATTATGGGAGATTTTAATACTCCCCTTCACAATTATGAGAAGTATTGAGGTTCTCAAATCCAAATGGATAGTCAGTTGGACCTGATGGCATTTATTGATGCTCAATCTCTACATGATATTGACCTTCAAGGTGCCTCATTCACCTAGACCAATAGGAGAGTGGGTGATGACCTGATTCAATTCCATCTTGATCGGGCTCTTATCTCTAACAATTGGCTGGTTAAGTATGTTTTTTTCCTTATGGCTCTCCCTAGGGTTGGTTTAGATCATTTCCCCATCTCTTTTGTTATAGAGGCTATTAATGGTAAGAGAAACCATCCTTTCAGATTTGAAAAAAAGTGGTTGTCCCACCCCCTCCTGGAAGATTGTATTATGCAATGGTGGAATATACCTATGGTTGGGTTTGCTATGTTTAGAGTTGCTAAAAAACTCAGGTTTGTGAAAGATAATATTAGAGGATGGAATAAAGAAGTGTTTGGCAATCTTTTTACTTCTAAATCTTCTATTCAGTGTGAGTTGAAAGACATTCAAAATAAAATTCAAATTGAGGGTTATTGTTCAGGATATTTTGAAAAGGAAAATGATTTTCTGAAAATGTATCATGATGTCATAGATAAGGAAGAAGTCTTTTGGAGACAAAGATCTAGGGCCTTATGGTTCTCTGCTAGGGATAAGAACATAATATTTTTTCATTTAATTGCCCTTAAACATAAAGCTTCCAATAGGATCTCTAAGCTAGTGGTGGATGATGGTGTTCTAGTGAAAGAGGAGGAAATATGTGGGGAGGAGTCTTTTTTTTTTTTGTCCCTCTCTCGGATGAGGCTAATCTGGGTGTTGATGCTTGTAATTCTCTTTTGGGAGCCATCCCCTCTATCCTGAAAGAAGAGCATAATAAGTTCTTGACTACTATTCTTTCTAAAGATGAAATTAAAGCTTTTGTATTTTATTTTGATGGTAACAAAGCCTCGGTTCTAGATGGTTTTTCTCTCTTTTCTTTCAATAATTTTGGAATATTGTAGAGAAGGATGTTTCAGATGGGGTGAACGAGTTTTTTTGAGCTGGATCGTTGCTCAAAGAACTCAATTCTACCTTTATTGTGTTGATTCCAAAATGTGTTGGGGCTGATTCTATGAATAGCATCTGCCCAATTAGCCTTTGTAATTCATTCTATAAGATTATTTCTAAGGTTCTCATGCTGAGGATTTTGTCCATCTTGGCGAATATCATTTCTCCTCAACAAAATGGATTTGTCCCTAGTAGAGAGATTATGGATTCTATCATTATTAGGCATGAGAACATCCATTCATTGGAGCTATCTCGAAAGAGAGCTTTCTTATGAAGTTGGATATTTCTAAAGCTTATGATAGAATTGATTGGCCTTTTCTTTCCAAAACCCTTCATGTGTTTGGATTTTGTGATAGAGTTATTAAGCTCATTTGGTAGCTAGTCTCCACACCTTCCTTTGCGGTTCTTATTAATGGATCCCCTTCTCGCTTTCTCAAATCTTCCCATGGTTTGAGATAGGGGGATTCGATTTCACCCATCCTCTACTATTATAGTGGAGGCTCTTGTCAGGTATTTGTTGAAACTGGTAACATATGGCTCTTTCTAGGGTTTGAGACTGTCTTCATCTAGTTTTTTGTATTCCCACCAATAGTTCATTGATGATACTATTTTATTGGGAAGTTCTTCTATTAAGGAAGCTATAACTTTGAAGAATTCTATTGATCTTTATAGAAAAGCTTCTGGCTATTTGATAAATTGGAGTAAAAGCTCTCTTTTATTTTTCAATACCCAAGAGATCAGACAAAGAAGGATTGATGATATTCTTCATTATGTTATTGGTTCTTTTCCTTCCACTTTTGGGCCTCCCCCTTTGCTTGAAATTGCCAAATTCATTTTGGTTGTCTTTGATTGATAGATTCAATAAAAAATTGGTTGTCTAGAAAGATGCTTTAATAAGTCAAGCTGGGATAGTTCAACTTTTGAAGTCAGCTAAAATCTCCTTGTCTATGCTCTTAGTCTCTTCAAAATCCCTTCCAAATTTGCTAAAGTTATTGAAAAAATTTAGAAGCGGTTCCTTTGGTCTGGGGTAGAGGAGAAAAAGCATATGCCTCTGCTTGCTTGGGAGAGTGTTTGTATACCTGAAGTTGGAGGAGATATGGGTGTTCGAAGTATCCAATCCTGTATTCAAGCTCTTTTGGCTAAACAGATTTGGAGAATTTCATAAAACAACCGTGAATGGAACTTGATCTAGCGTAGTAAGTATTTATTTTGCTCCCCTTCTTTGAAAGAATTTTTTAATGTGGATGCTCTCCCTTCTAGTTCTTTTCTTTGGAATGATGTGCTTAACACTAGGGAGGTTGCTTTGAAGGGAAGTTTTTGGAAGCTAGGAGATGGAAAAACAATCAAATTTAGGGAAGATTCTTGGCTCCCTTTTGGTCCTCTCTATGATCTCCCAGATTTTACTCCTTTTATGGATGATTGCAAAGATGCTTTTGGTGTTTTTGTTTCTGATTACTGGAGAGATTTTGGCTGGGTTAATCTTTTAGAGGCTTGTCCTCCCTTGCTTCCTATCTAGCTATCTCTTATCTCTTGTGTCCATTGTCTGAACTCTATGGACTCTCTTATTTGGAAGGGGACTTCTTTTGGACGCTTCTCGGTGGCATCTACTATTTATTTGTTGTCTCCTACTCCTTCTACACCCCCTCTACTAGGCAAAAGCTTGGGTGAAGAACCTTATTCCTAAAGTTAACATCTTTTTCTGGCTTATGCTTCAAAATAAAATTCTTACTATTGATAATTTATGTAAAAGGGGTGTTTTGCTCCCCAATAGATGTTTTCTTTGCTTGTAGGATGAGGAATTTGTTTCTCATTTTATACTTCACTACTCTTTAGCTTTTGAAATCTGGAGTTGTATGTTCCAAAAGTGGTGCCTCAATTGGGTCTAGCCTCAACAAATTTTGGATTTCTTTCAGCAGTGGAGATGCCCCTCTTCTAATCCTTCCATCAAGTTGTTGTGGTCCTTTCTTTTCCCTCATGTTTCTTGGGGGATTCGAAAGAAGAAATAATCATGTTTTTAGAGACTCCTCTCTCCCCCTTAATGTGGTTGTTGAAAAGATTTATAGGGCTATTTCTAAGAATGTTAATATGGTCTTCAATGTTGGATCCTTGTACTCTTCAAACCTAATCAATGACTTTGAGATTGTTGTTTCTAAGGAATGGAGATTGGTTCTTCCTAAATGTCATAGACAGAGGCATAATACTAGAGATAACTATGCATGTAATTTCCCTCCTTCATATTGGGTTAAAATTAGTTTTGACGGGGTAGCTAAGGGCAATCCTGGGCTGGATGGGTGTGGGGGAGTGATAAGGGATGAGACTGGTACGTGTATTGCAATGGTGGCACTCCCCATGGGTACACAGACCAACCACCTTGCCAAAGCCATGGGTTTCTTCCAAATTTTGCAATTTGCTAAGCAACTTCGATGCAGAAAGGTGTGGATTAAGGGAGACTTGAATAATATTATTTAATATGTTAAGGGGAAAAGTTCACCTTCATGGATGATTGAAAATATTATTAATTCCTCTAAGAAAATAATCAATACTTGTGAGGATTCTTATATTTCTCATAACTATAGAGAAGGTAATTATGTAGCGGACTATTTCGCTAACATGGGTTAGAATTAACACTAGGAAGGTGTGGTTTAATGAAGACTACTTGGATTTTGAGGTTTGGTCACTCCTTATGCATGATCAAACACATGGCAGATATGCAGAGATCCCTACTATTTTCGATGATGAGAGTTATTAATTTTGTCATCGTTTTATGGCAAGTGTTTGGGCTGGCTTCCTTAAGTTTCTATTATTACTACCAGACTTCGCATGATTTATGGGCATTATTTGATGTTGAAGTCATTGCTGGTTTTCTGCTACAAAACCTGTTCTTCTGAAGTGGGTTGTCTCTGAGCTAAGTTTTAATACTATGGGGGGTCAGTAGTACCAGCTAGAACCTCCTAATTGTGCTAATTGGAAGAAGAATCCTACCATTCGGCATAGATTACAAAGGGGGAGTGGTGACTTTTCTAGAGAAGTTGCATGGGCATAACTAGAGTGTTACGAGACAATTTGTGAAGGGATGGAAGGATGGTAAGGTGCATCTATTTGGCATGGTGATTGAGATTAATGAAGAACTTATTGCTGAAGTAACGAGCATGTCTACGAAGGGGATTAAGTTTTACAAAGATAGAAAAATCTCTAATGCTACTGTGAAGAGATTCTCCAAGAAGGAGAAGGAATGTGAATGCCTGGTGAAAGCCAATAAGACCCATTTTGATCTGAAGTAGATTAAAGCCATATGGTGGGAGATTTTGAAGGTGATTATGGAGTTCTTCACTCTAGATGACAGGTTCACTAAAATTTATGAGTATCACTTTGTGTTCCTTAACCATTTTCATCACAATGAGAAAATGTCGTTCTTGTTTTATTTGTTGTCTTCTTTGAATGCAAGTACTGCTGATTTCAAGGAAGACCCACATGTTAATCCTATTTTACACCAAGGTTTAATTGCTCTAATTTTTTAGCATTTGAAAGCTAGGGCTTCTAAAAACCCTAGTAAGCCATCCCTTGTTTCTACTAAAAATGTTGATGTTAGTGAGGAATCAGAGTCGGAAGGATGAGAAACTTATAATGATGATGGGGATTATACCCCTCATTCTAGTAAAAAAGCTAGAACTGGGATGAAGATGGTTGTTGCAGGTGTGAGTAAGGGTTCCCCTGGTGCTGGTGGGGAAGGCCCGAGTAAACACCCTAAGGGTAAATCTTGAAAAGACACTTTGAAGGTTTATAATAGCTCTAATGACTAGGATTTCATGGACTATGTTGAGGTTTCATCTACCTCTCATGGCTCAGAGTAGAATTCTCAGGATTTGGCGGATTTTTCCCCTTAGGATTTTCATCCTAAATAGGAGATACTATTTGATGTGCTTAATGTCGTAAATAACAGCTCATTGGAGGTTTTTCATCTTTTTAGATGGGTATTCTATGAAATCAAAAACATCAATCTTAAGTAGTGGTCTTTATTTTCCAAGATGGAGGTTATGCAGGCTAATGCTAAAAATTTGTTGCATAGTATTGTGAGAGCTCACCCTGTCGATTGTGGTAAAGGGATGATTGAGGGTACCTTGGTTGGTGTTTTGTGGACTAAAAGTGAAAAATAGGTGATGATAGATTGTTTAGCCAAGAATATGGAAGGTACTAAATGTGTTAAGGAAATATCTAACAAATAATTTGTGGATATGGATGCCAAAATCGCAAAGTGTGATAATACCCTTAGGGGAATTATGGAAACAAGTCGGAACATTGTGAAGGCTTCTACAGACACTATGTCTACCAAGGTCAGCAAGCTAGAGAAAGCTCACATGGACATGGTTGTTGTGGACGTGGATAAGGAAATGGTTGTTGGTGCTGATGATTTGGGTCCTCCGAGAAAGCATACTCATGTCAGTATGAAGAAGAAATCCATTGAATTGCCTCAAGACATTTTGGACTTTAAGAATGCTACCAAGAAGATGCACCATCTTAGTGCTTATGTTGAGGAGAACCTTAAAAATTTGGGTTAATCTTTTTTTGTTGCTGGTTTTGTGCTGTAATTTTGCTGGCCTTTTGCTATTTTTGTGGGCTGAGTGGTCTTTTGTTTGTCTTATGTTGTCTCTCAGTCCCAATTTGGTTGTTTGTACTGTAATTTGGTTATGATTTGTTTCCATTTGATCTATCTTGTTTAATCTGATGTAAAGGGTTTCAAAGTCCCTACAAAACTTGTTTTTCCTGTAATAAAAAACATTTAATAATGATAGTTGAAAAAAATTGTATATGATATAGAAATCCTCGACTCTATCATTGAGCTACTAATTATGGATAACTAAATGTGAAATACCATTATTTAGTAATACCAACTATAGCTACTAATTATGGATGACTAAATGTGAAATACCATTATTTAGTAATACCAACTATAACTTCAATTGTTTCAAAATTAACACTGCTCCTATTTCTTTCTAATTGGCTAAATTGAGATCTATACAAGAGCATAACAAAGAAAGCTTAAAGAATATATTATATATATGAGATAATAATCACAGTGGTTGACAAATAAGCCTACTAGAAGAAACCGTAAATGCAAAAGGATCAAAGAGAAAGTACCTTGTTTACACACTTCTTTTTTCAGACTTCATATCATGCTTTGGTTAAATCAAATAACCAATTCCTTGGAAAGCAATATTGTCCAGCAAAATCATAGACAAATTAGGTTGAAATCACACTCCACTTTGGCCATTACACACTATTAAATTCATAACTAAATCATTAAAATGAGTCGTAATACACCTTCGGAAATGGTTAATGTATTTAGTATTCAGAGTAAAATGTTCTAGATCCACTCTCCATATTCTTTCTATTCCGTCAAAAATAAGTCATGGAGTTTGTCTTGCATTCCTATACTTCTCTTTAACGTCTAAAAAGTTACAATGAGAATCGATAGATCACCCGTTTTGGTGTTTTGAGCAATATTGTTATCTCAGATGATGAGAAATCTCATGAACAACAATCTAGTGTTTCTATGCATTTTGAGTCTCAGAAATAGTGATACAAAAAGAATCAAGGAGTTAGCATTTTGGAGAATTTTTAATATCGCAGTAGACAACAAACATGAGATAGAAATTGTCATTGACAAAAACATTAATCCTTTTAAATTGCAATTATTTTGTATAGTTGGATTTGACACCAAGAAAGAGGCAGTATAGTTGGATTTGACAGCAAGAGAGAGGCAGTATAGTTGGATTTCGATGCCACTTCAAATGAACAAATTATGTATATGGCAAGTCAAAGATGAATTAAGGAATTGCGTGATATGTGGACTACAATGACCAAAAAAATGTGAAGGAAAAAGTCGTGAAATCGATTTTGAGAGCTTTATTTAGACAAATATATTTATATACTATCACAAAAATAGAATAAATTTAGTTATATAAAAAAAATTGTATTCTCATTTTTTGTTTTATGTTACGATCCTATATTATTGTATTTAGATCCTTTTGCATTTAAGAAAAAGTAAAATTGAATAGAAAAGGCCTTCCCATTTACCTTTAATACAGGTAAATACACTTGCATGACATTAAAGAAATTAACCTGTGTACAAATATTTAGACCAGAGCAGGGAACCCAGTATCAGATAACGTATCTGCAAATCCTCTCAACATGACATAACCTGATTTCACTAGTCATAATTAATTACAAACATAGAGCATCTTAAGTCTTTGATTAAAAGATTAAAAAGAAATAGCATAAAGCATAGTCTTGTGAATCATAAATTCTGAACATTATTTTGATGGAATCTAGTCATCAACTTGGCACATTCTCTACATGATAATAGCAAACAATGAGAGACGGAAATACAGAGAAGTAGAACTAGTTTTAACAAAAATATATAGAAACAACTAGGGAAGAGCTTTTCCATTTATATTAATTTTTCCTCAGTGTAGGTAGTATGGCACTCCACTGTCCTACTCCAAGATGGAGCCGTTCTAAGGATGCATAAACTAGTGTACGTTGTTGCAGCTGCTAGCGTTGATGGAAGATATTTCAACATAATATACTCCACCTGGCATAGTTCCATGAGAAACAATGACACCATTTCCAACTAAAAAGACAAGGAAAGCTCCATTTTAAATTTATTTTTCAGTGGACAAAAAAATATGCATTAACCCTTATTTTAGATCATGAGACTTACATCCTCCTCAAATCCAGCTGCCTTAAGGAACCTCTTCATGAAGAGGTAAGGAGTTGGAACCGTAATATTGAATTGCAATGTATTGAGGATTGATTTCTCCCACAGTCAGCAATGTATTGTATAATCATTGTAAGTTAAGTCAAACTAAACATAAGCAAAGTATCATTTGATTCATTGTTGCAGCTTAAGTAAAAGAGTGATGCATATTATACTCACCATTTGTAGAATGTCAGATTTTTTGTATGCATTATCAGAAACAAGGACAAAATCTTCAACGATAGGAGCATATATCTGCTCATATTTAGTGACCAAAAGAATAGAAGTTACCCCACAAGCTGCAATGATTTTTTCACCACAGTTTGTCTAGAAATATATCTATCAAAGAGATTGATTTCTAGGAATAGAGTCTCATACATGAGACCAAATTTCAAATGGACCTGCACGGTAAGAGGATACATGGCATCAAATACTGACAGCCTTTGGAAAATATTAAAATACATTCTATAACTTTGAGAGTGGGGGAAAGGAAAAACCTCAATAAGCCAATCTATCAAAATTGCTCACATTTTCTCATTTGTGTCTGTTTGGAGAAACATATAGTCTGGAGGAACGCAACTAATGATCTGTTATGAGTTTTAAGCTATTAGTAATTACTTGCAACAAGATACTAATACAAAATTTTAGAGAGTAACACTTTCTACCAACAAAACCAAGGGTTTAGTTGGTCTGTTGACAAACTTTCAACTACTTTTCCCCCACTAAAATGTCTTAAAAAAGTGAAAAAGAGCGTCAAACTTGGTTCAAGTAAAATACAAGCTATATAGGGAATGTGATGTAGATAAAAAGAGCAAAAACTCACCTCTTTCATGGTAGAAGCTATAAATCTGACTTCAAAAACTTATATTTATAAATATGTGGACTTCACTATACTATTTACTGTGCTATATGTCGGAACCAGATCTGGGGGCCAGAGATGTGTGTGACTAGGCACCTCTGTTGGCCACGCCTGGTTAAATTACTCAAACAATGTGTTCTTTGAAATGCATTTCAAAATAGATGCCTCGATTGAAAGAAGGTTATAGCTTCTGTCAAAGAGACTATTTTTCTTATGGAGGGGCAGTGGCTCAATTTGATGAGGAAGAGGGTGAAATTTGTCTTATACCAGACGACTTTTTTGATTTGTGCAATAACCTGTGATCTGCATCACTCAGTTTCAAAACAGGAGTGTAGTAAGGGAACTTGCGCTGAAACTACAAGAACACTGCATTGGTAATAGCTCCAAGGAATGGGATTCTGAAATGCCTTGCAAATATAGCTAGCATGTTGTGGTTCTTAAACTATGTAGTTCTCTTAATGGAGGTGATCTTTGATCAAATTTTATTGCTATATTATTTTGCCTATTTGAAATTTAATCTTAATAATGCTGGCAGTTTGTTGCTCAAATGGTCAACAAATACATGAAAAATAATTATCTAAAGTTTGGCAGTATCAAACAACTCACACCCAAATAAGAGAATTAGGTAAATCAACAAAAACTTGAAAATTAATATTGGTTTTATGATATATTGCGTAAGAGTACTTGTATCATGATGGAACAAGCAAAAGTTCATTACGTTTTATTATTAGTTCACTATTTGCATGCTTTGAGTTTTGGATTTCTTTAAAATTACTGGCTCAAGCTAAGAAGTGCATGCAAATTAGCAGAGGGCAGTTCAAAATCACGGTGGTAGGTCAACCATCAGAGTACACCTCTACAATTTAGTCTCATCATGAAGCCCCTGACCTACAACCTATGTAAAAACCTAAAAAAGTGGGTTCTAGAATCAACCCTCATAGAAAATATTATACAGTTAAAATATAGCATTAAAGTTCTTTTTATTTGATTTTGAGCTAGGGACTTGGTGATTAAAGATCTAACCCATCCTTAACAAAATGTCTTTTTGAAGCTTTGTTGAGTAGAGGTGCTCCAGCAAGGATATACAACATTATAGTTAATTTTTAGCAATGAGGTTTTTTCCTAAATTTTATTTTAAGCTGGAAGGTTCAGTGCCTAAAAGCTAACCTACGCTTAATAGGACACCAATTGAAAGCTCAGCTGGAGACAAAATCTTAAACAGGGGACATATGCAGGTTGCAAGAGCCTAAATAACTATACCTAATATTATGGAAGGAATAATGCCAATCTTTCAAACAGTAAAAGTGCAATACCTTTGCCACTGCATAATTGGGAAGAAGGTTTCCCCAACCCAATTGAAAGATTTTTCTAGGAATATATTCAGAAGACATTCTGCATGAATACATTTTCAGAAGCTAACAAAAGTGCAACAAAAAGAACTTAGCCAACCAAATAAGAGAGCAAATATGTCTTCCATAAGTTCTTTGAAATCCCTGGAGCAATTTCTGCTCTAGGTATGGCGTTCACAGTCATGGAAGACCAAACTGTAAATGAACTGAGACTATCAGAGGGAGAAGCAAACTAACTGCAACACATGGGAATCAACTGGCTGCATGATGCAATTGCTTACTCCAATAATCACTTCTTTAACAGAGAACGATACCAAGAAAATATGAAATCTTCATTTTTTTAAACACTTGAAACTTAGAACTGAGATTTAAAAATGGCAGAAATGTAAGCAGAATTTAACTTGAATTTTCAGTTTTGTTATCTGATTGTGGCACTATAGTTCACGATTTTGGCACAGTCGAAGGTGGATCTTGAAGTAGAAAGGATGGGAAATCTTTAATCTTGAAGTAGAGAGATGGGTGGACGGAAATACCAGCAGGCACCAGGGAGGGTTTTTGAAATACCTGTCAAACTGGTATGCAATAAGGCATTCATGCAATAGTTTGGCTACGTGAATCACCTTGCAAGGTGCCACGTACACCATTTAATTTGGCCTTTTCTTTTGAGGTTGTTATGCTAAATCTACAGTCTGTAACACTCTGCCAGAGATCTTGGGATAGATGCGTTCTCTCCAGAGACCTTGGGATAGATGCGTTCTCTCCTCTAGTAATTCCCATTTTCCTTCTGACAATCTGCTACCACCGAATTAAATTTCCAAAAAATATTTTTCTTAAATTTGAAATATAAAAAATTAACATGTTTCTTAGATTGAACATAATACTAAAATGGAAAAAAGGAAAATCTGATATTTTATTGGCTGCAACAGTTAAATATTAAATATTAAGACAACAATTTGTACTATTTTCCTATAAATATATAAAAAATAATTTATTAATTAAAAATATTCAGGATTTCTTATATTCTATTTTAAAATATATTACTAATAAAAAAAAAAAATTTAATATATTTATATTTAAATTTTTTTATGTAAAACATGTCAAAGATATATATTTGTCAGTTATTCTATTTTAAAAATTATATTATCATATTATATTTAATATAAATCATTATTAGGGGTTCTTTTCATAGTGTGTTGGTTAAGTGGTAGTTTTATTGCTTTGGCCACCAAAGTTCAAACTCCCACTCAACCTTTTTGATTGCATGCTTGTGCCTTCATTGATCGAGTGTACTCACAAGTTTGAGCCTTAGCATTGTTATATAGGGATGAGGTCTCCCGTTTATGTCACTTGCAATGTCTTTGCTCCCCCATCATAATCCACCCACGCGTGTCATTGTTTTCCATTGCTGCAATTTTCATCAGAGGGGTCGGAGTATATACCCACCCTTCCAGGCAAAACGTGTGCCTGGGAAACAATATTGTTGATGTCAACTCCCACATGGTTGTCATTAGGATCCCATTTCATAGCTCTAGGTCAAAAGCCTTTTTGTTGTGCTAGCATCACTAATCACAATAAAAAAATTTACATACACCTTATTTGTATGTGTACGTGTATGTGTATGCGTATGTATACACACGCACGCACGCGCACGTGTGCCCACACATATACACACACACATTATGATATTGTAATTGATATTGAATTATTAGTATGATATGATTATATTTTTATGTTTCCATTATATTTTTTAGGAAAGCAAAAAAAAATATTAAGTCTAAATTATTATTATTATATTATTTTATCATATCATAACATTTTTTATATTTTTTATTTATTTCTATCCTCGTCCTTGAGGAAAAAGTGGATTTTACGTATGGATGGTTTCAATCTCCCATGTTGCCATTGTAATAAGATATTTTAAATATATTTGTTAGAAAATATTGAGGGTGTTCATTATTAAATTTGTAACATAAGTTATATAACATCTTTATCTTAAATTTATTTACAATTTTAACAAAATACTTATTACATATGTTAAATACATAACACTATCGATATTATTATAACTTTATGAGAAAAATATTTAGTAAGTCTATTATTTAATTTTATATTATAGGTTAGATTATGAATTACATACCTTTTTTCATATTTATGCCAAAGGCATCTCTTATTTGAAAGACACAACCTGATTTTTTCATCTAATGATGAACAATTCTCAAATTATGAGGAGGTTCAAATGTTAATAGACACTTTCCTTGTTGTCCTACATAGAATGGTGGATGTGGAACTACAATGCATAGACTAGAATCTAAAGGAATGAGAATGATACTTGGTCCAAGATGTGATTCACTTTCTACCCGTTGGATAGGAGGTGTTACTATCGTATCCATAGATTACAAAGGATCCTTATGGTTAGTAGAATAAGTTAGACCCGAGGAATTGCCTAACGACTATCCGATTAATTTCATAGCTCTAAAACTTTGATAAGAAAAGAACAATGTATCCTCATGGGGGCAAATAGGTTTAGGTGGTTGCAACCAAAAATAGCTAAATAAAAAGTTTCCACGTTTAGAAAAGAATAGAACCTACTATGATATATAATATGCACTTGACCTTTAAATGGAAATTTGAATCACTTATTAATTATACTTCAAGAAACCAATTTTGTGGAGGTGAGCCAATAGTGACCCAACGCCACATGAAATTGGTTTGAGTTATGCATTATAATAAAGGGAACAACCAAGCTTGTGGGTCTAACTTGCCCATTAAGGTGGTTATGGTACCAATAGTAGGACAAGTGAAATAATCATGCACTTAACCAAGAATCATATTCGTCATAATTATCTTGTGACCATTTATATGTATAAAGGAACTTTATTATAATATTATTTACCATGTATACAAGATCAATGAGTGCTCCATGTGTGGTTTTGTCATCAATTCGACCAGAAATGTATAGTAGTCCATTTGGTGCATCAATTGAGTTATCACCTTTGGTAAAAGAGTTGCTAGGTTCAAGCTTAGATTTAGGTTTATCGTAGCTATGGTGACAATATATCACACTAACCATGCTCTTAAATTGGTTAGTTTGTGAATCAAGATATTTGGAATTGAAATTTGGTTTCACAAGATTTGTTGAATGAGAAGGTTGTGGGTTGATGAAAATTTGCAAGTTTTGGCTATGAGACCTACTATATGTATTCCCTTTATTTATTATACTAAATACATGTATAATATTAGAGTCAATAAGGCTTATCACTTCATGTCATAGATGTACACATTGCATAGTATAGTATCAAAGAGTGTGAGTAAACTGATAAAAGGCCTTTGAGAACAAATCAAGGAGGCAAAGATTTGGAAGTCTCTACAAGATGGATGAAGGAAATTTTAATGAGGTTATCTTTTAGTAATTGAAGCATTATGGAATAAAAGGATTTAGAAAGTTTGAAAAATTGTCAATTCATTGGTAAGGATGAAAACTGTACTACAATGGAAGATGTTGTAATTGCAACTTATGTTTGGATATTATTAGAAGAAGGAGAGTTGATTTTAATTAAAAAGAACTATTTTTTTGCTTAAATTATTGATAAGGTTGAATAACAACTTCAAATTGTCCAACTAGAGCTAGAGAGGAGGATCTGTCATATTGACTTGGCAATAATTGATAATCACGAAAGCATATTAAAAATAGTGTAATTGAAGGAATTTTCATGAATAAGGTTTTATCTTGAATTTATGGCTATCGATTCCCAATGAAAACCCGCATCACCATCTAAAAGAGAGAATGAAATTTACAAATAAAATTTTTAATATTTTTCTATAAAATCATTTACTTTCTCTTCCATTCCTTGTTTACAATACACCAAATTAGTTAACATTATCTAAAGTCTAATGTTGTTTTGAAAAATGTTATAAAAATTGATTAACAAGTTGTGAGCAAGAATGGATTGAATTATTATGTAATTGGGAGAAACCAATCTAAGGCCATATATTTCAATGATTAGAAAATAATTTTGCAAGAATGGCATCCTAAAGGATGAAGTCACTGCATAACATGGTAAAAGCTAATACATGAGAGGTAGGGTCTCCTTTCTAATTATATTTCTCAAAACGTGGTGTCCCAATCTTTTAAAGAATAAGAGATTTTAGAGTAGTATATGATAACAGTCTATGAGTGCAATATGATGAGGGTTCAAAGAGATTGAATTTGGTTTATGTTGGCTAATTGTTGTTGTAATGAAGATACATTTTGCAATAGTTAACTTTTATGATAAAAGCCTAAGGTGAATTGGTTTTGTTAAAGAGTGGAATATGAAGGTGGGATGGAACTAACAATAGGTTGTCAAACATAATGATAGGTAAAAGGTGGAGGGGATTGGCTAATGGTATGTTTTGATACCGAAGGATTAACATTTTGATAAACAAAAGGGAGAGTATTCAAAAGTATAACATAAGTATATTGATTCTACAATATTTTTCTATGTTAAATATATTAGCAAAATCAAAATCTTCAGAGTCTTTCTCTAATTTTTTGGTAATTTGATTGACCATCTAAATATCAATCATCTATTTAGATCTAGGCTAAAAGCTTAACTAATAATTCATCTTACTTAATTAGGCTTGCTAGTTTCGAATGACTTTTCTTTTCCATCTTCAGGCTACGTCATTTCATTGCAAATAATCTTACATAATGACATTTGTAGAAGAGTATTTTTTATTGCAAACTAAAAGCTCACTTCTATTAAAAACAGAGAAAACTTGAATATATTTAGAATCTATAATGTGAGTGAGATCTATTTGAGATGGAATTATATAAAAAAAAACATAAACAAGCTTTTCCAACACCACAAATTTTTTGCAAAAGAAACACTATTTTGATACCATAAAAGAAATTTAGAAATAATATTATAACAAAAAACAGTACACAAAACATATAATATAAATTTAATTCACATAAAAATAAGAAATACATATACAATTTCACACAAGAACAAAACTCTTAGCTCAAAGCCAATATCAATTCCTCTATCCTGCATATATGGACAGCTCAACATCAAATTATATCTTAAAAATTTCTAGTAGTATTTGATTTATTTTAAACTCTACAAATTTTAAAGTAGTTCTATTAAATCAGTAAACTTTAGACAATGTTATTTTTCACTAACAAGTTTAAAGAATTTAAGATAGTGAAGTCCCGTGTTAGAAAATAGAGGGCTGGACATTTCGATTGGCCCACTTGAAGCCGATGTTGATGATACGCCAGACGCATTCAGTGAGGACATGGACAGTTCATTCACAACGGAGGAGCTATAAGTGCGACCAACATTAAAGAGGCTGACGATGCATCAAGCCAAATATGGCAATTCCAGAAAACTTTAGACAACGTTATTGTTCTCCGAGTTAAGAGATTTTAGACCTACTTATGTCCTGTGCTAGACGGTAGAGAGCTGGACATTTTGCCCGAGCTGCAGGAGGCCATAGATGACGACAAAACTGACGCATTCAGTGTTGACAACATTTCATTTACAATGGAGGAGTTTTGTGCAGGCGAAGACGGCAAAGCTGACGTCACATCAAGACGAAGAGGCTCATTGTACACAGGAACAGGCAAATCGAGTGGAACATATGCTAATTCAGCTTTCCATTTCAAAATCTTAGTGACCTCTCTCATTGTGGGCCTCGATGAGGGATCTGGATGAGAGCACAGCAGCCCCACCATCACCAGCCGCTCCATTTCCTTCTCTTTGAAATTTCCACTATGTTTTTTATCCACCGCATCTCGAAGCTTTCCCTGTCCATACAGATCCCAAGCCCATTCTACCAATCTGCAATTATGGTCGCCAAGTGTAAGATCAACGGGTCGCCTTCCGCAGGCAATTTCCAATGAAACCGCCCCAAAGCTGTACACATCCGCTTCTGGACTTGTCTTCCCCGTTATGCAGCACTCGGGAGCTAAATACCCCAGTGTACCGGCCACCACGGTCGTATGGGAGGCCGCCTGATCACGCTCTACCACTCTTGCCAAACCAAAATCTCCCAGCTTGCCGTTGAATTGGAATCCAACATTACGTTGCTGGCCTTTACGTCTCTGTGAACAACACGCTGATCCAAATCTTCGTGCAGGTAAACAAGAGCAGAAGCAATATCACAAGCAATACTATACCTTCGATCCCAATCCAGAGTATCCTCTAGCTTCCCAAAAATATATTTATCCAGACTCCTGTTTGGCAGGTATTCGTAGACCAGTAGTAACTCTCCCTTTTGATGGCACCATCCTAAAAGTTCCACAAGGTTACGATGTCGGAGCCTACTGATTATGGTATTTTATTTCACACATTTAAGGTTTTCTTGTTAATTTGATGTTATTAAAATAGCTTGATAATCATATAAATGAATTCTAGAATGATTGTCAGGTAATTCACATGTGCTAGCATGAACAATGATAAAATATGCTAAATTCATTCTTTTATTTGAGTGTAGATGTTAGTTTTATGTCTTACATAATCAAATGATGTAAGTGATCTTGAAAATTACGATAACTCAAATTTTAATAAATATAATTATTTCTCATAGATAAATATAAGATCAAATCATAAACTCAATATGTAATTCAGCAATTCTATAGGCTATCCAAGAGGAGATCGATAAGAGGCAGGCTAGGAAGAAGTGGCATTTGGATTCTTCCCCCACTACTGGTTTAGAGGCATTAGTGCCTAGGGTGAAAGCAACTTTGAAATCACCTGCTATTTTATCTAACAAAGGATCTAACAACTGACTCTCCTTCTCCGATAAAGTCAAGGCTATGAGTTAGGACTAGAAGATCGAGGAGCCCCCCACTAGGTAGGCCATCGGTTCATTCCTTCGGTGGGGGTGAGTGTGTGTATTATTTGTTCTATTTTTCATTAGTCTCATCTGTGTCTAGGTTTTGTGGTGTCTAGTTTTGGCTGCCCACTAGATTATGTTTCTTTTTGGTAGCTGGCACTTGGGTTTTAAGCTCTCACTCCTCGTGAGTCCCATGGTGTTTCTCACTTTTTTGTCTATGTAGCAATTATGTAATGGTTTGAGCCTCTCTTGGTTAAATCTAATCAAAAGTGAATCCAAATAGTCAAACCAAAGTGTATGATGGTACTCATCACCTAAATGTTTGATTTTTACTTTTGCATATAATTGAATCAAAACCATGATCATGAGGACAAACTTGCATTTTTAGACATGAATGTGGTCATACAAATAGTTTAAAGGTATGTGTTCAATATATTGGATTATGGATAAGTGTTGAATTAATGATCATAATCAAACAAATAAACAAATTAAATTTGATTTTGTATGCATAAATACACATAAGGCGAGGTGGTAGAAAGTTGGGTATGTGGGCTCAACTATGCATAAAAATGCATCATTTATAGCTTAAAATGTAGTAATGTATCTCTTCAAATTAAGCACAAAAATTAATGAAAAATGCATCATCATTATTTTTTTACCTCACTTGAAGGTCCATGTGAATCTTTAAGTAAGATTTATGCATCTCTTAGTATACTCATTCTCAAACATGCATAATGTAAACACAATAGAGAGATGAACCCACAATTCATAGAAAGATGAAGATTATCCTTTCATATTTTTAATTGATTTTGCATATGTTATCTTACAAATTTAACAAAACAAGGATATTTTTTTTAGTATCTTGTAACTCACGAGATAAATTAAATGTAAAAAATGAGACATTATTGCCGATGTATGCTCCCCCTTTCATTGTCTGCCCTAATATGGTGTAATTAATTGAAGGAAGATCTTATCAAATCAATCAATGTTAAACATGAGCATATAAGAGTAAATTAATGATAAATAGCCATAACATAATTATTATTAAAACTATATGATAAAATGATGAATAATAAGCATGCAAGTTAATAAATCATTGAGGAATGAAATCATAAGTATCATAACTAGAACAATACACACTATGAGAAGTGCAATAGTAGATTAGAGATAAAGTCATAGATAAGATCATTATCCCATCGTGGGTATGATAATGGTGATGTAACTCATAATGGATAAAAATAATCATGAAAGAACAATAAATGTCCCTAATGTGGCATCAATGAATCTAAGCACACATAAGATAGATCATTAGGATAAGAAAACACAAGACAATGGTGATGTATACCCTTTTGATGCAAAAAAGCATATGAAAACTTACAACATCTATTGTGGCATCCATAATTGCAAGAGAGCATAGGGTAGGAATAGTGTATGATGAATAGGATCAATGGCATGAAGTCTAACAAAGTAAGTATGATAAATAGAAGATAAATGACACAAAGGTCTAATAGTGGGAAAAATCAATAAATAAAGAAAATTTGATCATAAGTGATATAGATTTAGATGATCAAATATCTAATATGATTATAGGGGGGAAGCCTAATTCTCTCAGAATAAATATGTTATAAATAAGTATGCTATATAAATTATGTCTGTCTTATATATAATAATGTAAGTTCAATATAAATAAAACTATATTTAAAACATGATAATGTAAAATAAATAAAGAAAAGAATGAACAATTTAATGCTTTAGAGTATATAAGAATTAACAATAAATATTAAAAATAAAATATGATCATATTAAATTATATATAATCATTAGAATAAAGATCATATTGACTACAAATAATAGTTGCGTGACACTGGAGGTCATATAGTCATAAGATTTTATCTAGAATTGACTATAAATAATAGTTAGTTTAGAATGAGGAAATCATCATGGAATGGGCCAATAGTTGGGTGGGGTTGAAGAGTTAGTATAATAGTCGTGGGTATAATATTTATTTTGGCAACATATTTATACTACATATTATCAATAATTAGTTTACATGTCAATTAAAAAATTTGAATGTTGATCAAGATGGACTCATACTTGAACACACGAGAATCTAAGAATGTTTATAGAAAAGCATAATTGCACTCATTAACAAGTCAAATAAATATTCTTTTTATTTCATGTAGTTTATATCATAAATATATAGTGTAAGTGTGTTATTCATAAAATAAGGTGTCCACTTAAACAAGGTATTATTATTGTAATCGTGGAAATTTTTTATTTTTATGTGTATAACTATTTGGGTAACAATGTATATGTATTTGAGTATTTCATATTAATAGATTGTCTTATCACAATATAAAAGGTGCCCTCAATAAATACCTTCTATTTTCTCATGAAATGTGAAGGATTATCATAACGTTTTCTCAAAGTTTAAAATTGAATAAGTTGCATTTTATGTAATAATGCATTATTTTTATAAGATCAAATAATGTTTTGTGTGTTCAACTATTGATCTATTTGTGTTGGATATAAAATTAGAGGTGAACAAAAATTTATGGTTACCAAAAGGTATTGAGATTATTTACGTTTCATATAAGTAATATTTTTTTAAAAATATGATATTGTTCTAACAAAAAATGATATTTTTTTGTTCAACTAGGGGAGACAAATTTATAGTCCAGTGTAGGCTATCTTTACGCTTCTCAAAATCTTATGCATATAATTCAAATCTGTCAATTTTGTGTAGTAATTTACTTGTCGAGTCCCCTACTTTAAAAATGTGTTTTCGAGTCTACATGGTAACATATGATGTCACACAACATGTCATTTTCTTGAGGTGTCCAAAATGGTCCCCAAAAAGTAAGAACAATAGTTATACATTGAGTCCTGTTTATTGGTGTCCTAAGGTGGCATTACAAAATTAGTTGCTTTGAAAAATTCATAGGAATATATTTGGGGATAAGTATTGACATGACACTTTAATGCACCACTATGGGGCCCATTTTGTTTTCCTACTATAAAATGAACTAGAACCCCACTCCATTATAGGTCCCTCTCCCCTACTAGAGATACCATAATGAATCTTTGGTTAAATCTTTAAGAAGTCACTTTTTGGAAACTTCTCACAAGATGTATTAATGTGGCAAGTTGTATGATAAGTCACACCTCCGAACCTTAATTGTAGATAGATTATAGGAATTTGATATTTTATGGAACCATTATATACTAACAAAATTAGTCCCAACAACTATCAGTCGTCTCCCTCCCCAATGTGAATACCACCATCACAAAATTTTCACAAATATGAGTCCTCTATTATCTCAATAGATACATTATATTTGTAAATAACAATGCACAACTATTGTTATTGTCCATGGACTTGTCAAGTGGACAACTATGCCTATCTAACAAGGTCTAAATGGTGTTATTATTAGTTCCTATCCTAGGCAGGATACTTATGCATTCACCAGGATCATTTATTTATTTTAGTTAGCCAATAAGATTTAAGAATTTTCAACAAGTCTATTGTCCATATTTATTTTATATTTTATGTAATTACAAAAATATCATTTTTTTTTACTCTCATTAGACCATATTGAAAATAGTAGGTAGAAAATTCAATTTTTGAAACAAAAAATAACTCATTTTTTTACATTTAATAAATGATATGTCATTGGAATTATCAGAATTGCTACCTGCACAAACAAAGCAGTATTGAATGATTTTAGTTTTATAAAATAATATAACAAAGTAGTATTGAAATTCGCACATTAATGAATTGAATGTCGTACGCATTAGGTGGCAAACAGAAAAAATATGCTCAAAATTATTTTTAAATCCTGTGAAATGACTCACAAGGTATGGAGAGATTAAGGCAATGAGCAAAGCAAGCCAGCTGACGCGGAACACAAAAATTAATGTCTTCACCACAAATTAAGGAGAGCTTTAATGAATTCATCACTCCATTAAATTACCCTCCAACTTTTTTTAATGTGAATATTTTTAGCCCTGACTTCTTTGTTCCCCTCATCATTAATTTAAATGTTAAAATTTATCTATTTAGCATTGGCAAATTTAATTTTCATTAGTTAAAATTAATATTTTCCTATTTTTAACTAGCAAATAAATGTTATATTAAAGGAAATAAAAAGAAATGAAGTTTGTGTGGAAAAATATTATTATGGGATTTATATTATTATACATTTAATAAAGATTATAATTATATATAAAATTAATTTTTGTTTATTTTATTTATGTTTTGATTATGAGTTTACTTTGATTATATTGTGTCTCCACTTGTTTCATTTTTACCAAGGTAATAATGAAGCTGAGGTGGTGAAATTAAGGCTAAGAGACTATGAGATAAAATGGCAACATGTCATTAATATATATGTTACCTACCCTACTCTAGCAGGATACAACGATGCAAAGGTAAATGAAATGATTCAAAATTTTGTATTAAGTAAGTTAAAATAAATTACTTAATTAATAAAGTGATATTTAAACTTTCACATTAGCTAAGTTAATACTAATATTATGTAAGAATATTTATATGTTGAATATTTTTTTATTTTTTTACATTAATAAATTAATAATATATAAGATTTACAAAATACTTACAAGTTGAATAGTTTTTAATTTTCTAATCTTAATATTTATTTGATTTTATAATTTTTTATTTATTATTGATTTTGCTAGTTTTATTTTTTATTTAATTATTTATCATTTAATAAATTTATTATTGATAATTATTGTTTAATTTTTTTAATATTTTAATTTGATATATTTAATAATTTTTTATTTAGATTTGATTTTTATATATTTTACTTAATTATCTATTAACTTAATAAAATAATTTTTAATATTAATTTTATAAATTCTTTTTAATTTTTTAACATTTAAATTTTGATATATTTTGACTTTGAATTTTAATTTTGAATTTGCAATTTAAGTTTGAAATTTATTTCAATGATTTATTTTTTTATGAAATTATAAATACTAATTAAATGTTATTAGAATTAATTTAATCACTCTCTAACAATGATTAATTATTATGTGTTTATTGATTCAATGGAAAACTAATTAGATTTAGAGTAATAACCATATAAACTAGTTAATCATGGTCTTTTTCTAGAAATGTTGAATTATAATAAAATAAGTAAGAATGAAAGTTGTGAGGAATTAAGGTCCAATAAAAAATTATGATTTTGTAAAAAAGTCAATGTATTAACTACATGAGATGAAATTAAGAAACCAATAATTCATAAAACCTCTACTTTAGACGAGTTTTGATATCCATTTTTAATTTATATCTTCCTATTTAGTTTATAAATGGATTTTCTAGTTAATTAATATTTATTATATTTAAATTTTATTTTTTTACTACTATTTAATTTAATAATTTTTATTTATTTATTTATTATCTTAGATATGTTTAGATGTGTTGGCTTGGTTTTTTTTTTTTATTGATTTGGTTCTCTTAACCTCACATTTTCATTTTGATATTCAAAGATATAAACTTCCTTCAAACAATTTTTATATTCTAGGATATCAAGGCCTTTACTAGAATAAGGTTGGGAGTTTGCCTTAACTCAATTTTAAGTCATATGTGATTAAATTTTACAAAATTTTAATTTACTAATAGGTTCAATTTGATTCTCTTCTAATTAACTATAACTCACTAACTCTTCCATCAAAACTTTGAAATTGTAAGCCTAAGACATTTAAAAATAGACATCACTCTAGGATTTCTTAATAAAGAAAAAAGTCCTACCCATCCATAATTTTAAGACAAATTTTCTATCACAAAGAGCACTAAAGAGTTCAAAAATAATATTTTGTATGTCATATTGGTTGTTACATCAACAACCTAGTTCTTCCATTAGGTCACTTTGACACCTATTGTCTTGTATTCTATTGTATAAAGTCTCAAGTCTTAAGTAGTTAACATAATCATAATTTCATCATAGTCATATGTATTTTTTTATTTGTCCCCTCCCCCTCTCCATCTCCCTCTATATCCATCTCTTCCTCTATCTCTCCCTCTCCCTATATACTTATCTATCTCTTCATCTCTCTCTACCTCTTCCTTTCTATTTGTCTATCTTCTTATATCTCTCTATTTTTATTTCTCCATTAACATTTCTCTATCACTTTATCTATTTCTCTCCCTCCTCCTCTTCCCCTCTATCTCTTTACACTTTGGGTAGGAACTTGATGCTATGCATCTCTTATTTTTGTAATTAGTCACATTAACATAAAAAATAGTAAAGAAAGAGATCAATAATTGTACAGATTAATATTGTGATAAATAGAATGAAAAAATACTTTTAATGACCTCTATGAGACAAAATATCCTATAAATGCTTTTTTGTGATAAGCAGAAAAAAGAGGATGTAGATAGAAAGTAAATCCATATTCAATTTCATCCGTACTAAACTCAAAAAAAAGAAGATAAAAGGTAAAATAAAATCTTTCCATGACTGTAGAGGAAGAGCACCAATAGTTGTCATAGCTAACTTTGCGCACCTATGAATCCTAAATGGTACATCACATTTCAAATTTGTTTTTTGGTTGTCTTCGTATGTAACTTAACTACTTAAAGGTATTGATATGGCTTTTGGGTAGTAACGATTCGATCTCTAGGGGTCGTTATGCATCCAAAGGTCAAAAAGTGGTCAATTCAAAGTAATGACCGATACTTCATCTCTTTTGCGCCAATACCCACACATGAAAACACCAATACATGTTTATTATATGCCTAATAAATTATACATTTATCATATATTTACAACACAAAAAAATAGTTTTAAAAATATGTAATGAATATTTAAAAAATATTTTTGAATATAATAAAGTTTTTAATGGGTGGTCAAATATTTTGTTGACCACCCATGGCTGCCTTCCTGCATACCACTCATGGCCTCATGTGGCACAAATTAGCACTACCTACATTGCCCTAAATACTTAGGTAAAACAAGTTTGGAGGGTATATTTTCATCTATTTTTTCCTCCCCGCCATGGTTTCTCATCCCCGTCGTCGATGCTCCATCTCTGCAAGGCCTCAGCTCTATCTCTGCAACACCTCCTTTTGGCTCCAGGTAATAGTCTCCGCTCTTCCTTCATGTGTTATCGATGTCTAATAATGGTTTAGCTCCTTCATAGCTACATTATGCTTTGTCTATTGATGATTTCTTTGTATGATGGTTAGGGTTTCATTTCAATGGTATGTTATAGTTTAATACTGCCAGAATCCTCATAGAGAATGGCAAAAAAATCATTGTCTCTTCATTTTCTTTGGCATCCTTTCATTATTTTTCATTTCCCTTAATGGGTGAGCTGTTAAATGGTGTCTCTCTATGTATAATGCCAAAATAGTTACGAAGAATATAAAAAAATATTGATTATTATTCGTATTTATTCAAAACCCTTTAATTATTTATGATTTCATTTTATGGGTGCGTTTTTAAATTGTGCATCTCTGTTTATAATGCCAATATAATTATAGAGAGTGCAAACAAAATTGATTATTGTTTATAATTATTCAAAACCCCTTCATTATTTATCATTTTTTTTATGGGTGGGCTATTAAATGGCGTCTCTCTGTTTATAATGCCAAAATAATTACAGAGAGTGTAAAAAATATTAATTTTTGTTGATAATTATTCAAAACCCCTTCTTTATTTATCATTTTATTTTATGGGTGGGCTATCAAATGGTTCTCTCTATTTATAATGCCAAAATAATTACGGAGAATGCAAAAAAACTTGATTATTGTTCATAATTATTCGAAACCCCTTCATTATTTATCATTTTACTTTATGGGTGTGTTGTTCAATGGTGTCTCTTTGTTTATAATGCCAAAATAATTAGAGAGAGTGCAAAAAAAATTGATTGTTGTTGATAATTATTTGAAACCCCTTCATTATTTATCATTTTTTTTATGGGTGGGTTTTTTTATTTTGTTTTTTAAAGATAAGTGCTATCATTAATGGGGATAGCTCCCTATATTGCTTGAGACTATGGAAAATTACATATATTTTTAGACAAGAGAAACCCACTTGTCTATGCACACCCAGTCCCTTTTTAAACAAATATACCCAAAATTACATAAAGATCCAAAAAAAATTATCATCCCACACTTATCCAAGTATACCCCAATACTATTCCGACACTACCCTAAAATTACACCTGCCCCCAAATGGCTTGATATATCACAACAACGAATTCACCAATGCTGATTACATTGCGGGTGGAGTTCTTCGGAAGTCACCAATCGTTAGACTCGGTTACCCTTCGAAAGGGTTTCATATTTTCATTGAATACCGCACACCCCCTAAATATTTTCAATCTCTCCTGCTCTTCCTTCCATACTTCCCTGCGGGCCATCTCACAAATGGTGTCACTATCTATAGATTCCTCATCCTCTGCATACTCCTCACGATCTTCCCCTTCCTCATTTCCATCTACATCACCATCTCCATCATCCTCTAAATCTGAGGGTAAGTAGTTATCAAACTGGAAGTATATCTTCAGAATGCTCACTTGACTTCTTCCTCCATACTCAGAATGGCGTTGGCAATACTATCTGCGATAAATGGTTTTATGAACCTTGCTAACAGTTCAACCACACGCTCCTTCGAATTGATGATATCCACCAGTGGCAGGAGAACTGCTTCCAACACCAAAGCTTCACACCAATGTCTATCATAATTTAGAGTGATGCCCACGAGCCCCCGCACAGAGTCATGCACATAATCTTTAGTGCAAAATGGATTTCTCAACTACATATTAAATGCATTTTCACAGTTCAAACAATTGACCCTTCCAGAGTGTGCCATTGCCAAAAAATTTCTCTGCAAAGCTTCCGAAACGACACTCGCACTTTCCTATTTTACCTTTGCCCTACGAATTTGCCATATAAAGTTGTGATTTGTGATGTTAATCAAATGCGCTCTGTCCATATCCGGTTAGGATCTCTCATTCTGCAAGAATGCCATTATCGATGTAGTGGCAATTTCTAGGCGTCATGATGAGCTGCTCGAGGGCCATGTGATCCAGCCGCCAAAGAGACAATTTCCTACTCGCGGCCTTAGATTCATACTTCGCTAGTGTTTATCAAGGTGCCACCACAATGTCCCGGCAACCAATAGGGTCCAAAAAATCCTTGATATGCTACCTGATCCCCTATCAAGGATATCTTCGGTAGTCCTTCAAGCATTGTCCTTTGATATCCTCCACTGCAGATGTCTGGAAAAAGTAAACAAGAACATCATAGTCTCCCACATCGAGATTTGCAAGATAATCAGCCACCTAATTCCCCTCTATAGACATGCCCAATCTCGTAGCTCCCAATTTTCTTCAGATGCTCTTTTATCATAGAGACCCATTTATTAAGCTGCCAGCTATGAAAAATTGATCGACTGATCCTGGTTATTATTATTTGTGAGTCGCCCTCAATTATAATTCTAGAAATTCCTTGCCTGACATAGAGACGTAATCCTACCTCTAATGCACAAATCTCTACTTCATTGTTTGTTGCAACTCCAATTCCACCAAAAAGCCCATGAATAATATTGCCCTTTTCATCCCGGATTATGGCTCTAATACCTAATACCCACGGATTCCCCTTACTGGCACCGTCAAAGTTCAATTTTGTCCAACTCCTCGGAGGGGTTGCCCATTTGATGGTATTTCTATCATGGCACTTTGCTGGGATCACATTTATTTTTGGCTCTTTGAGGACCCATTTCATCTTCATCTATGCATCCCAATTAGTGTATATCTTAGCCCTTCCTATTGTTTTCTTCCCATTCATTTTTTCTTCTATTGCAGTTTTAATCTTTTCCACCAACATTCCCTATGACAATGATGTCTCCTTGAAAATCCTCCTGTTCCTTTCTTTCCAGATATGCCATACAATTAAGGAAGGTCCAATTAACCATATATCACACAATTTTGTCTTCTGATTGTTTGGCCATGATAGAATGAATTCAAAGAGTCTTTCATTTTTAACAAGCACCCAATTAATACTTTCAAGAAACCAATTCCAACAAAATTTTGCAACCAGACACCAAAAAATAAGATGATTTGCTGATTCTTCCTCCGCACAACACATAACACAATGATTAGGGCCTGAGATACCTATATTTTTGAGTTTGTCCCTAGTTAGAATTATGTTATGCAATGCGATCCACAGGAAAGCCTTGACAGTTTATGTGACCAATTATTGATGGATCCTCTTTGTCTCTAGACTTCATATCCGAGTTTGACGTTGTACCTTCTGGATTTTGCTGTACACCAAATTATGATATCTTGATCCCTAGTCCCCGGTATTCTCCTCTCTTTAATTGCTTTCCAGAGTTGTTCGCATAGTGAAAGACTCCCAATGTTGATTTTCCTCCATATTCTTATGTCATTTTGATCAGCTTGTCTTTCCATGTAATCGCACACATGTCATCCTATACAATTATCCACCATGGCCACCCATCCCTTGTCTTCAAATACATCTGCTAATGCAGGAAACCCATCCCATGAGTCTCTCCAAAACAGCGCAGTGCTGCCATTACCAATTTGCCATGAAATATGATCTATGATAATGTGTCTACTATCCCATTGAAAATTCCAGGTTGCCGACCCTCTCTCCGAATTAGCCATTGTGAGGATTCTATTGGTGTTGTCTGTATCTAGATACTTCTTTTGGAATAGTCTGCACTAGAATTTCTAAGGTTCCTTACACATTTTCCAAGCTAGCTTCACAACAAGAGCACAATTCTGCACTTCCATTTTTCTAAGACCAGCACCCTCCTCTTCCTTAACAAGGCATAAAGTGTCCCAGTTGATCAGTGGAATTTTCCTATTGTCTTTAGCTCCAGCCCACACAAATTTCTTTAGTAAGTTGTTAAGAGTTTTCCCAGCCGCAAACAACATTTTCAAACATGACATGCTATATATAGGTATTGTTGATAGAACTGACTTGATCATGGTAATTCGACCAGCTTGAGTCAGCCATCTATTTTTCCAATTCTCTGATTTGGCTTGACAAGACTTGGTAACATCTTCCCAAATTTGTGTTTTCCTGCACCCTTAGTTAATCCGCACCCCCAAGTACTTGATTGGAAGCTCCGCAATGCTTATGTCCAGGAGTTGTGTGATTCTTCCCTGCATTTGTTTGTTGGTATTGAAAAATAATAGCTAGGATTTCCCTTTGTTCATAACTTGTCATGAGGCCAAAGTGTATTCCTCCAATGTGTTTCTAATGCCCATAGCTTCTTGTATGGTAGCCTCACCGAATATGATAGTATCATCAGCAAACTGTGAGTGTGTGATTGCCTCAAATTGATCATGGACTTTGATTCCTTTCCAAATGCCTTCGTGGTGCCTCCTCTTGATTAATCTCCCCAACACCTAAGCAATAAGCACAAATAATGAAGGAGACAATGGATCTCCTTCTCATAGGCCATTTGTGGCTTCAAAGAACCCGCTTACATTCCCATTGATTAGTAATGAAAATTTAACAGTACTAATGCAGAATTTAATGCATTCAATCCATTTATTAGGAAACCCAAATTTGATAAGAACTTGGCACAAGAAGCTCTAGATTAATTTATCATAAGCTTTAGCTACATCAAGTTTAATGATTATACCTCTTAGTCTTCCTTTATGAAGTGAATGAATGACTTCCGACACCAATATTATGTTGTCCATGATTTCTCTATCTGGAGTAAACCCATTCTGGTTTTCTGAGACTAACTTAGGGAGCACTTTCTTCAATCTTTCAGCCATAGCCTTAGAGATTATCTTGTAGATAGTATTGCTTAAAGATATTGGCCTATAGTCAGACATGGAGTCACAATCTACTTTTTTTGGAATGAGGCAGATAATAGTATGATTCATTTCTTTAACAAACTTGTGTTTTTTCCGAAATTCTTCCACCACAGCCCATATATCTTTTTCCATAAATTCCCAACCTTTTTGAAAAATTTTTGCCGTGCAACCATCCGGTCTAGGTGCTTTGTGTGGGTGAAGTGCGAAAGTAGCCAATTTGATTTCTTCCAAAGAATAAGGAGCCATGAGTATGTCGCTGTCAAAGCTAGAAATCAAGGGATCAATGACTTCTTCTATTATTGTTTTTGTGCCCATGTTTCCTTCCTCAGAGCTGCCCAACATGTCTTCAAAGTATTCAAGGGCAATTCGTTCCATGTCTGTATCTAATGTTTTTTAGTATCCCATTCTTATCCTTGATTGAACAAATTCTATTATTAACCCTTCTTTCTTTTGACGATGCATGAAAGAATTTTGTATTGAGATCCCCCTCAGAAATCCATAGCTCCCTAGATTTATCCTTCTAATAAAGTTCTTCCCTCTTTATAATTTCCATATATTGCATTTTTAAACCCTTTTCCATTTCATACTCCTTATTTGTCATGCCAAATTGCATTACATTTCTGCCAATTTTTTCTAATTTTTCCTCAATTCTACCTTTCTCCGCAAAGATGTTTTTAAATGTGTTCTTATTCCATTCCTTTATCCAATTTTTTAAGTGTTGTATTCTCTTGATAAATTTAAAACTAGGGGAGCTAGAGTATATGTTACCTTCCAACCACCAAATCTTCAGGTTGTCCATTAATGCTTCATCTATCCACTACATGCTTTGGAACTCAAAGTAATTCTTCTGACTACGCACCTCTTGTGCAATGGATAGGGATAGAGGTAGATGATCCGATCCAACTTGAGGCACAATCTCAGTTTCTAAAGAGTAGTCTCCATTAATCCACCACTCCCCAACCAATAACTGATCCAACCTTTCTGATATATTGCCAAAATTCAATCTTCTGTTTGTCCAGGTGAATCTACCATTCTTTGGATGGATATCCACCAATTTACAATTAGCTATAAAATCCCGAAAATCTTCAATCACTTTGGTGGGCTTCCGGAGGCCACCCATCTTTTCATCAATGTCTAAAATGGTGTTGAAGTCCCCAGTAGCAATGACCTTATCACCATTCATTTGGCTTGTTTGATTATAGACCTCATTCCAAACTCTTAACTTTTCCTCTATTTTATAGGGGCCATATATATTAAACAATGGAAATGATATTTTGGACTGTTTGCATGTAATAATGCAGCCATCCTGTGATCACAAGAAGCAATGGGGTGTACCTCCACTTTGGCAGCATTCCATAAGATTCCCAAGTCCCTAGCCAAACACTTGGCATTCTAAAATAAACCTTCCCACTTATAGTAGTATTTGATGAATTCACACGCCTTATCCCTATTCAATTTAGTCTCCTATAGTATATAAATGTCTGAGTCTAACCTAGACATGGTTCTCTTGACCAAGCATTTTTTGTCAAGGGCTGAGAGGCCCCTGACATTCCACGAGGTCAACCTCATCTTCCCCCAAGGGAGGCCTTGCCTCCCTTGTCCAAATTCAGGAATTTCATCATGCTAACAATGCCCTTTTCTTTTGCCCTCTGCTCCCTAACTGTTTTTTGACTCTTCCTTCCTCTTGTGGATTTTTCTCTTCTGAGTATGATATCTGCAGATTGGCTAATGTGCCTTGGTTCCATGATGGTCAGGTCATCACCATCACTCCCCTGTTCAACAGTGTTTGATTATGAGATATGCAAATCTTCCTCCACCACCAGTTCCTCAATAGGATACACCACAGTGTCGTTGTTAGGGATTTGTTCATCACCTAATGGAGTATTTTCTATGGGAGTATTCAAACAGATTTTCTGTTTCTCCTTGCAATTACTGATTTTAGGACCTTCCAGAAAAAGGATATCCTATACTTGTTCCCGGGGCGCTTAAAAGCTTTTCTTACAAACATTCTGCAATTGGTAGTGTTGTGGAATTTGCTTCCACACCGGAAACAAACCTCTATTTCCTTTTTAATTTCAATCTATTGCTTCCAATTCCCATCTATTGAGGAGCATAACAGAAGAAGGAATTGTTCTTATGGCTGCAACTTTGAGTCTGGCATATGTGTAAAGGTCTCCTTCCACAATTTCTTCATCAATTTCTAACAGTGTGCCAAGGGATCTTCCAGTCATCTCTAGGCAGACCTCACTCCAATATTCAATCGGCAAGTTATATAAGTGAATCCACACTGGTTTGTCATACATTGCCATCATAGTAGGGTCAAAATTTGGGGTCCATGGTTGAATGTACAAAGAATGTTCTTTTCAAAACCAATTTTTTAGTGTAATGGTGTGGTCTCTGTCTTCTTCGCAGGGAAAAACCACCACAAAGAAACCCTTAGGAAGAAATTTAACCCTAATGTGAATCCCCCAATTTTCCAATACCCATGCATGAATGTCTTTTCTTGGCAGTTTAGGCCCTAAATTTTTTGCAATGATGGCATGTTGGTCGAAAATATCCTTCTCATTCTCAATACATTCAGATAGATCAATTTCCATAACGCCATCTGTAGAGCCCCTTCCTACTTTTGTGTGATGGTTCGTCTCCCGGTCGATGTTGCCATCACTTTTCTCTGACCCAGTCCATTTGATGCCATAGTCATCCCAATCTACCTCCAAGGTACGCCATTTGACATGTCTTCTTGGGCTTGCAGCCTTCGCAACATTGCTTTGCTTGTTGAAAGCATCCTCCTGTAAACCGCTCTTCTTGTCGTAGGCTTCCTCCATTTTTTTTTATGGGTGGGTTGTTAAATGGTATCTCTCTATTTATAATTCTAAAATAACTACAAAGAATGGAAAACAAAGTGGTTATTGTTCATAATTATTCGATGTTTCATTTCAATGCTCTATTACAGTTTAATAATGCCGAAATCCTTACAATATAATAATGTCAAAATCCTCATAGGGAATGGCAAAAATAAATGATTATCTATTTTTTTAATTCAAAACCCCTTCATTATTTATCATTTCATTTTATGGGTGCACCGTTAAATGGTGTCTCTCTGTTTATAATGCCAAAATAACTACACAGAATGCAAAAAAAAATGATTATTGTTCATAAATATTCGAAACCCCTTCATTATTTATCATTACAATAATGTGTATACCTGATATTTTCTATAAGGTTGTTGTCCTCATATATATATATATATATATATATATATATATATATATATATCTGTGTGTGTTATTATCGACATATAACAACCTTCTCATATACACATTATGGGCCATTTGGCCCAAATTACCGCCATCTACATTGCCCTAAAATCTTTGGGAAATGAAGAATTTTTGAGGCATTTCATTGTTTGGTTTGCCTTCAATTTGTTGATATACTCACTGTAAATAATATTATTACCTGCATACACTATATTACTTCCAATAAATTTCATATGACAAATATAGCAACATCATTCAATTATTAGTCATTTGAGAAATGAATCTGTGTCTTAATACAATATCAACAATATCTAGTTTTTAATCACATTACAGTTACATCTTTCACTCTTGCATCTTGTACTTTTAGTTTCTATCCTTGATATATAATGTCTCAATATCAGTACCTATATGGTTATTGTCCACATTTATATACACACACATATATATACATGTATATATGTGTGTGTGAATATATATATATATATACAACACTATTTTATTTTGTTCAAAGATATTCAATGATGGATTTGTACTCATCGGTACTTACTGAAATTGATTTGTTTTTCATCATTTATCTCAATGGTATTGAGGGTTTCATTTCAATGATCTATCTCTCTATATATATTTATACAGGCACACACGACAGCATTTTTTTTTGTTAAAATATGTTGAATGATGAAATTGTTCATTATATAATAGAATATCAACAATATTCAATTTTCAATCACATCACAGTTACATATTTTACTCCCGCATCTCATGCTTTTAATTTGTCTCCTTGTTATATACAATTTCAACTGAACAATTCTAAGCAATGGAGGACTGCATATTTAATATGACTTGATCAACTGTTTCCCACAAAAATTCAAATTTGAAAATAGCTAGATACCACAGTCGAATGCATTGCGCATTTGAATTATAATATAAGACCAAATTTTTCATTGCACTTTCATTACAATCTAATTCGTTGCATATTTCTAAGTTCTACAAATTCTCTTTGCACATTCCTTATGTAACTATTTATGTATGTTATACATATGCATATACATATGCATGTATATGTGCATATACGTGCAATTCTATGTACATGGGCATATGTATGTAGGTGGATATGTATATGTATGTACTTACATATTTTAATATGTATGTATGAATGTGTAAGGATTGTATGCATGTTGTCAAATGTTAAAGATGGTCAAAACGTTGTTCTGCATTCAATAATGTATGGATGATTTGTTGTGACAACGTTACGCTACCCTTGATTATTACTATTTTTTGTAGACGTGCTAGAGAATAGAGGGAAGAACCATACTTGTGGAAGATCATCATATCAATGTAAATGTGTTTATTAACACACTTCAATTCTTTGGAGATTATATCTTTAATGCTTACATTTTATATTAATTTGTGTAGATATCTTCGGTAGTTATGCATTTCTTATTAAATGTGTTTCTTAACACACTTTAGTTTGTTTTGTATTTTGTTATGATTGTTATGGTAGACAATTACAAACACAATAAAGATTCACTATGTCAAAGACAACAAGCCTTCCTCTCAGGTAAAGTCAATATGAATTTATTTTGGAAATGATCTAGTAGACAATGCAATGTGTGATTTGTTTATGTTTCAATTTGTGAATTATTTATATTTTAATTTCTAAATTGTTTATGTTTCAGTTTGTTTAAATTCCCCACTTAGTTCATATGGTTGCCAGAAACACACTTAGTTCACATTAGAAAAAAATCTAGTAAAAAATGCATTTTGTGAACTGTTTATCTTACAATCTTCTCTTTGTGCGACTTTTCTTTGGCAATGATCTAGTAGACAATATACTTTCTGATTTGTTTATGTTTCAATTTGTTTAAATTCCCCACTTAGTTCATATGGTTGCAAGAAACACACTTAGTTCACATTAAAACCAATTCTAGTAGAAAATGTATTTTTAAAATTCTTTATCTTTTAATCTTCTCTTTGTGGGACTTTATTTGACAATGATCTATTAGACAATGCAATTTCTGATTTGTTTATGTTTCAATCATCTCTCTTTGGGAATTTAATTTGTTTCAATTTCAATATTTATATGCCTATGTTGTTGTGTTCATGTTAATATATATATATATATATATATATATATATATATATATATATATATATATATATATATATATATAAGGAAGTGCCCTATTTGTAAAAAAAATCAGACAAAGAATTGTTTTATAGTGCCTTAAAAGATATTTTGGTAGATAGTACCAATAACAAAAACTTGGCAGCTAACAAGGTATCTTGTAAGGTGTTAGAAAATAGTTCTTTGTCTGGTGCCTTTTTACAAATAGAACATTTTCTTTTATCATTTTTATGCAATGACCTAGTAGACATATTAGACACTGCAATTTATATATGATGACTACAATTTGAACACTTATAAGTGTTCAAATTTCTCACTATCAAAAGAGGACATATCAATGGCATCTGAATAATCAGATGCCATTGATATGTCCTTTTTTATAGTGAGCAATTTGATAACTTATGTGGCCTCTTTTGATAGTGAGAAATATATGAGATTAGTTTCAATTGATATATGAGAAATATCACATCAGAAAAAATAAACATATGAGGTTTATAACAACACCATCAATTCATTGGAATATCCATCTGAGATATCTGAAAACAATGGTGTTTTGAAAACATTACAAAATATGGCAGTGTGTCATTCTATAATCACATCACAGTTATATCGAAACTCAAAATTTGCTCTTTGGAGGGCTCACAAAATATAATTGATCATAGACTTGATCAATTCTCCATATGGGTATTAAATGGAGGAGGTGTCACAAATCCAAGCCCAATAGACTGTGACCTACTAGAGTCTAGCCCAGCATCGATGTTTTCTTGGCTAGGAGAGGTTTGTAAGAAACTTGCTATTTGAGAAACCAATGCCTCGTTGACACCTGAAGTAAGTTGCATGGTGTTTGAGGATCCAAGTGTAGTCCCAACTTGCATAATATTGATAGCCGCAAAGTCTAGGGACAAGAGGTTCATCATTTACATGAGAATTGGGTGTCAAATGGGTAGAGGTTCTGCAACTGTGGCCACATCTTTTGTCCTCTTTACATGCTTGGCTACCTTTTCAGCTTTCATCCTCGCCTTCTCAAGCTTTTCTTCTACATATTTATTTGCCTTCTCTTGAGAATCCTACAATTTTTTAGCCTATTTTTCCACCCTCATAGCCTCCTTTTCTATCAATTTTGCTTCATGTTGTGCCTTCCTCTGTCTCATCTATTCTTTCTTTTGTTCTGCCAATTATTCATCTCTTTTCCTTTCAACCTCTTTATCTTTTTCCCTTTGAATGTACTCATAAGATGTCAAGATTTGTGACTGGCTACTAAGACGTAGCACCCCTTTCCTACCTCCACGTGAAGATTGATTCATTCTCTACACTAGAAGTCTTAAGAATCTAGTGATTTGCCTTGGTACTTACTACCCATCCTCTTCTGTACATTGCCCACAAACTCAAGTTTGTCTTCACTTATGTGAATTTCCTCTTCACAATCAACACCATCTTGTTGCTCCCAGTTGACTGCATTGGTGAAGTAATGTATCACATCTGCTAGATCAATTTTTGACACACTTGGCATGGAAAGGGTTGCATCATCACAGTTGGCTGGTTCTTGGGTCCAGTCTAGTATGACAGCTTGTGTTGGCAAAGACATGCGTACTGATGTACTTTCCAAACTGTCATTTGGCTAGCTAGTTTGTGATGTCAAACTTGTACCCTCAACTATTGCTTGTGTTCTGCTATGGCGTTCTACAAAATCTTGAATGTCTTCCTCATTAAAACCAACCAAGCACAAGAAAGCTTCTGATGCCATATACTTTAGTTCTTCATCCCTTGAAGTGGTATCATGTTATCTTCCAACAGTTGGTTGTATATCAACTACAACCTCAAATGCCTCACTTGGCCTCATATCATTCTACAATGCAGATCGGTTAACTGGCCAAATCCTTGTCCTACAGAAGCCACTGATTATATTAGTCAGTGTCAATGCTTGGGCAAAGGCCTTTCTCACAAGAGTTGCCAACTCTTCCCTTCCAATTTTAATTTATGGGTACTTTGACATCCATGTACTCCTTTGTTGTTTGAAATAATTCTTAAAAGCTGAGAATACAGAAACATCAAGTGGTTGCATTTTGTGGCTTGTATGAGTAGGAAGGGTTACCAAATCTATACCTATCAACCTTGCTTCTTGAGTTGTCTTGAAGGCTACATGGCTGCCATGACCGTCGAAGATCAGTAGCACCCTATGTGAGGGTGAAACTCCACCAGGGACTGAATGTGCAAAGTGTTCCAACCAATTTAAGAACAAAACCTTTGTCATCCATGCATGTTCCTAGACTACCATGCATGCTCCTAGCTCATAGTTTGCAATGTAGTTTCAGATATGCCTCTTAGATTTGAAAAAATAAAATCTAGGAATGCTAAAACCAGATGCACTAACACATGCCAAAACAGTAATCCACTCTCTACTCTTGGAAATTAGGTACAGTACACACCTTTGGCCCAATTTAGATATCACTCTCATTCCACAATTCTTCCCATCTTGCACACCAGTCTCATCAAAATTCCAAATCTGATTGCTACCATAGTGATGGAGGTTGTACATTACCTCCAAGTTGCCATAGAAAGAGGCAACAATACATGGTCGAAGTATAATAGTCCTATCGGAGTCCATTCCTTTTGTTGTTCTCATCGTCATTTCAGGGTGCCTTCATCTAAAACTTGCCCAGCATGACCTCCCTAGCATCCCATTTTTGAATGGATTAGGCCTATTCTCAGTAATTTGAGCAATGTTTGATTGAAGTTGACTGATTTGGAGACCGTGACCAATTTCAGCCATGTCTTTGCACCATTAGACAACTTCATCCTCCTCCTCTACTTCTAAAATGGTGTGTCGACCCCTCACAGTCGTGGTTGTGGCTCCCATCAGCCATGCCCTTAAAGAGGCAATGGGGATACCATACTTGATTGATGTGCCTCTAAGAGACGTGCTTGTCTTCTATGCATGATATTGTTTCTTTCATGTCACATATGCTCCATTTTGGTTTGGGAACCTTTGAGGCCACCTCTACTTGTGGTGTTTCTAGAATAGGATTAAAAGTTGTAGTAGAATGGTCATGTACAATATTACTTTCCACATCAATTGCACTATTAGGTGAATGGTCATCTACATCAGGAGTCACTATATCTTCATTTTGCACAACCCCAAGAGTGACTCTAACTGTTCGACATCTAACACATCTATTTCTCTTTCTACCTGGTGCCATTTTGTTTAGTGAACCTGCAATGACAATCTACCAATGATAAAATGCAACTATTTGTGCGTATATAAATATATATACAGAGACAAATCATTGAAATGATTGAAATGAAACCCTCAATGCCATTGAGATAAATGATGAAAAACAAATCAAATTTTGTAGGTACCAATGAGTACAAATCCATCATTAAACATCTTTTAAAAAATAAAATGGTACCGTGTCTCTATTTCTGTATGCCTAATAATATAGGCAATAACCATATAGCTAGAGAACTCAAAACAGCCATGCAGGAGTTAAGTATGTAACTGTGATGTGATTGAAAATTTGATATTGTTGATATTCTATTAGATAGTGAACAATTACATCATTGAATATGTTTCAACAAAATAAAATGGTGTTGTGTGTGTATACACACACACACAAGTACAAAACTTGAAACATTATATTACAAGCAGAGAAACTAGAAGCACAAGATGCAGGAGTGAAAGATGTAATTGTGATGTGATTAAAAACTAGATATTGCTAATATAGTATTAAGATATAGATTCATTTCTCAAATGACTAATAATTGAATGATGTTTCTATATTTCTCATATGAAATTTATTGGAAGTAATATATTGTATGCCTGATAACATTATTTACAATGAGTATATTAAAAAATTGAAGGCAGAACAAACAATGAAAATGCCTCAAAAAATCTTCATTTCCCAAAGTTTTTAGGGCAATGTAGTTGGCAGTAATTCGTGCCTAGTGGTCCATAATGTGTATGTGAGAAGGTTGTTATATGTCGATAATAACACACACACATACACACAAATATATATATATATATATATATATATATATATATATATGTATATATGTGTATATATATACACACACACACACATATATATATATATATACACATATATACATACATATATATATGTATGTATATATGTGTATATATATATATATATATATATGTGTGTGTGTGTGTGTGTGTGTGTGTGTGTGTGTGTGTGTATACACATATATACATACATATATATATACATATATATATACATATATATATATATATATATATATATATGTGTGTGTGTGTGTGTGTGTGGACAACAACCTTATAGCCAGTATATATAGTCACTGTAATAGTATCAAGCATACACATTATTGTAATGATAAATAATGTAGGGGTTTCAAATAATTATGAACAATAATCAGATGTTTTTGCATTCTCCATAGTTATTTTGGCATTATAAATAGAGAGACGCCATTTAACAACACACCCATAAAATGAAATGATAAATAATGAAGGGGTTTCGAATAGAACAAATAGATAATCATTTTTTTTTGCCACTATCTGTGAGGATTTTGGCATTATTATACTGTAAGGATTTTGACATTATTAAATTGTAACAGAGCATTGAAATGAAACCTATATCATAAAATGAAGCAAAGAAAGTGGAGTCAAGTTCACACTATAAAGAAGCAAAAAAATTGGAGTAAAGTCACACTATTAATGGATAACAACCATATAGGCACATTAAACTATAAGAGAGCATTGAAATGAAACCATAAACCACATACAAATAAATCATCAATAGACAAAGCATAATGCAGCTACGAAGGAGCTAAACCATCATTGGGCATCCAAAATGCCTGTTAATATTATTTACAGTGACTATATTGAAAGAAATGTTGGTTTATTGAAAACAATATAATTTTAATTGAAAGATTTATAGCATTTAACGTTGACTACAGAGGGAATTTAGTTATTCTGTGTGTACCAACCTAAATGTGCGTCCTTGAATAAGGAATGTGCAAAGGGTATTTGCAGAGCTCAGGGATATGCAATGAATTGGATTGTAATGAAAGTGACATGGAAAATTTTGTCTTATAATATAATTTGAATGTGCAATGCATTCGATTGTGGTAGCTAGCTATTTTCAAATTTGAATTTTTGTGGGAAATAGTCGGTCATGTCATATTAAATATGTAGTCCTCCATTGCTTTGAATTGTTGAGTTTTCTTCTATGCTTTGAATGAAACTTGGTTTTTTTAATTTGATTTTATGCAAATTATTGGTTACTAGGAAGCGTTACACTAGTTGTTGCAAATGCAAGTACCAAATGCAGATCCATTTAATGCATGAAGCTGTGAAGTGATATTTGGAAGAATGTACACTTGAGTGTCTAAGAAGTCTAAAGTTGATAGTTTTTATGTCATGTAATGCACCAATAATGCACCAATAGTTGTGCATATGTAATTGTAATTGGACTAAATTTGTAATTTTTAGCCACTTGCATAAAGTGGCAAATGTTAACATTTAGTTTTAAAAAAAATTAAAATGTTTATCATTTGTGCAAGTTGTTGTATTAAAATAGGAAATGTACCAGTAATTGTTTATTTTTTTTAATTTTTTGTTGTCAACTACTAATTCATTTGTGAACATGTATTGGTGTTAAAATAAATATTTACTTGTATTTTTATATTTATGTATTGACAATTTTTTTTATGTTTTGGGGGGTCAACATAGCAATAAGGTGACGGTTACTAGAACTCTGTTATCTATTGGTACTCTTCCCCTAATGTTCGTAAGCTCTGGAATTCATACTAAGAAATTACCCAGCCACGCGAAATGGTCAGAATTTTGTAGAAGTAGTTGGCCATCTTTATGGGATGTAATGAATGGCAAGCAGTTAGTACAAAGAAAACCTGAAACCATCTTTAGTTTGGCACTGGCTATGCAGCAATGTAAACAACACCCATAGCCCCCTACTTTTTTATCTCTCCTTCTGTCTTCCGTGCCTGCCTCCCATATACGATGACTAGAGTTTTGACCATCGTGCACCTCGTGTCCGCCTCCCTTTCTGACCAGAAAGTCTCCCTAATCTTAATATATTTTATTTAATATTTATTATATTCCATTTAATAAATTTTTAATATTATTTTTAGCAAGTTTTTAATATATTTTATTTATATTTTAAATTTTATATATTTTATTTAATAAATTTTAATTATAATTTTAGTTAATTTTTAATATATTTTATTTATGTTAGATTTCTTTTATTTTTTAATAAAGTTTATTATAATTCAAAAATGAATAAACTTTCACTTATAAATTTTTACTTGTAAATTTAATAAAATTTAAAATTTAATTTTATAAAATTGAATAAATTCTATAAGAAAATAAATTTTCACTTATAAATTTTATTAAAAAATGAATAAACTTTCATTTATAACACTTACAAAACTTTCACTTATAAGTGAATTTTTTTTCACCTTTTTCACTTATAAGTGAAAGTTTATTCACTTATAAATAAAATTTTATTCACTGATAAGTAAAACTTTATAAATTTTATTAATCTTATAAGTGAAACTTTATAAGTTAAAGTGTGTTCACTTATATATTTTATTCATTTTTATAAAATTAAATATAAAAGTATGCATTCTATTATATATTTAATATTTATATTTAATTAAGTGAAAGTTTATTAACTCATAAAGTTTATTCACTTATAAAGTTTATTCACTTTTATAATATTAAATATTGAAGTAAATGTTAAATATATAATGGAGACGCATACTTTTAGATTTAATTTTATAAAAGTGAATAGACTTTATAAGTGCATAGCCAGTGCCCTTTAGTTTCATCTGCACTGAACCCAGAAAGGTGGGTACGTACCTGAGTGTATTGAGTAGTTGTCAATTACCTAGACATGATCCTGACAACGTAAAAGAAATGTCTTAAGATACAGATGAAGCATCGTTCCACAATTTGCAGACGGGGGGCCTGTCGTGACAATTGAAGGCGGACATTAAATGGTGGACAATTGTGGAAAACGGAGATTCGCATCTCGTCATCTTCTCCACACCATTCTCCCGAATTGTCTATCCACTGTTGATCGAACATAATAATTAATTTAAAAATCTGTATAAAATTGTTTTTTATTTTTAATTAATTAAACAATATCAGTTTCATTTGCCAATCTTATGTGATTCCGTAAGGCCCTTAGCACAAGTATTATCACAGTACTAATCTTGCATGATTATCTCGATAACTTTGATGCAAGTTACACTCGTAGTAATTTCTTGTATGACCCCTTAGGATCTCAACACAATAATCACTAGTATCATTTTACATGATTATCTAAAGAACTTCAACACAATCTAGGCATTTGCACCTTAAAAAACTACAAGCTTGACTTTAATTCAATGATTTTGAATAAACCTACCTTTAATAACTAGTCTTTGAGAGAATATAACTAAGATTTCTCTATGTTAAAATTTCACCCAAAACTATTTTGTGAACTCTCATATATGTTCATCATATTTTAGTATCTCTAGAAGTGAAAACCATTCTCACTATTGAAAGCATAAGGGTCAATTCCTTAAATTTTTGTGTTGTTAGCATATCATAATTTTAAGGTTATCCTTAGTAGTTTGTGTTTCCTACTAAACTCAACAACCCACTCAAATTCTTGCTAAATATTTGAAGTGTTAGTTTATTGGGGTCCGATGTTGTGACTTCTATATTAAGTCCAAAAGAATAAGAAACATTTTCCATTGGTAGTTTGTCAAATGTGATCATTGAATGGTATCTATTCCTTCACATTTTTAGCTCTTGATTCCTTGATGAGTTTTCTATGAGTCATTCACATGTATTTTTGAAAAGTTCAAAACCAACCCATACCTAAATACTACTTAAATTCTTCATCCCTAATTCCTTGAACCTTACTCATTCTATAATGCATTTTTATTGAGGTATCAAAATTTCCCTCCCCTTAACACCTCTTTTGAGGTATGCTTGATACCCTTCCTTGACATTGCAAAATACAAGAAATTGATCTAAGAACAAGGCTTTATGGAATAATAAAAATTCAAACGCATTGGCGGATTATGATGGCAGAGCAAAGAAGATTCATGTATTTCTTTTATGTAGTTCTCCTCTAATAATACATGCTTGATCCAGGAGGAAATACAAGAAATTGATCTAAGAACAAGGCTTTATGGAATAAGAAAAATTCAAACACAAGAAATTGATCTAAGAACAAGGCTTTATGGAATAAGAAAAATTCAAATGCGTTGATGGATTATAATGGTAGAGCAAAGAAGATTCATGTATTTCTTTTATGTAGTTCTTCTGGTTGACTAATTTGACCATGTGTTTGTTTGACTTTGGCAGGCATCTCATCAAAATGCTAGTTGAAGGATTTGAAACTCCAAACTTTCCTTTATTATCGCACCACCTCTACCATTGCGCTACCCTTTGATTTTGGAGTCTAATGGGTGACACCATTATTTAACTATTAAAACTTTTCCCTATGCTAAAAATAAAAGGGAGCCATAAAGGGTTTGCAACCCATGACCTCCCTAAAACTACTCAACATCTTCAACAACTAAGTCAAGCAATTTGGACGAAGAAAGTCACAAAAGCTATCTTATTTAGTAAAGGCTAAGTGATAATCTGTGAGAAAAGGGGGTTAGATTTAATCTGAACACTCTCCTCATGCATTGCCCAAAAATAAATGCTTAAATAAGTCAATTTTAACAAACTCATTTAACATCCCATCAAGGGAAGAAATAAAAATTGTTTTCTCTTTTGAAGGCAATAAGGCTCTGGCCCTAAGGGCTTCCCCATGCTATTTTTTCAATATTTCTAGGATATAGTTACCGATGAAGTAGTGAATGTGGTCAAAGAATTTTTTGGGTCTAGGTGCCTTCTTAAGGAGCTCAAAGCTACTTTCCTGGTTCTCATCCCTAAACGCCCCGAAGTGGGGGATTTTGAAACTTCCAGGCCCATCAGTCTATGTAACTCTTTTGACAAAATCATTTCTGTTAGAGTTATCTTGTATTAGCTAATAATTATTTATTTAATTATTAGTCTATTAAACTCTACGCTTAAGCTAAACTTAGGCATTTAATAAATATTGTAGGTATTTAATAATTATTCTAATTATTAAATACACATTATCCCTTTAGGGTTTCTTTAGGGTTGCACACCTTTAGGGTTGGTATTATCCTTTTATAAGGATTGTATTGTACTTTTTCATTAATTGATTCCCTTTCTGAATGATAATCTTCTTCTTCAAAGCATTTATGCTTTTTTTTTTATATGCCTCCATTATTCTCTTGTGATAGGTATTTGCATGTAGGTGTTCTTGGGATCTCTAAAGTTGTATTTCCTCAACTTCTTCATGGTATTAGAGACCAAAAAGAGGGGTTTTTTTTCTTTTGGCCATATCTTGGGCATACGGAGTCATTTTTTCGAAAACGAATAGGCGTCAGAAAGCTGGTTCCGAGCAAAACCTTGTCATGTTGGTAATTTTTTACAATTTTGCGGTTTGACTGTGTTTTTTTCCAGTCAAAGTGGGGTCTCTTTTTTGCACTCTGGGAGCCATAAAATGAGCATCCGAACTTTTTTTTTCGAAAATTTATATCATTGGAAAGCTTGTTCTATATGCTTTCCAGCCATATGAGTTTTATTTCCAGATTCTGCTCCATGCATTTTTTATTCAGTTTTTTGCTTTTCAACACTCTGGTGGATATCTTGGTTGTTTTAGGTCCTGGGATCTCTTCTCTGGGTAGGATGTCTCTATTTTGGTTCTTGTTTCTATTTTCAGTCTTCTTATCATTGTATCTTGTATTTATGCAAACACACTGAGATAAAGTGCCATCATGCATTGTTTACATGGAATCTTGCACCTCTTGTGCCTTATTGTACATGCACTACTTATAAAGTGCCATGGGGGGGTTGATGTTTGCCTTGTTTTCCATCTACTGTTGTCCAGTGAGTGTTCCTTCCATGAAATTCACCTCATGATGTGTGTCAAGTGAGTGTTCCTTCCACAAGACCACGTACTTTCTCTGCACCCTCGATGTTCCTGGTTCGTTGTCATGCAGTTCTTGTTGGCCGTTCTTTTCAGTGTTCCTGTCCCTCTCCCTTTTCAGCATTATGGGGAGGTTTGTCCTATTAGTTCTAATGCTTCCTTGGTTCAATTGATCAGCTCTTCAAGCTTTGGTGTCTCATGCCATCTGTATCTTTGAGTTCAATTGTTTGCCTTTGTTTGCCATCTAATTCGAATAGTGTCATTTGAAGGCACTCATGCAGATTACAGTCTTCTCTACCTGGTCATGTTCTATTTCAGTGGAGGTTTTTCAGATCAGTAGTTACTCTTCGATAGTGTTTGCAGCTATTTCCTACTTCAGTGGTGTTCTTCTTTCTTTTCCATCTCTTTTTGGAGTAGAGTTTTTTCCCATGTGGTTTTCTCTATTTCTCCAGTTCATAGAGATTTGGTTGTGATTGGGTACCTCATCAGGCCTTGTTGCCAGGACCCAAATTTGCCTTCATCATGTAGTTGCATTTTTTGCTTCATGCATTTAGTTTTTTTAGCTACTCCCTAAGTTCATCTTAAGGGGGGGTGTTAGAGTTATCTTGTATTAGCTAATAATTATTTATTTAATTATTAGTCTATTAAACTCTACGCTTAAGCTAAACCTAGGCATTTAATAAATATTGTAGGTATTTAATAATTATTCTAATTATTAAATACACATTATCCCTTTAGGGTTTCTTTAGGGTTGCACACCTTTAGGGTTGGCATTATCCTTTTATAAGGATTGTATTGTACTTTTTAAAAATTGATTCCCTTTCTGAATGATAATCTTCTTCTTCAAAGCATTTATGCTTTTTTCCTTTATGTGCCTCCATTCTTCTCTTGTGACAGGTATTTTCATGCAGGTGTTCTTGGGATCTTTGAAGTTGTATTTCCTCAACTTCTTCAATTTATAAGGTTTTGACTTCTAGATTGTTGAGTTTATTGCCCTCCCTTGTCTCCCATCAGCAAAATGGCTTCATTCTAGGAAGGCATATTTTTTATTCCATTGTTATGGTCCATGAGAATGTCCACTCCCTCACAAAATCTAAGACTGAGGGGTTTCTTTTTAAATTGGACATTTCAAAAGCCTATGATCGAGTTGATCGAGATTTTTTGCTCACAATTATGAAGCCTTTTGGCTTCAGCAATCATGTGCTCTTGCTGGTTGGTCAACTTATATCTATGGCTACCATCTCCATCATTGTGAATGACTCCCCCTCAACTTTCTTTAAGAATTCTAGAGGGCTAAGGTAGGGGGACCCCATCTCCCGTATTGTTTTTACATTAATGGCAGAAACTTGCAAAGAATGGTAGAACGGGGATCCTTAATGGGATTGAAGCCTTCCTCAAATAGTATGGTGTGTACTCATCAATAGTTCATGGATGATGCCATCTTAATGGGAAGATCCACTATTGTTGAAACTAGGAACTTGAGAAAGGCTCTAGATGATTATGAGTCGGCTTTTGGTCAAATAGTGAATAGGTAGAAAAGCTCCTTATTTTCCTTTAATACTCCGGAGCTGAGGCAAAAGAAAATGGCTTGAATTCTTGAATGTATAATTGAAGCTTTACCTTCTATTTATCTGGGTTTGCCTCTGGTCTTAAGTCCTCCAACTCTTTTTAGAATGCTCTAATTGATAGATTTAGCAAGAAGCTAGCAGGATGGAAGGCTGCTCTACTCAGTCAAGCAGGTAAGATTCAACAAGTCTTAAATCTACTCTCTAGAATCTTCCTATATACGCTGGTCTATTTAAAATCCCATCTAAGTATGCGGATGCCATTGAAAAAATTCCAAAAAAAAATTATGGTCTAGAGTGGAGGACAGGGAAAGAATGTCGCTTATTGGCTGGGAATTGGTATGTAGACCTAAAAATTATGGAGGTTTGGGTCTTAGGAGAATTAGAACCATAAACAAGGCCCTCCTTGCCAAGAAAATCTTGAGAAACTTTACTTCTAACAGTGAATGGAACGCTATCTTGAAAAGTAAATATTTGTCCAATAATGACTCTCTTAACTCCTTCCTTGAGTCCACTAATCTGCCGCATGGATCAACTCTCTACAATGATATGGTCAGAGGAAGGAATACTCTTGAAAGGGGCATAGGCTGGTGCATCAAAGATAGTAATCAGGTCAGATTTATGGAAGACAAATGGGTTATGAAGGAGCACTTAAAATCTTATGAAGCCTGGATTAAACACCTTATTCCTAAGATCAATATCTTCTTTTGGATTTTGCTTCAGAATAAGGTACTCACAATGGATAATCTTTATAAGTGGGGCTTTCAAATCCCTGATAGATGTGATTTATGTAAAAAAGCAGCGTAATCGGCTAATGACCTCTTTATTCATTGTCCGTTTGTGGGCTCAATTTAGAGAAGATTTCTCTCTCTCTCTCTCTATAATTTATCTTGGGTTTTCCCTAGGTCGTTAGAGGACCTATTTGCTCAATGGCATGCACCCTCTTTAAACCCTACTATTCATAGATTGTGGTCTTTCACTCTCCCATATAATGTATGGGATTGTGGAAGGAGTGAATTAATAGATTATTTAGGAACAAGGAGAATCCTAAGAATATGGTATTTGAAAGGATTTACAAATTAATTGTGGAGAATATGAATAACTTACAAGTGCTAATGAGAGTAAAAAGGAGATAATTGTTTGCACCCCATATGATCTTAAGATGGTGAGTGATTGGCATATCAAAGGGGATATATCAAAGGAAACTAGACAAGGGAAGAAGGATCAAGAAGGTATTACTTGGGCCCATCCCTCTAGGGGATGGATAAAAGATAATTTTGATGGAGCGGCCAAGGGCAATCCAGGGCCAACTAGGAGTGGGGGGTGTTAAGAGATCACTATGGTAAATTTGTATCAGCGGTGGCACTCCCCTTGGGCTCTCAGTCCAATCACTTAGCTGAAGCGATAGGAGCATTTCAGGTCATTGACCTTGCTAGCAAATTGAACATTAAAAATCTATGGATAGAGGGGGACTCTAAAAACATTATTGAATGCCTTTTAGGTAATTCCCCCCCTCATGGACCATTAAAAATTAGATTGATGAAGCTAGATCCCTAATTAACAACTTTGATAATGTTAAAATCTCACATGTATTTAGGGAAGCAAACGTGGTCACTAACTATTTTGCCAACGAAGGAGTCAAGCTCTTTGGCTGGTGGATGTGGCAATCCTACAAGGATTTAGAAAGTGTGGGTGAAAACCTTAATTGTATATGATGTTATGCATGGAAAAGTTTCCATTTCAAACAATGATTAAGCGGATCAGAGAAAGATATTGTTTCATTCACTACCATTATAGTGCCATAATTACCCCTTCAAATTGTGCGAATTGGCATGTTTTCTAGGTGCCTAGGAATTGATGTAGATTTGTAGCGAATATTATCTACTTTGCAAGTGAGAATAGAGAAAACTGTGTAAAAATGGGGGGTAACAGGAAAAGGGTGGAGCCAAAAAGCTGTGAAAAGTACCAAAAGAACCAAAAGGTATGGAAATAGATTGATAAAGGGGGGTTGAAACCTTTCCTAGAAAAACTTCACGGTGCTAACCCAGTGAGGTATTTTGTCAAAAATTGGAAGGAGGAAGACATTATTTTGTCTGGAAGAAGAGTGATAATCAATGAGGGTCTTATTGGGGAAGTTGTGGGTCTCTCTTTAGAAGGAATGAGATTCTTTCATGACAGAAAAATATCTGATGAAGCGGTTGTTAAATTTCCAAAATTAGAGGAGGAGAGCAAAGCTCTGGTTAAGGTTTCGAATAACTACTTTGAGGCCATCACCATAAAGAATCTTTGGAGGGAGGTACTAAGAGTGGTGATGGAATACATAATAGTGGATGGGAGATTCACAAGGGTTTATTGCTACCACTTTGTCCTCCTCAACCACTTCAGGTACAAGGTCAGGGTTTTTTTCCCCCATTATCTTTTATGTTCTCTTTAACACTGTATTATGGAACACCATAAAAGTCCTAGGAATGTCCCTATTTTTCATATTGGTCTTATCCAGCTCATCCATGAGCACTTTGCTAATTTTCCTGCCTCATCTATTCCCATTTTTCCCCCGGACTCGGAAGGGTATGACATTGAAACTAGTGTGTCTGAGGGTAATTCTGATGGTGACTCGGATTGGGAAGACGAAATTACTCCCTCCTCTAAAAAGGTGCCTAAAATATCCCCTTTGAGCAGGACTTTGGGCAAACTATGAAAAACCTTTCCAAGGATAAAAAGAAAATGAAATCCATTCCTAAGAATAAGCTGATTTCTTATTCTGAGGACTCGTCGGGTGACCCATCTGATACTTCTAGTTCCCCTGAAGATTCCCATTCTTCTCATGTTGCTACTGATAGAGAGAACATGCCTAGATTTCCTAAAGACCTCAATCTAGATGAACATTACTTCAACTTGAATATGGAATCTCCAAATAATGTGTTGTTTATTGCTAGGAACAACGCAGTGGACGTTTTTAGGGTTTTTAAGTGGGATTTTCATGAAATCAAAGACATTAACCTAAAGAACATGGAAACTACTAGTAAACTAGATGAGTTGGTTGAAAAAGTGTAGCCTCAGAAGATCGAAGGGGCAATCTAGACCGATGAAGAAAAGCTATCCATGGTGGAGTGTCTACAAACAACGATGGAACTTATTGAGAAAATACAAAAATAAAATGAGAAGAAAATAATGCATCTTGAGGAGGAAGGTAACAAAATAAATCTTGGCCTCATTTGAAAAGCTGTTGTCAGAGATCTCCAATAATTGCTCAATCAGTTCTCTCCTCTTTACTTGTGAAGCTTTGAATCTACCTCTTAGGGTTTCAAGCTTATCCCTAGTTGCATCAAGTACTCTAGCCATCTCTCTATAACTCATATCCCCCATAATGATGTTAGGGTTTCCTTCCAAGCGATTCAGCCTTAAGAAAGTTATTCTCTGATACCAATTGATAGACTTATAAAGCACTAAAAGGGGGGGTGAATCAGTGATAGCAAAAATAATAACACTTTAAACCCAGACCAATAAAAATAATTAACCAGTTTACTTAAGAATTTGCATGCAATCCAAAATGTTATAAAATCATTCACAATTAGTAAACCATTCACCATAACACAAGTGTTTATACATGGAAAATCCAACTCGGAAAGACCACGGTGAGATGAAACTCACAAGTTAACTATCTGCAGAAATAGGTAACTGATTGGTTAAGGTCTACAAAGTGCTTTGTTAGGAGCGAATCCTATTAAAGATCCCAAAGCCATGTTAGGAGCTATACCTAGCTAAAGGTAACCTCAGTGGAGGATTTAGATCCAAGTTAATGAATCACTTGGTTAGAGGATTTCTATAATTAATCTTGTTAAAGCTTACCCGGTTAGGGTATTTAACTATTGTAGTGATTAGAAAACAACATGTGGTTGATCTAGGAATAGCACATTCTTCTTGTATAGATCCTTTTCTTCTCACCCAATACTGCAACACGAACATACTCTGCAACTCCTTCAATAAATCGCATAAACTCTAACTCATAACATCACTTGTATCTTGCATATGAAAATAAATCCACATAATGTATTTTTATAGACATTAGATTTCATGTCGGCTCAAGAACCTCAACACAATTTCCTAGGTTCAGTGAATCTAGACAATCTTTCATAACACATCACAAATCACTTCCAAAAAAGTCAATTAGAGGTAACACATCATGACTGATGATAACTCATCACACAATATGTGAAACCCATTGGAACACTAATACCAATTAAGTGTTAACCACTTCTAACTCACATATAGATTGTGTCCAAGTACCTGCTTGTCACTCTTCGTTGCATCTCGAAGCTAGTGACAGCGGAATTGACCAAAACTAATTGTCTTTACTGTATGTATCGGTTGTATACATATACTAGTTAGATGCCTTCATACCGGTTGGACTTCTCTATACATATGATACCAGTTTGAGCTAACTAAGACAATCAAAACATATGTGTGCCATCAATGACAACACATAAAGTCATCCAATACAAAAATCATCATCATGCCAACAATCTCCCCGTTTGGCATTGATGGCAACAATTAGAAAATTTTTGTCTTTCGTCAATGAAGTGTGCTTATAAAAATGTACAAACTCCCCCTTAACAGTATATACAAAATTTTGACCTCTAAAACTAATTCTAATCAACACCTTTGGCATTGATGGCAACACTTAGGATTTTTTTTTCTTTTGTCAACTAAGTGTGCTTATAAAAATGTACAAACTCCCCCTTAACAATACATACAAAATATTTACCTCTAAAACTAATTCTAGTCCCCCTTTGACAACAATGCCAAATTGAAAAGTAAAATACATATATTACATCAAAATTTGTCATCAAAAACTGCATATATATAATTGTAAGAGTTTTTAAAGTGTGTACAATGCAATTTTCAAGAAAATGTCACTAAAATGAAACTTCATCTATTTAAGACCATTATCCCATGTTTCTAACAATGTTTTACTAATCTCAACATTTGTGAAAATTTGTGTAGCAAATTCTTCCATTGCATCCATTGTGCTCATCTTTGGGGTTGCCAAAACTGCTTCTGAATCCTTGTATGCCCTCTATAGAGTTTCAATTTTTGGAATCAACTAGTTCTTTAGTTCTTTCAAGGATCTGATTCATTTAACCTATTCAAAATCATAAACATCCAATAGATGTTGCAAAGCATCAACCGATTTGCCAAAATTTAAAGCGGAATCCTATACTGGTATATAAGAATCACTTATCCTCTCCAGTTCCTTTTCTGTATCTTCTCACTTTTTCTTCAAATAAGAATAAAAAAATGAAACTTCAGATATATTAGCCAAAATTTTACCTCCACTTTCAATACCAGTTCCCAATAGACCTTTATTCACTGATAAAGAAATCTTGCCTTTATCAATTATTGAAATTAATTGCTCTCCCCTCTTCTTCCTATAATCTTTTTCAGCTAAGACATGAGATACCTCCTCAAGTGATTTCAATTGGTCAGTAGCATCACTAACCAACTATCGAAGCTTGGCAATAGTGGTAGACAAATTACCAGTATTAGTCTCCAGTAGGAGACTTGACAAAATGTTAACAACAGTTTGAATAGTTTCTGCTTCTTTTCTCTTCTCTTTCAACCTTTTCTTTTGAGCCCTAGATTGCATAACAGTAGTAATATCCATCAGTTTAGATGCACTCCAATTGTCCATATCAATAGGATCTTTTATGCTGATTGTGTCATCATCATCAGCTATTACTTTCTCCTTCTTGTTTTCTTTCTTTTCATCCTTTTTCTCTGGTTTCTCTTTCTCTATCTCTATTTGTTCCTCTTGTGTAGTTGTAGTGACTAGTGGCATTTGACTTTCAACATTATGAACCTTTACCAATGGTGGTTGAATATCCATACTTGGTTCAGTAAGCGGTGCTTCCTTTGCTACTTGTTTCTTAACAATATCTGGTTGCTGTTATTTATCTTTAACTAGTTCAATGACATTACTAGTTGTGTCAACTGTATCTTGAATTTCTTTAGTATCATCCATAAAGAATATGACAGGTGGAGAACTTGGGTCAATCTTAAACTTGACAGGGTATACTACATCTGGTTGAATAATGTCTTTGGTGTCCACCTCCGGTTGAGCTCCAGTCTCAATCTAATCAGGTTTATTCTAATAGTCCTTCAATTGAGCATTCATTCCTTGAATAGATTTAATTGCCCAATGAGTATCTTCTTCAACTTCCTGAATTATTCTTCCCAATAGTTTCATTCTCTTGAATCTTGAATTAAATTGTCCTTTATACTTAGCAAGTATGGCTGATAATTCTTCTCGAGACAACTCAGCAAAATATTGAACAAAAATTCTATCAATAATCTTATGGTCCTACTCTACAATCAACTTCCATTTATTTTCAAGAATTAGAATCAAAGAATCAGATATTTCCTTATGAATCTCATGTGGCAACCGGTTATTCTGACATAGGTAATTGATTGCCTCTTGTACCACTTCTTGCTTCTGAATTTCATTTAAAAAATCAAAATGTTCTTTGACATTACTAAATTTATTTTTCTTTAATAGCTTCAAAGTCCTCTCAAAATGACTCGTTGCCTTCCAAGATGTAACATCAATAGAAATACTTTTCTTAGGGATTTCCCCTATAGATTTAGGTTTCTTACCAGCTACCTTTAGCTTCTTCTTCTCTTCTTCAGACTCAGTTCCCTCAAATTTTGCTTGAAGGATGCGATGTCTGCGCCTCTTCCTCATGATAGTAGGCTTCTTTTTATATACCTTAGGGACTGGTTCCTTCTTGATTTGAACACTCCTTGTTACTCTTGTACCGGTAGATGCAGAAGCTCCTTGATATTCTTTCTTCTTTTTATCTTTCACACTACTGGGTTAGGCAGGTGCAATCCTTTCTTGATAAGTGCCTAGTTTTTTCTTCTTAGTATCCTTAGGTGATGCTAAGAGGTTGTTGGTATAACCAATTAGTAAGTCATAATAGACTTCATAGCTCATTTCCTCCATTTCTCCTTCTCTCGGCTCAACAACCTCCATAAGATAGAAATCAGTGGTCACAGTGAAACAAATGTCTTTTTCAAAGTGTTTCACCACTTCATTAGATAATCTTAATCTCATGCTCATTTTCTTTTGAAACTCATTGAAATACATGTTCATTTCAACTGGAAAAGTGTTCTTCACAACCTTTATGCTATCCTTAATTTGGGTTGTAACTAGTGTATCCGTAGACCATTGTACATCACCAATTCCTGGAATAAAATTCTGAAAGTAGAAAAATAAACTGATCAATAGTTGTCCATATTTAAACTTCTGACTATTATCTTTCTTTATTAATTCTAAATTCAACATCAATTGAATTCTTATTGCCTCGCACACATCATAATCCGCATCTTCTTTCATCATTTTGTAGGCAACATGCACAATAGTAGATGGTACACTATTCATTCTACTAGAATCGAATATCTGGTAGCCAATAACCATTGTTGCAAATCTGACTCCATCTACAATGTTATTGACTGATATAGAATGACCATCAGCAATGCTCTTTGTCAACTTAATAGCAGTCTCCTTTGAGATTTTCCTCAATTTAGGTACTTCACCGGTTTGGTAGAAACTGGTTACTACATGAATAGCCTCCATTCGGATAGTATGAGACCTATCCAAATACGTATTTCCTCCCTGGACATGACTTGGGATAATCTTAACATATTCTTCCTTAAAATCTTCAAGAAAGTAGACTGGATTATGAAAACCCTTTTCATAAACCCTAATATATTCGGGTTTGATTTTCCTGCTCTTATCGCACAAAGATTTAAGCTAAGAATAGATTTCCAATGTCCTTAGATCCTCAATATTTTAATCTATGTAACTAGATAAGTCACCTTTAATCAGAACACCTTAAGGAACTTGAGACAATGCATTATAAGACTCTATCTTATTTGTTCTCATTGACTCCATAGCTTTAGCAGTGATAAATAGACTTTCTGCTAGTATAGATGATGATGTCATACTACATAATCTTGATTCCAGAGAGAGATTAACAAAAATATTTTGTTCCCTTCACGTTTCTATGGTTTCTGGTTTCTTTCTCGCCTATACACTTGATTCACCTTTCCTTAGCTTCTAATCCGATTCAATTAACTCGTAGCACAAATCCATTCACAATATGCTAACAATGCTTTGTTTCTCTCTACAAGTGCTCAATGCTTCTTGGAATGCAAGTAGGTAAAAATGACACTGAAATTTACTTTTATTAACTTACCCACTGGAATAAATGCGCTACTTATAGAGTGAAAACTCCTAATTACCACTTAACAAACTCCCCTTTACCGGTAGGTATACTAACTGGTTGGTAATCCTTAGAAAATTGATACATAACAACATAAAAAATTCTCATATCCCAATTCAAAACATAGAATTTATTTACTGTACATTCTTCAAAGGGTCTGAAAATAGATTTACCGATATGCTCCCCTTGGGGTTGTTCAAAAGCTCAGTTTTCTAGAGTAGGACTCTCCACACTAGGTGAAGGATTTGATTCTTCTAGTGGCTTGTCCTCACTTTTCTTCTTCCAAATCTTATTCATCTCTGCTCTAGTTTCTACAACATCAACCTTCTGCTTTCCTTTCTGATCTACATTGTGACTTACCGGTTGGTTCTTCTTTGTTCTGCAAAACTTGGAAATGTGTCCTGGTTTGTGACAATGATAACAGGCCATCCTAGATTCTCTTGAAGGTCCTGCATTACCTCTTCAAGTTATTCTTCTGTAGTCCATATCCACATGTTTGTAGTTATTGCAAATTGTGCAAATCACATTGGTTACCTTTTCCATCTCATAGGGACTAAACCGATTGACATAAGGTTTTTGCTAGTTCATGTTTCTCTGGTTGTCATTAGTCCTTATCCAGTCACCGATAGGTCTTGGATTCATGTGAGGTGCTGGGTTGTTTGCTCCATATCTATATTCAACTAATCTATGTCCATACATATTGCATGTGTAACAATGACCTTCAAATCTTCTAGACACATATCAAGTATTAGCATTCTAGCCTGCGTTCTCATTAGATCTGCTTCTACAAACATTAACAGTATGTCCAGGTTTAAGATAGTTAAAACAAACTAGTTTAAACTTCTTCTTACCTAATTTCATACCTTTAGATATTGGTTTGTCTTTTGATGAAGTATCCTTTGTTTTGGAAGAGTCACCTTGCTCAAATGTGTTTAATCCTAATCCAAATGTGTCACCTTTCATTCTCTGAGATTGGATTTGTTCATCCAACATAGAGGAACTCTTGTTGAATTTGTTAAGCTTCCCATTACCCTCAGTAAGCTCTTTGATAAGATCTTCATTATTCTCTATAAGAGTCTCTCTAAGAGACATTGCCATCTCAACATCTAACTATAATGCTTATTTTTGTTCCTTTTCCTCAAGCCAATGTTCATGCAAAGCTACATTCTCCTGCTTGATCTTAGAAATCTCATGATCTTTCTCTTTGATCACTTCTTCAGTTGCTCTCCTTGCTTCAAGTTCTTGACTCATACGGATAGTAAGAGCTTCAAGTTCTCTCCTCAGGTTGAGTTTTTCACCACTCATTTTCTCTACTTCTCCAACTAGTGCATCAATGTTGGCATCATCTGAAGAGCTATTGCCAGAGATCTCCAAATAATTGTTTAGTCAGTTCTCTCCTCTTTACTTGTGCAGCTTTGAATCTACCTCTCAGGGTTTCAAGCTCATCCCTATTTGCATCAAGTACTCTAGCCATCTCTCTATAACTCATATCCCCCATAATGACTTTAGGGTTTCCTTCCAAGTGATTAAGCCTTAAGGAAGTTAGGCTTTGATACCAATTGATAGACTTATAAAGCACTAAGAGAGGGGGGTGAATCAGAGATAGCAAAAACAATAACACTTTAAACCCAGACTGGTAAAAACAATTAACCATTTTAATTAATACTTTGCATGCAATCCAAAATATTATAAAAGCATTCACAATAAGTAAACCATTCACCATAACACAAGTGTTTATACGTGGACAACCCAATTGGGCAAAACCACGGTGAGATGAGACTCACAAGTTAACTATCTACAGAAATAGGTAACTCACCAGTTGAGGTCTACAAAGAGCTTTGTTAGGAGCGAATCTTGTTAAAGATCCCAAAGCCCTATTAGGAGCTATACTTGGTTAAAGGTAACCTCAGTGGAGGATTTATACAATGAAGCTTGTTAGAGCTTACCCATTTAGGGGATTTAACTACTGTAGTGATTAGAAAACAACATGTGGTTGATCTAGGAATAACACATTATGCTTTTATAGATCCTTTTCTTCTCACTCAATATTGCAACACCGACATACTCTACAACTCCTTCAATAAATCACATCAACTCTAACTCATAACATCACTTGTATCTTGCATATGAAAATAACTCCACATAATGTCTTTTTATAGACATTAGATTTCATGTCAGCTCAAGAATCTCAACACAATTTCCTAGGTTAAGTGAATCTAGACAATATTTCATAACACATCACAAATCACTACCAAAAATGTCAATTAGAGGTAACACATCATGATCGGTGATAACTCATCACACAATCTATGAAACTGGTTGGAACACCAATATCAGTTGATTGTTAACCACTTCCAACTCACATACCGATTGTCTCCAAGTGCCTCCTTGTCGCTCTTCGCTGCATCTCGAAATTGGTGATAGTGGAATTGACCAAAACCAATTGTCTTTACTATTATACCAGTTGTCTATATATACCGGTTAGACACCTTCATATCGGTTAGACTTCTCTATACATATGATACCAGTTTGACCTAACTAAGACAATCAAAACATGTGTGCCATTAATGACAACACATAAAGTTATCGACTACAAAAATAATCATCATGCCAACATAATGCTATAATGAAACAAAGTCACAAGATCAGTAAGAACTACGTGGCTAGGATGATTGTACGATGGTGGATAAACTGGAAAAATTCTAGTAGGGTATCTTGATTGTGGACCTTGACACTGACAGAGAAAAGGACTAGAAAGGAGAGTCTTGTTTGTCCAAGAGAACCAGAGCCAACCAGAAGAGAAAGGTGAAGTCTTCCAATCAAGAGCTTCAGGACCTGAAAAAGGTGGCCCAAGAGATGAACACTCTGGAGAATGAGATAGCTAAGACTATGAAGTATTTAGGTTAATGTTATTCTAGTTTTAGTTACTAGTGTCTTTTTGTTTGTTTTGTTGTCCTTTTGCCTTTTTTATATCTTTTCTGTGTTGGTGAACTTAAACTATTTATTATATTTTTATCTGTAACTCTATGGTTTCAGGTCCTTGTAAAAGTTATTTTTTCCCTAATTAAAAACAAACTCATTTAAAAATTAAAATAAATTGTTAATTTTAAGAATTTAAAATATGTTTAGGAGATTTTATTGTAATTTTTGGGGGATAAGGGATTTATCTCGAATTAATTGGCTATAAGCCAATTTGGGCACATTTTTGTGTATAAAAGGGGAATGAAATTTGTAATGAGAGTAGAGAATATGGAGCAAATTTGGAGATGGGAGATGGTGGAGAGAATTATCTTGATGAGAATTAAACTCTGGAGATTGTGAGGGAGATTTTATTGAAGAGGAGATAGCCAAATTATGCAGAAATATTCAGAGGAGATTATGAGAGAGTTGTAGACTTTTCTGTTGCAGATTTTTATGTTGTAATTTTGTACTATTTGTAAGCCTTTGTAGGAATTTGTGAGCCTTTTGGAGGGTGAAAATGTTCATATTTTTGTTACAACTTCCTTTTGCAAGTTGAAAACTCTTTCTTCTCAGAATTTGTAGTGAAGCAATTGGCATTTTAATGGATCGGTCACTCAGTTGAGATAGACACAGAGATTTAGTCCTATTTGGATGAACTCTGTTATCAAATCTCTCTCTCTCTCTCTCTCTCTCTCTCTCTCTCTCTCTCTCTCTCTCTCTCTCTCTCTCTCTCTTTGTCTCTCTCTCTCTCTCTCTCTCTCTCTATATATATATATATATATTGTGTTATTTTTATCTCTCTTTATTGTTCCTGTTGCTCCATTATTTAATGTCTTTCCAGATAAGCTTAAGGCATTAAGGACTTATTCATTTTATGCACATTCACTTAGCAACATTTGTCATAGATCCCTTCCACATCAGATCAATTCTGAAGTGATCATCCAAGATCATCAATCCATAAAACCATATAATCTCCACAAGACAAGAGACAAGAAACAATTGAAGATGTTATTCTACCAAATAAAGAATACAATATGATATAATATCCAAGAGCTCTTAGGCCTTACTTATATAGGCAGGGAGTGAAATATGCTGAGACAAGATCATGACATGTGTCTTAATCTTACAATATGAAACAACTAAATAAAACAAATACTAAATGTTTAACACTTAATAAGCAATAATGATAAGATAATGTATGGTATCATCTACACAACTCAAACTTCTAGAAAGATTCATAAGTTTTATGCAAACATATGAATAGATTCTTACTAATGAATTATCTCAAGACATAACCTTATTTATAGAAACATCCCCTTGAAGCGAAATGTAAGGTGGTACTAAACCAAAGTATATATATATATATAAAAGATGGGTTTTGAAAACAAGGCCTGATTAGGTACTGATGTGCAAACAATCTCTCAAAAGTGAAGAATAGGAGAAACACTACATGGGAGAAAAATAGAAAAGTGAAGTAAGGAGGACTCATGAAGACCCCCCAAGGAAAAATTCCTTCACTCCAAGCATTGATCACAAATAATGATAATGAGGTAATGCCAAAGGATTAGTGAAGATGTCCACAACCTACTACTTTGTAGGTAAGTAATACAAATTGATAGCATCATCCTAGATGAGATACCTAATGAAGTGCATACAGATCTTAATATGCTTGGTAGATGAGAACACTATTGGCCCATCATCATTTATTTTGGAGCTCGTGTTACATTAATCTTCATATGATTCTACATTGAAATCATTTTATTACACTATATGGATAATTTAGTTGTTCTTAGAGACACACATATAACTTTGGATTCGATATACAACTTATGAGAATGGCTTCTCCGATCACTAGTGGATTTGTTTCTTCCTAAGGGGAGAGATGGTGTTTGCAAGAAATGAATCATGTTCTATCTCTAGGTTTTTATCATTGGCATTGGAGTAAATTCTTTATAGGGGATACCTATTATCATTTTATCTCTTTTATTAGGAGACATTTATTATACTTATGTAAAAAAAATATTTTTGTGGGGTCATATTGAATTCTCCTTAGTTTACTAGTATATGTATTTGAAATTTTCTATCTTTTGGAGATGCTTCTTTTCTACAAGGTTTTTTGTTCTTATCTAATCTTGATCAAGATTTTTTTTTTTAACATAGGTACTTCATTAAGGTGCCTATGAACTTTAATGGAATAATAATTACCAAAAAAAAAGGTTTAAATAATACCATTATTAAGGGGATAATTATAGTGGAATTAACATATTGAATGACAAGTAACTAAGTCTAGTTGGTGTATTTGTGACATGATCGTTGCAACCTGTAACTCCTCCTTCCATTATCACATGGTTAGGCACATGTTTAGGTAAGGGAACCATCTCATGGATTTGATAGGTAATCTAGAAACTTAGAGTAATGATATTATCATAATTGGAAGGAAGAGACATCTAATCATCCCCATGTCTCTCAAAGACTACATTTGGATGCCAATCCTAATAGCATCATGAATTAACTATCTAACATTTTGTATGAACCCTCTTGCTCGTACAATTTTTTTGTAGCCCATCTATTTCACTTCCTGAGGTGATAGAACCTATAATATCATTATCTCTCCTTGAAATCTAGTGTTTCTCTATTTTCTTTGGGTTTGTTCTTATCTTGTGATCATGGGTGTGGACCTTGTCCAAATTGGGTCAAAGGAATATGATCTCAAAAGTGACAATGAGTTGTAGGAGATTCTTGTTGATGGAAATATTTCCTTGTATATCTAGGCTATTTAGGGTTTAAACTTTTTGTCTCTTTCTATCAATTTTTCTACTTCTTGGAAGGATGACATGGTAACAACAAGAGCTATCTCTATCCAAGTCTCAATAGAGACCACTACCACCACTACTAGCCTCCCCCCAAAAGGTATTAAGATGGAAAAGAAACCTAAAGGTGACTACAAGAATCTATGAGGAGATTACTAAAGTCTAGGGAGAAGGTTAACAATTTCCAAAATGGCTCCAATTCAGAAGGTCTCCTTAGTGTTTGGGGTAAAGTTGTTGAAGTTCTCATGAGATGTGTCATGCTAAAAGACCCACTACAAAAGGTTTCATGCACTTTTATTTCCTATCTGCTAAACTATTTAAGAGACAAAGTTAGGCTTAACTTTACTTTATGTATTTTCTCTTCCCTTGAAGTGTTGCTTACCCCCTTCACTATATATTAACTCTTTAAATCTTTTAGTTCAACCTTTCTTTAACCCTAACCTTTGTTCAACACCCTAGAATTGTTAACCCTTCTCTATGTGCACAAGATGCTAGCTCTAATTTACCTATCCTTGGTACTACATCCTTGACAACCATTATAGTCCCTACCTCCAACCCTAGTCTACATTTCTCTCTCCTGGTGCCCAATTCCACCTCTGATGCTCAGAATATCCCAATGGATGTCTCTCCTTTTGTCTCTAAAAGTAAGAAGGTGTCACTCCTTGATCAACATAAGTTTCCTATGTTCCTAACACTGACCTTGGTTCTGATAATTTTTCTAGCTTTGATACTAGGGTATGTGCAGGATCATGGTGTACCAAAATAGGCCCTTAAGTGGCAATGAAATTTCAGAAAATCAGAGTTATGCAACTTGACATGAAAATTTGAATAAGTTGTGAACATTATTTTTAAAATATGTAAGAAGAGAATATATAGAAAATTGAATTTAGTTTCTAAGCAACTAGTTGTTTTTTGGAAAAAAAAAATCCTATTTGATGAAAATTTCAAATTTCAATGCAGTGGTACTAAAATTTCAGGAAAAGAATAACAAGTAGACATATGACTAACCACCCTAATCACAATCAAATCATAATTTTTTTTATAATATTTATAATATAAGTATTAGACTCATGTCCGGATGTGACACATTTTTTTAAAATTTTTTATAAAGTAAATAATTATTTATGAATTTTTTACAACTTTTTCAGAAATTCAAAAACTCCTACTTCTGACCACCTTAACTTGGTCAAAACCTTATGAAATTTTATTTTTTTTAATTTTTCCCTATAGTAGATGAAGCATAGGATGTGACGCATGTTTCGGATTCAAAAAGTGTTATACAGTTTGAAAGTTATGAGTGTCTTTTAATCAATATATCAATTAGGACTATTGTCAGAATTCAATTAGAAAATAAATAATAATTATTTATTAAAGTCAAAATAAGACAAGCCTTATATTGTTGGAAAGTTGGGAATGTCCTTAAAAAACCCTTTTTGTTTTATCAATTTTGGAAACAAAAAAAGTCGTCACCCACCAGTGTAAAGTTTAGAAAATCAAGGAATACTGAAAAACACATTTTTTTAGTTGACTTTCCAGGCTTGTCACTTCCAAGCCAAATACCAAAGCATTCCTGAGCTGAAGTTTGAAATTTGAAAATTTGAAAACAAAAATTGGATATCTGATTATATCGGATATCCAATTATATCGCATATCCAATTTTAATATATAAATTTGTGGTCCCCAAAAATTTTCCCGTTGCTGCCTTTTATTTACTGAACTACCACATTAATGGCAATGGCAGAAATCTGATATCCGATAAGATTTGATATTGGATTTTATTAGTCATATTTTAGAGAGAGAGAGAGAGAGAGAGAGAGAGAGGAGGAGAGGGAGAGAGAGAGAGAGGGGGAGAAAGAGAGAGAGAGAGAGAGGGAGAGAGAGATTAGGAGAGAGAGAGAGAAAGAAAGAGAGAGAGAGGAAGAGAGGGAGGGAGAGAGAGAGAGACAAAGAGAGAGGGGGGAGAGAGAGGGAGAGAGAGAGAGACCATATGAACCCTAACAACATGATTTGGTGTCTTAAGGGGTCCTATGGTGTCGTTAGGGGTCATATGGTGCCCATAGGGGTTGTATGGTGTCTTGCGACACCATAGGACCCCTTAGGACACAATATGACCCCTTATGACACAATATGATCCAAAGCGACCCAATATGGTGTCATTAGGGGTCATATGGTGTCCTAAGAGGTCATAAGGGTTCATGATGTCTTAATCTCTCTCTCTCTCCCCTAATCTCTCTCTCCCTCATAAATTGTATTGTTCATTAAATGAATTATATTGTTCGTTATAAAAACAACACTTACGATGAAATGAAATAAATTGTATTGTTCATTAAATAGCCATTATTAACCATTGTTAATTATTGGAATGAATATTAAATATTTCCATGATAACACCACACACAGATGAGCAATAATTTATATGATTGAATATCAACTTCTCTATATATAAAAATGTCAAATGATTACAAATGTATGTCCATACACAAATATGGCATAAACGCCAACTGAAACAAAAGGTATGTCTAAATACATGAATGTATGTCCATATACAAAATATACATGCCAACTAGACATGTAAGCATCCTATAACTATCTATAACATCCTTAGCTACTGATGGATCATCAAAATTGATCCTCTTCGCCGCACTGCTCAACTTCTGGAGGATCCTGCACAAGAAAAATAAACCACGATTAATATTAGTTATATTATATAATTCACATTCAAAAAGTTAACATAAAAATGAACTATAATTGAACTATTTATGTTTACCTCATCTCCACGTTTTCTCTTCAGCTTTGCAGGACTCTTGATGTATGTCTTTGGTAGAGGAGGTATGTTTTGAATATTTTGATACACAACCTATATATGTTCAGAAACATGACATTGCTACAAGTTAGCATATAATTGTCACTGATAATAAAAAATTATATCTACTAATCAAAAAATAAAATAAACACACAAATACTCAAGGCATCTCTTCTTCTTCTTCAGGTATACTGGGTGTACTCATCAAGGATGTGAAGCGAAGAATTCTCTATATATATACACAACAAGTATATGAAACTATCAATCTATGTCTCGACATGTATAATCACTATAAGTTATTTAATCTATTCATTCAATCATATTTGCATTCAATTACCTTTCCCTTGTCTCCAAATACACTACCAAATCCTAAATCACACTGCCCCACACTCGTGCTGCTTGTGCCCTACAAGAGTAAAATAAGATATACATGCAAGTTACTACATAATCTAATTAATACCAATATAAATGATGAGCATGTATGTACAATAAAATACAAATGACTAGGTGCAATAATATATGTACTATCAAGCTATCAAGGCCAAATGAAATGGCCGACAAGGTGCCCTCCTGAATCCATCTCAACTCATCCTCGGTCATCGAATATTAAATAGACCATGTAAATAAAAATTAGTACTTAATATTATCTAATTTATAGATATTTAATTAAAATATAACATGAACTATGAAAATATAAATCTTACCACTACATCATTAATGTATGATGACAGTGCCTCCTTGCCTCTAGCATGTGAGGACTCCCTAGGGTATCCTCTAGTCTGTGTAATAACATCTGGTGCATCATGCATCTCATGCACCTCATAATCTGCACTGTCCACAGGAGGATCAACAGGTTGTCCAACTGGACCCAAGCATACGTGCCCATGCATGACACAAGTATGGGGCACGCATATGTGTGGAGATGAGGATGATGTGTCAATGACACCAGATGCACCGCTACCATCAAGAGTAGGCTGAGCTACTGATGTAGCCTGAGAAACCAAAAGGTTACTCAAAGAGTGAATAACTGATATGGTCTGTGAAGTCGCCTCACAAATAATATCAGGATGCCGCACTTCAGGTGGGGGACCAATAGGAGGAGGGGGGACATATGGGCCCTAGACTACTCTAACTGCCCCAGGTCTATTTTGGGGCATACCTAAACCTACACCCCATAAAGGTTGGATGTCAAAGTAGTTCACATGTTTGTTTAAAACAAACTCAGCATACAATTTTTTTATGAAATAGAAGCGGATATCAAGATTGTTGTTGGATGATTTGTCAAAATCCATCCACCAATGATCCCAAAATTTTTTCACAATCCCATCATTTGTGCACCATTTAATAGAAAGTTTTATTTTTTTGGGATCTACGGGATGACCAGTATGGGGATTGACAAACAATGAGGCGATTTCGGCTTTGGATATCTCAAGATCCTTGATATCCTTATACGACAAGCCATCTGCATATTTTTCCCTCATATAATCTCGCCACAAAATGGCGACATTGTGCTCCTCAGTCATGGTTTCCATACTTTTTATGATCGATGTGAGAGGATCAAACATTGGGTTTAAATGAGGGATCCTACGATATACTTCTACAATCCCCCTCAATATATTCAAATTTTGTGCAATCAAATCTTGAATTGAGGGGGGGTTTGGCAAATGAGGGTTTGGTTGTTGCAGTTGTGGTTGGTCAGGGTTTTCATTGTTATCCCCCATTTTTAACCTAATTGAATGTAAACAATTAAATTTAGTTAACAAATTTAAACAATTAGGTATTTGATTTTTAAAAAACCTAGTTTTCATGAAAAACCCATATTTTCAATGAAAAATCAAATAAACATTAACAAAAAAAACAAAAAATGAATGAAAATGATTGAAAACGATAAAATTCTTACCTCTCAATTTATTTTTTAGCAAATTTTTGCCAAAACACCAGATATCGGGTGCACTGGATATCAGATTTTGATGAAATCGTGTAGCCTGTGAGTTAAAAATGACTCATGGGTTGTCACTGTCGAAATATAAAAGTCTCAGAAAATCGGATATCATGTAAAATCAGATATCCGACTTTTATACTTAAATTATTTTTAAATAACATATATAATATAATAATATATTATTATATTATATCATACGTATTGTATTATATTATAATATATAATATAATATTATATTATATTATATTATATTATATATAATATAATATTGTATTATATAATACATATTATATAATATATTATTATAATATAATATAATATAATATAATATAATATAATATAATATAATATAATAATATATTATATAATATAATATTATATTATATTATATTATATTATATATAATATAATATTACATTTTATATTATATAATATAATATAATATAATATTATATTATATTATATTATATTATATTATATTATATTATATTATATTATATTATATTATATTATATTATATTATATATATTATAATATATAATATTATATTATATTATATTATATAATATGTATTATATAATATATTATTATATTATAATATAATATAATATAATAATATATTATATTATATTATAATATAATAATATATTATATAATACGTATTATATAATATATTATTATATTATATAATATATATAATGTAATAATATATTATATAATATATTATTACATTATATATATTATATAATATAATAATATATTATATATTGTATAATATGAAACATATAATATGTTTTTTAAATTAAAATCTGATATCTGATAAAATCGGATATCTGATTAAATCGAATATCCAATTTGCATAGGTAATTACCAGGCCAAGGTGTGCTGACACCCAGGCCAAGCAAAAAGTCAACACAAATTTCTGCGTTTTTAGGTGAGTGAGGAAGGCTATTTTTTTCACATCACCACTTTTTGGCCCCCCTTGATCATGCACTAACCCACTAGCTCCACTTCATAGTTAGACTCATCCTTCCTTGAACCCCATTTGAATTTACCTCCTAATTCCCCAACTAAATAATATTCCCTTGATCAGGATGTAGTACATTTATTTTAACCAAAATGTTGGTTGTCTAAATATTTCAATACTCATATGGAGATGTCCATATGGTATCTATCTCATATTCATCTGGCCAAGTAGAAGATTCAAACATTAGAGGTTTTGGTTTTCAAGAAGGCACAGGAGTGGCCAAAGGAACCCCTCCATGTGGATATTTGGGAACCTATGAAAAAAGTGTTGGACACCTTTGACAATTCGAGGAATATAAAGGAGGTGTAAGATATAAAGATGGAAATGGGTTTGAAAAGGAGTTATCATCTTGAAGAAGAGGTTTCTAAGATGAAAGAGAATCAGGGGACCATTATTAAAAGTATCCAAGAAATAACTAATTATTGGAGGGATTTTTTCAAGAATACAATTACTACTATTCAAGTCCTGCAACAAGAACTCATAAGAGGAAATGAGAAGTAATCAAGAATGGATGTGGTGCTTTCAGCCCAAGGTAGTCCCCTAGTAGGTGCACAAAAGGTCCAAACACTCAATGAAGAATCTTGATCTAATCACTATTCTAATGAATTTTTTGGTCCCTATCCTTCACTTAATGAGGTGTCTTTCGAATACCATCTTTAGAATTTACTAAAAAAATGGTGGGACATTAAGGGCTTAAATTTTCTTAATCCTAGGTTACTAAATTGGAAATTAGCTAAATGGCTTCCATGCATAAACACTCTACTCCAAGGATATGGTCCATATGAAATATCTCACATCCACCGAGAAGGTAATCGATTGGCAGATCTTTTTGCTAATCTTGGTGTCAATTCGGACATGGCAGAAGTGACAGTGGATTCAACATCGATAAGTAAGGAGATTATGGATTTGAGAAAAAAAGACTTATTGGAAAAGAAATGTGATGGGGTTGGATAATGTCCTTGCAGATATGCCTATGATTTTGGGATAGGTGGCAGTGGATTCGCACAAATTTTGGTAGGTTGTCTTCTCATACTTGCATCGATAGTGTTTTGAGTGACATGTGATAGGAAAGAGTGATAGGACATATTTTTGAAGAATGAGTGATCTTGGAAGATTTGGTATGCGTTGCTCCAAATGGAAACATCTAGATCTCTGAATGCCTATTAATTAGGTTTCTTCAAGTCTCGGCCTCAATGTGTGGAAAGGTAGTTAGTTGTGGCACAAAGCTTCTAAGTTTTTTGGTGTGTAGTGCAAAATGGGAATATGGCTCCATTTCACAGGATAACAAACTCAGAGTAATGGTGGTTTTTAGATGGGCTACTCAAACTATGATTAATGTCAGAGAATTTTCTCAGGACACCATGCAGACCTTTAATGGTGGCGCATGATTTGTATTTGGTCTAAGTTCGGTTCTGCCTTCTGGTGTGCATGTTTAGGCTCGGGTTTATGTATTCAGGGTGGTGGATGGGTAGTGGTGTTTTCTTTGTTTTTTACTGTCAGGCTTTGATGGAAAACTTTTGTAATCTTTATATATTAGTATAGAGCGCTATCCCCATAATCGATAGCACTTACCATTTTAAAAAAATAAAAAATCTCTTAATGATAATTAGCTATCTATTGTTCATAATGTTTTGGTTTTTTCTCTCTTAATGTGTTTGTTATTTTTGGTTTTGGATTTTTTCATTTCTCTTAATCTCACTACTCATCAAAATCAAGCTTTTTCCTTGATGGTTGACATGTAATGGATTTGGGCTCTTATTGTGCTAATATAATAAAAAATTAGATTTTTTTTCTTCTATTTTTAGGTTTGTTGGCATTGCATGAAGATTGCATTGAAGAAGTATATTAGGAAGTATTTTCATTGATGTCAATAGAAAGTGGTAATGAAGCAGTGAATATCAATTGGTAACCCTATCTAGTTGAGAAGCAGAACCCTAACCGATGAAGCTTAGAGATTGGTTGTCATGATTTATGACTGAGTGATGATCAGTGATGAAGACACCATGAAAGCATGTTGCACATGATGATTTTCGAGATGGTTTTGGCATGTAAAGATAACCGTTTATCTTGGGAATGATCAAATTCATAGTATGAGTAAAAAACATGTGTTGTGTTACAAGATTCAAAATACAATGATACGAGAGCGGTTGTAGATGCCTAGAAGAATGTAAAGTCGATTGCAATGTAATCTAACGATCAAGATTGAACTGATGTGTTTGTAATCTCTATGAGAATTTTAGGGTTTTTGTTGTGTTACCGAGCTAATGTATTTGTTTATAAGGTCGATGGATTGATTGAATGAGTTGTTGGAAAATTTGATTAATAATGAAAGTGATTGTTGGTGAACCAGGAGGTGTGTCTGTATAATTATGTGAAGGCATATAGGAAGGTAAAGGATTTGATTTAGCAATGAAATGTTATTTCCAGATCGGTCAAAGAACCTATTGTTCTCTAACCATTACATCATTGTGAAATCCCCTCACAGGGTAAGCTCTAATAGGCTTATTGTTGAAATCCTCTAACCAAGTGATCCATTAGCTTTGACTTGAAATCATCCACTGAGGTTACCTTTAACAGGGTATTTATAGTCAATCCCTTAACCGGGTGGTCCTTAACCAGATATGTTCCTAACAAATTTTTTTTGTATAAGCTTCTAACCAATCTTGGCTCCTAACAGGACAAACTTCAAGAGAGTTCAAAGAATACTTGTGGTTATTCATCCCCACCATGGTTTTTCCCATTTGGGTTTCCACATGAAAAATCATTGTGTCAAGTGGTGAATGATTTTGTGGATGTGTTTTTGGTATGGTTGATATGACTGATTGGTAAATTTGCATAGATATATCTAAATGATTGGAAATGATCTAAAATATGTTATTATTAATATTAGTGAAGTGGTTTAAGTTTTTGGTCAAAGGATATTTAAGTTTCAGATCTATTGCATTATATCGCCGAAGTGTTAGGTCAACCTGTAAAGTTTAATAGTGCAGCTGTAGATTTGTTAAAGTGACTAAACCGGCAAACTTTGTGAGTTGATTCTTAGATGAAAATAAATTTGGTAAAAACTTAGTTTATTCTTCAACTATTAATTCACCCCCCCTCTCAGTGGTTGACCGGATCTTCATAATTTCATCATATTATCAAGGTCATGTGCTTTTTTTTATGTCAAGACATAAGATGAGGACATGCGTCATGATCTAATTTAATCCTCGCTTATGTTTTCATCTAGATTGACCTTTTATTCTATTCATTTTATAAGCATTCACAATTTTTATTATAAATATTCAATCCAACATAATATTCATTTAATACAAACTCATATTAATATATGCTTCTTTAAATAAAATAAATTATCAAGTTTGTATATAACACTCTATTTTTCCTCTCTATGTGATAGGAGTTCTGGTTGTAGGTGATTTTTGGGAGCTATGGGGTTGATCAATCAACTCTTGCAAGAGATAGTGAAGCTAGATTAAAATGATGTTTCTCCTTTACAAATTCTTAAGTATCTCCATCACCTATTAAATTATTTGGGTAGCAGTTCTGACTAATGTTTTCATTAATGCTTTATCTTATACTTCACATTAGGCTTTCAATTCAGTAGTTCTATATGGATTTCAATCACCATCATTTTCTTTAGGATGGGATCTATATTTAGTAGTATAAGGGATGATGGGAGGTAACTACAAAGAAGTGTTTTTTTTTTTTTTCTTAATTGTATCCTTCATGCCAATCCTTTAGTAAAGGTTGAGAATAAATATATTTAACAACTTTTTCATTTGACCATTTTTTTTCTTCTCTTCAACATAAGCATGGATCTTATATTATATTAATGACTTTTTCTACAATGGATTAAATTCAAGGAGAGGCTATGATTGAATAGATGGATAAGCTTCATCAACTATCTCTTTACAATCATCTACCATATTAGGAATGTCCCATCCCAACTTGATTCTTCCCATTTGATCAAAACTATTAATCTCATATGTATTCCCCCCTAACTCCAAATTAGGATTTGACATAGTTCTTTCTAGCATAAGACACCCTAGTTATAAATAGATGAAAAATAAACTTCAATAGTAGTCTAGCCATGTTTTGACTATCTATAGTGTATTTGCAAGTGCAATAGGTTTTAATGTACAAGGAAAGGATTTTTTTTTTCATTTTAGAGCACTTCTTGATTACTTATCCCATTTTATTGTATACTTCAATATAAATATGGAGTAATCAGTAACATATCAAGAAAATCACTACATGCGTGTGATCAATTTGAATAAAACTCTCATATATTCTTGATATGATCTCCCACTCATGTTCAATTGTATTCTGATTATTTGTTAAATCATCCTCATCTTCAAAATCATTGTGATTTTCAATTTCATCTAAAATAATCCTCTATTCCAAATGTCAAGGATTATAATTGAGTGACTCCCAATTTGATATAACTATATTATCATCAAGTCCAATATCTCTTTGTATTTATAAAATGGTTTGTACAACAATAACTCCAACCAACAAAAATCAACCCATTATTATACATTTAATATATTAAAATTATTAAATACAAATATGTGTTGGATTTATCTTTTATTAGTTAATAATTATTTATTTAATTATTAGTGTATTATACTCCATGCTTAAGCTAAACTTAGGAATCTTATAATTCTTTAGGGTTTTCTCCTTTAGGGTTTCAAGTATCCTTTTATAAGGATTATCTCTTTGTGTTTTTATAATAACTGTAATTATTGAATTGTATTCTTGTTGTACAATCAATATGACAACTCTTTTCTCGATCTTTGAATTCGGGCCTCCATAACTTTTTTGCTTCTCTCCTTCTGTGATAGGTTTGTGTGCAGGTGATCTTTGAGAGCTGTAGAGTTGATTTTTCTTCAACTTCAATATGGTATCAGAGCTCCAGATCTGCATGCCCCTAGTCTCTTCATGAGAGATTTTGGGCTTTGTTCTTCAGATCTATGTATTGGGCTGGTGCTTTTTTTCCATTTCTGGGGGTAGCTTATTTTTTGGTACATTTTAGTGCCAAAAGGACCTCACAGTTGGATTTAGAAGGTTGATTCCATGAATTTTGATATATAATTTGCTTATTTTCGGTGACAAAGGCATTAGGGACATGATTTTTTCTTGGCACATTTTTTGATGCATAAAAATTTGTATGGTTGTACCTGCAAATGCGTCAAAAGATTTTTATTCTTTTTAACCTCTTTATGCCCTACAAGAGGGCTTTTTTTCTTTTGGCTGTAACTTGGTCATACGGAGGCATTTTTTCAAAAATCTTATATCATCGGAAAGTTCTTTCTGAGTTCTATCCAGATCTAGAGGTTTGAATATTTTCTTTTTCCTTTTTGATGGCTTTTTTTCTGTCAAAGCGAGAGGTTCATTTCTTCACTCTCAGAGACATAACTTGAGCATTTGAACTTTTTTTTTCGAAAACTTTATATCGTTGGAAATTTGGTTTTGTGTTCTTTCCATTCATATGAGTTTTCTTTCCAGATTTTTCTCCAAGTATATTTTATTCAGATTTTTTCTTTTTAGCACTGTGGTGAATATCTTGGATGTTACAGGTCCTGGGATCTCTATTTTCAATTTTCTATCTCTTTTGATCATTGGATTATTTTATTTAAGCAAACACACTGAGATAAAGTGTCATCATGCATTGTATACTTGGGATCTTGCACATCTTGTGCCTTATTGTACATGCACTACTTATAAAGTGTCATGGGGGGATTGATGTTTTCCTTTGTTTTCCATCTACCTTTTTCATGTGAGATCCTTCCATGACATTAGCCTCATGTTGTGTGTCAAGTGAGTGTTCCTTCCATGACACTATGTACTTTCTTTGCACCTTCGATGTTCTTGGTTCTTCGTCATGCAGTTCTTGTTGGCCATTCTTTTTAGTGTACCTATCCCTCTCCCTTTTCAGCATTATGGGGAGGTTTGTCCTGTTGGTTCTAATGCTTCCTTGGTTCAATTGATCAACTCTTCAAGATTTGGTGTTTCATGCCATCTATATCTTCAAGTTCAGTTGTTTTCCTTTGTTTGCCATTTGATTCAAGTAGTGTCATTTGAGGGCACTCATGAAGATTACAGTCTTCTCTACCTGGTCTTGTTCTATTTTATGGAGGTTGTTCAGATCAATAGTTACTATTCGACAATGTTTGTGGCTATTTTATGCTTCAGTGGTATTCTTCATTCTCTTCTTTTTGTTCCTATCTTTTGGAACACTCTTGTTTGGAGGCTTCTTAGTCCTTCACTTGAGCTTTCATCTTCTCTTGGAGAGATCTTTTCTTCCCATAGGGTTTTCTCATCTTTCTCAACTTTACAAAGATTTTATTGTATTTGGGTACCTCATCAGGCCTAGTTGTCAGGACCCATTTTCACTTTCCTGCATTTTTTACATGTTTTTTTAGTCCTTGGTTGTCTTTTAGCTACTCCCTAAGTTCATCTTAAGGGGGGGTGTTGGAGTTATCTTTTCTTAGCTAATAATTATTTATTTAATTATTAGTCTATTATACTCCATGCTTAAGCTAAACCTAGGAATCTTATAATTCTTTAGGGTTTTCTCCTTTAGGGTTTCGAGTATCCTTTTATAAGGATTCTCTCTTTGTATTTTCATAACAACTGTAATTATTGAATCACATTCTTGATGCACATTCAATATGACTCCTTTTTTCTTGATCTTTGAATTTTGGCCTCCATAGAATTTTTGGTTCTCTCCTTCTATGATAGGTTTGCATGCAGGTGATCTTTAGGAGCTGTAGAGTTGATTTTTCTTCAACTTCAATAATATTATATATTATATTATTTAAACTAATACATGACAATTCAATAATTTTATTTGAAAAAATATAATATTAAGTTATAATCTACTCAATAAACAAAATTAGAGAATTATTCTTTGAAGGTAATGGAATCTTCAAACACTTAAATTTAAAATAATAAAATATAACTTTAAGATATTAAGTGACATTGAAAAAAAATGATTTCATTTTTTAAATAAGAACATTAAAAATTACAAATTTAAACCATTCAAATAAGATTTATTAATATATATAATATATTATATTTACACAATATTAATAAAAATGTTATATACATTATATATTTAGTGTCTCCTTATATTTATTATATAAATAAAAATATAATATATACTATATATTTAGTGTCTAAAATGCCTCAAATTGACTTATCAACTAAAACACCTGAAGTGAAATCCTAAGTTCTAGGTTCCCTTCTATTTCTCTTAAGGTAAACATACTAAATGCATCAGTTACTCCTATAGTCTTTATTTCTAGTCTCTTGCTCAAATTGAGCGTAACAATCATAGATCGACATAATATTATCATACAAGTTACACATGTTTATAGGTAGGTTCAATTATTCATAGCATCAATTGCATAGAATTAAAAGACATATACAAGTACATATTTTTAAAGAGTTTGTACAAATATTCTCCCTTTCAGATATTTGTGAACTTGAGAGTTTACCTTTATTTTGGCAATTTTAATCAAAATTGGTAATAATATTCATGCATGTTACATAATTTTTTATTTATTTATTTTAGAAGTAGTGGCTTCTTGTTTTAATATTTACTAAAATAATGTTGAATTTAAGATACAAATGTATCAAGTTTAGTTTCAATTAGGAGCATCTGTTAAAGATCAGAATCAATCCATACTCAAAGTTATGAAGATAATTACGAAAGACCTCTTGTTTAATTCTCTTGAAAAAAGATGACAACTTTCTTATTGTAATTTGCAAGTTTCTCTTGTATTGTTTTCTTGGAAGGGTTTGTTCAGCTTTGTATGATCTTGTTGTAGCTGTAGTCAAATTTATTATGTCCTTTGAAAATTCTATGTCTCATTATAATTATTTCTTTATTAATATAAATGCATTTTTGTAAAAAAAGAGGTTCTCTTTGCATAACGTGAGCAATATATTGATATTTTGACTATCTATACAAGCCACCATTTTATCATTCACAGTTTTATCCTCTATAGTGTTTGGATTATGGTGATTGATACAAGCTGGAACCAAATCAATAGATTTTGCTGCCTTCGGATAACTTACAGAGCGAGCGATCCCACTAGCAAAACTGCCTTCAAACATTAGTGTTATTGGGTTTTCATTCATTCTAAGCTAGAAATTCTACATATTAGTGTGACCAATTCGCTATCACTAACCTCAAAAAAAGCACTTTGGATAATGGAGGCTTGTTCTATGCCCTAGTATTTGTATTTCATTTAGTGGGATTTAGAAATCGGCTAGAGACAATGAGCTATAATTTCAAGGAAATGTCAGAAATTAGAGTAGAGGAAGCTGTTGTTTAGGAGTGGCTACATGAAACAGTGCACTAAAAAAAATAAGGATTAGTAACAGGAAATGAAACATATTCAATGAATTGACAACATTGAAATTTTTTCTTTTAAGATCAGTATGGGATGGAAACTCTTACTAGACTGATAATGAGATAAAGGTCACGAGTTTGGGAAATGATATTTAACAAAATGAATTGCAACGTTAATTTCTTGTGATCTTTGAATATCATAGGTAAATGCACCCACCATGGTAACATATATTTGTGAAAACAGGGCAAAACTTTGGAATCAATGTATTAAACGAGCTCTCAAAACTTGTGAATTGACTTTTTATAAAGGTTTTTATGTCACAAACTTTTCGACATCACAGAGTTGGTGACAAGGAAAACTTCAATGTTTGCATCTTGCTAACTTCGTGATAGAGGAACTTACCATTCTTTGAGGAACAAAAAGTCGCAATTATTGACAGCTATTAATTTGAAGCAACAAAATTGTTGAGCAATAAATTAACATTAGTAAAAAATGGTTCTGAAAAAATTAAAACATATGCAGCTGATAGGATGTTGGAATTAGAAATTTAAGGAGAAGCTTCACATCAGAAAGCGTTATTTGGACTAGGTGCAGGTGAGATTTCTACATAGATAATTATGGATAAGTTATAAAAACTGTTTCGATATATTAATCATGATTATCTATAATATAATCTTCCTAAACACCTTCAAAACCAATATTATAATCAGACTAATCATCCCATACTTAACATGTCACAATTTTGACATATAAAATCAAAGTCTTACGAATTTCATCACCAAGAAAACCAACAAGCTTAAGAACATCACATTGTGATAAATTGATCATTTCATGCAATAATTGCATAGCCTACTTGAATACATTTCTATGTTGACTGGAAACTGATCCGAAGCATTTTATCTAAAAAGCACTTTAGAATGAAAAGAGCCATGATAATTTGTTGATATTCTCTATTCTTCTCCCTCAATGATCTATCATTAATCATGTGAAAAGGATATGTTTGATTCTAGCATTTACTTTTTATAAGGTAAAAGCAATACATTTTCCCTCCTTGGTGAATAGGTTCTACTTTTGGTTTTTAATTTATCTTAGAATTGTTCGAGGTTAAATCCTCTCATTTCTTAGCAATAATAGTTAAAAATAGCAATATTCTCATCCTAAATATTCTTTCTTTTTTCTTGATATATTTTTGTTTCATTTTAGGTTTATATCATTGCCTTTCATCTTATCTTTTCTTCCATGTACAAAATTTATGTATCTTACTTTCACTTATATAGTGCTTGCAAGCAATTAGTTTTATTCCACCTTATTTTCTTACATTATAATTCCTAAATTGTTTGGTAAATACTTATTAATTTTTCCTTACATTATGAAATGAATCAAAGCTTTTATTCTTTTCAAAAAATATTCTTTTGTTTTTCCTTTATAGTAGATGCATAAGATTTCTTGGTATTTCCTTTCATAACAAGTAGAGACTTAATTTAAAATTGTCTTATGAAATCGACCAAAAGATTGTGAGGGGTTATTGGAATTAAATTAGACAACCCATTTCATAGATTCTTTAATCAATTTAAAGGATAAAGAAAGTTTACTTTCAATCATAGAAATTAACTAAATAATTCTTACTATATGTCCAATCATAATTGAACATATAGTAACAAACTCATCAAAGAAATTTTTTTTTCCTAGAATCACTTAATTGAAGATTCAACAATTTATTTTTCTTTATTAAATGTATTAGTAAGTCCAACATCCGAATATACTTCCTCTAAACTTTTTCATAATTTGATTGATTGTATCTAAACCACCAATCATTTAATTAGATTTGGGTTGAAATCTTAATTGATAATTCATATGGCTTAATCAACCAGACAATCCCTAACGACTTTTCTTTTAAGCTAACCCACTTCATAACTAACATTCCTCGACAATGACTCTCCTATAAGAGTACTATTAATTGCAAATATCTAATGTTGAAACCAACTTTTATCAAAACTAAGTGAAACTTCAATATTGTTAGAAATTATAGCTTGGATAAGATCTACTAATCAGTTCGACTAAACTTATTCAACAATAGCATAACACTTCCACAAAAGAATATAATGAAAATGATTTAAAAAGTAATATTTATATTTTAATAATATTCCAACCAAAAAATTTCTAAATAAGACAATCACAAATACAATAAAATAAAATAAAACATACCTACAAAAATAAAACATTAAACACATTGTATAAAATTAATTTACATAAAAACAAAGAAAGACCACTTACAATTTTATGCTCTAACACAACTGAAACTCAAAGTCAACAAACCCAAACGTCAAATTATATATTAAGATTTTTAATGATATGTAATTTATTGTGAATTATAAAATTTTATAGAGAGTTTTACTAAATCTATTAACCTCTAAACAATGTTATTTTTCTCTAAACAATAGAGGGCTGGACATTTTGACAGGGCCACTTGAAGCCGTAGATGATGACAAAACAGAGATCAATGACACATCACTCACAACGGAGGAACTAAGTCCCACCGACGTCGCGGAGGCTGACGTCAAATCAGGACCAAAATTGTTTGTTCTAGAATTTGGTTCTAGATGGCCCAAAACTTATTTTATTGTTTAAATACAAAATCTAATTATTTTATACACTTTTAAGGAAACTAAAGAAAAAGAAAACATATTTAGATGAGAGGATAAAAGTCCATTCAAATATAGTTCATTTTTCATTAAAATGTTAGAGGATAAGTCTGCATTAATCTATCTTGTACTATATACGTATACCTAAATTCAAATTCATTTACTATCTGTGAATACTTGACCTTATTAAAAAATATAATTATGCACACCATAGTGTCTAAATTTAGGCGTAATATTTTTATAGTCAAAGAAATGCAGAAGCCTTTACATTCATTCCATTGATTGGGATTCTTTACGATCTCTAGAAGCATCACAGCCATCTTTCCATACTTCCAAAGGCTAAAAATTTTCATTTACCCATCACAAATTATGTATCAATCATATTGGCATGGCCTCCTCAATATCACATGTTCTATATCCATTGGCATTGTGTTGCACTATACATTATATGCATATACTCCAATGTAAATTGCAACATAAAACTAATCTAGAACCATAAGTAGATGTACAATATATAATTAAAAGATACTATCTAGCATGAAGTATGTGATTATATTCAACCCTATGCTTTTTATAACCATTATTATGGTTACTACTTTGTTGGTTTTTCCTCAATTGAATGATAGGTTTCATCTTGACAAATCTCATTCAAGAAAAATGTTCACAACTAAATGTATACATTTTTAACTATAATACATGATGTAGACACCTAAAATCTACACACTTAATTAATTGAATTTTATTTCTTTAATTATCATTTTATGCACCTATTAATTAAATTAAGGTTTAATTAATATCCCTTTTGCTTCTATCTAGCCATTAATCATATTTTATATTTGATTAATTCTCCCTTTTTATATTAATTAAATAAATCAATTTATTTGATTAAATCCCATTTTCACACTTAATTGAATTTATACTTAATTAAATTAACCTTCTAATATAAATAAATCAAGATTTATTTATCTCCCCCCCACTTGTGTTTTACTACAAATGAATGTTGCACCCATTAATTGAAATAAATAATTTTATTTTAATTAAAAATCCTAAATGTCTCCCACTTGCATTCTCCTAAATTCATGACTAAACCTCTTCTAGAGCCTTCTAGATTACTTCTAATCACACTAATTAGCCTAATCCAACCCTTAATCATTTGCACATCCATTAAGAGAAGTCACTTCTCAAAAATTCCACCAAGTCGTTGAAATGCATTAAAGGCTTTATGTCTTCAACAAGTTAACCCTCAAAGTCTTCCTAACCATTAATGGTTAATCCAACCTCAATCCACGGTTAGAGACTTTCTCTCTAACTTAACCCTCATCTAACCCAGGGGTCTCATCAAAAACTCATTGATTTGACCCTAGTTATCGTATTAACCCTTGCACAAGTGTTTATCCTTTGGGTAAAAGAATTATCCAGTAACTCAACCCTAACCTTACCTCATAGGGTAACCACCATGTCTTCTAAGGCATTTAATGGCTCTTACATCTCCTCTCAAACCTCCTCTGGGTGACACCTATCAGCCTAGGATTGGGTTGAAAATATCATGTAAGGATTGAAGATCATTCAATCCTAACCCTTGTTAAGATTACTCAATCTTAGCTATCTAATTGCCCATTTCTTCTCTAAATAGGACTCAGTTCTTTCATTATAAAATAAAGTCCATGTTTTTATGCATCTAGGTTATCAAGAATTTACATTTTCCTCTCTCATAAGCTTGGGCATTTTAGATAGCAATCACATTTCAATATCATGTTAGTTTCTTTATCACATCTCAGTATTATCATAGAATCATCATGTTAGGATAGTATATCATGTTAGCTTCATCTTTATATCATTTTCATGCTAAGTTTAGCTTCATCCCATTATTTAGTTTCATATCAATAATCATTCACTAAGATCTTAGTTGCATCATTTTAGATCTTAGATCATACAATATTTCTCATTCTTTGAGTATTCATCCCAGGATCAAGTGCTCTTCCAAGCTGAGAGCCACCTTGAATCTGAAGGATCCTTTGAAAGATAGAGGACAATGAGATGATTTTGAGAGTTTTTGATTAACTAACTTGTTTATTGATTTTAATCGCTAATTCAATGTACTATTGGTGTGTTTGTACTGTTTGTGTCTATTTTGTAGGTACCACAATCTGATTTTACATTTCTAGTGCCCACCATGGGGATTTCCCAAAAATTTCTAACTTTTTCTTCGCAGGTTCACACACAGAATTTTCAAAAATGCATTACCTCGGTTTAGTGCATTCAACACTTGTTATGTCGCATCAAACCTTTCTTTTGGCACAATCAACACCTATTTTGGTGGATCCAATCTTTCTTTCGGCACATTTAATGTCTTTTTGGGTGCACCTGACACTTCTTTTAGCACATCTAACACTTGTTTTAGCACATACAACACTTCTTCAAGTGCATACAATCTTTGTTTTAGCACATACAAAATGAAGAGAAAAAAAAAAATTGTTAGAAAGTTAGCGTTGTGTAGCCCACCATTGATATTTGATGATTACTAACTAGTTTTGTGCAGGTTCTAATAGTGTTTTGGAGGTTCAAAATGAATTAGATTAGTTCTTTCTTTCTTTCTTTCTTTCTAAGTTAGTAAAAAGAACTCATTTTTCTCTTTTTGCAAATGGTAAAAAGAATTACATTTTCATTTGGTGCAACTAAAAGGGACCTCACTTTCATTTGGTGCAAAAAAAACAACAAATCTCACATTTGTCTTTCTTGCAAGACTAAGATCACACTTCTTTATGGGCTCTAAAAAGAACAAATAAATTTTAGATTGTTGCAAGGATTAAAAAAATAACAATCAACATCTTATCTTACAAGTTAAATAGAACATGATGGACTTGAAAAGCACTGACAAGGGGGGTGAATCAGTGACACCAAAAATAAAACTACAAACACTAATTGGTAGATGACCTTAACAAAGCTTTTAAACACAATGTATCCAATCCAAAATGATATAAGAACATCCACAAAAAGTAAAGCATCCACCATAACACAAGTATTTTTACGTGTAAAACCAAAATAGGTAAAAAGCATGGTGAGATGGATCTCACAAGTTAACTATCTGCAGTAATAGATAACTGACTGGTTAAGGTCTACAAAGTGCTCTGCTAGGAGTGAATCTTTTTAGAGATCTCAAAGCTTGATTAGAAGCTTATACCCTGTTAAATGTAGTACCCTATTAGGAGTAACCTCGGTGCAGGATTTCTGAATCCAAACTAATGGAGCACCCTATTAAAGAATTTATAAATTGAAGTTTGTTAGAGCTTACATGATTCAGGGATTTTATTCTGTTGTAATTGTTAGAAAATAATAAGAATGGTTTGATCTGTTTTGAGTAGCACAATACTTGCTTCATTAGATCCTTCTAAACATATTCAACACTGATCTTCTGCATACTCTCCAACTTAATTGTTTTTCCTTTAGCACATAACATAACACTTTCACTTACATCAAATAATTCATTGCGATGTCAGTATATAGACCCTATGATTTCATGTCAGCCTTAAGAAATAATAACATAATTTCCTAGGTGCAGTGTATCTTGACAAGTGATCATAACTCATCCCAAAAATTACCGCCAAGCAGTCGGTGCTAGTAACTCATCATGATCTGTGGTAACTCATCACAAAATTACTGAGTACCGGTTGGAATGATCAAATACTAGTTTGAGTAAAACATATGAACCATTGTCTTTGAATCTCCACTTTATCTCCATCTTGATCTTCATCTTGATGTTCATCTTGATGCCGACTTAGTATAATCACAGGTTGTCTCTTATGCAGATACCAGTTGGCACAAAGTACCGGTTAGAGACAAACCTCTTAGTATAACCTCTAACATACCAGTTGACAGAGTAAACAATTGAAGTTACATCGATAGTCAATATAATCATGTGTGTGTGTGTGAGTGTTTCATGAATGACAACAAATGATAAATATATTATAATCATCATCAAGCCAACAATCTCCCCCTTTGGCATTGATGGCAACACTTAGAAAATATTACAGTCATACCTCTAAGTGTGCATACACAACAAATTTACACATATACTCATGCTCTCCCTTAATGCATACATTGTACAAAATTTAAAAAAAAAACATACATACATATTTCTACTACCCCTTTGACAACAATGCCAAGTGTATGGAATTATTCCATGGTGTCCAGTGTGTAGGTTTCAAGGGTTGCTAAGATAGCTTTTGCATTTGAGTAGGCTCTTTGTAATATGTCTACTTGCGATCTGAGTAGATTCTTGAGTTCCTTGAGAGACCAGAGTCTCTTTGCCTTCTCATTGTCATAGATATCCATCCTGTTATGCAAATCATCTAGAGATTTTCTAAAGGCAAATATAGAGTCCTGAAGTGGGACATATGCCTTGCATATCTTTTCCTGCTCTTGCTTTATTTCTGTTTGTCTTTTTGAGATATTAGAATAAAAGAAAGAAACATTAGAGGTGGAAGCAAGATACTTTCCTCCTATTTCAATACCTTTGCTCAACAAATATTTATTGTGCGATAAAGCCATTCTTCCATTATCAATGTCCTTTGCCAGTTTTTCTCCATACTACTTCTTGTGACTCTTTTCAGCATAGACTTGAGCAACATCTTCTAGTGACTTGATTTGATATGATGAATCTGCAACTAACTGACCAAGGTTTCTAATAGGTGTAGGTAGATGTGTTGTTGATGTTTCTAGTAGAAAACCAGATAAAATATCTACCACAGTATGAATTGTTTTAGCTTCAACCCTTTGCTCTTTCAGTCTCTTCTTATGCGCTCTACATTGCATGACACTTGCAATTTTCATCATTTTCGATGCGCTCATGTTGTTCATATCAATAGGTTCTGAAATAATTAAAGAATCATCATCAACCTCATCCAGTTGCTTTTGCTTTGCTGGTTCAGAGGATACAACCTTTAATGATTGCTTTCTCTGTATTCTTCTTCATTTCTTTTTCAAAGGATTGAGAGACAACTTTCTTAGAAGACTCCTTTCTGAGTAACTTTAATGACAAGTGGAGATTGGGGTTTCTCCAGTTGTGTTGTTTCTGGTGGATTGTCCACTTTTAGTTGAGTTATCGGCTGCTCAACTATTTTAACCTATACATGAGTAATTGTAGGAGGCTCCATATCTGGTGCAGTGTTGTCTCGAGATAGATCAACTTTGTCCTAAACATCATCAACAACATGAATAATGGAGTCATCCTTTTTCTTGATAGGATAGACCTCATCACCTTGAATAATCTCTTCTTCATCGATTTCCGATCGATTAACATCATCAACAACATTATCCTCATTCATAAAGGATTGGATGAGTTCTTCCATTCTTTTGATTTCATAGGCTATTCGATGGGTCTCAGTTTCAATAATTGCCTTCTTTCCACTAAGTAAATTTAGTCTTCTTTCTTTGAATGTAAATTGAGATTTGTATCGAGCAACTAAGGCACTACTATCATCTTTAGAAGGTTCAAAAGAATATTGTAGAAATATTTCATCAATGATTTCTTTTTCTAATTGTATAGCTTCCTCCCATTTACCCACAAGAATAATGTACAAATAATTTAAGATATCCTTTTCCAGTTCATGTGGATATCTACTATAATGACACAAATGAGTGATTACCTATTGAATGACTTGCTATTTCTCATTTTTTAGTGAAGGAATCAAAATGCTCTATGACATTGTTAAATCTATTTCTCCCTAGTGTCTTCATTAATCTTTCAAAATATGTTTCAGGCTTTTAAGATGCTATATCAATAGGAACGTTTGCCTTTGGCACTTCCTTAACTTATTTTACTACTCTACTGGTAGCCTTTATCTTCTTAGGTTCTTCTTCTGTATCCGAACCTTCAAATTCTGGCTAGAGAATAATTTTTCTATTGCTCTTCTTTGGTGCATTCTCCTTCCTTTTAGATACTTTAGGTGTCGGTTCCTTTTTGGGTAGGACACTCCGAGTCAACCTTGTAGTCTTTATCACTAGAGGTGAGTCAGTTTGCTTTCTGTTTCCTTTCACATTAGTAACAGGAGTAGTACTAGTTTCTGATGGCGCATCTTGGACTACCACAATGTCCAATTTTTCCTTCTTTTTATCTTTGGGAGATGCTAATAGTGTAATAGCATAAGCAACAAGTACATCATGGTTCACCTCATAACTCATTTCTTCCATCTCTTCTTATCTTGGCTCAATTGCTTGCATCAGGCAAAAGTCCGTGGTAACAATAAAGACTATGTCTTTTGCAAAGTGGCTTACCACATCTTCTAGTAATCTCATTCTCATGCTCATCTTTTTTTGAAATTCATTAAATACTTATTCATGGCTACAACAAAAGTATTCTTTACAACCTTAATGTTGTTCTTGATTTGTGCAGAGACTGGTAGGTCTTTTGATCATTCAATGTCTCCAATTCCCATTAGAAAGTTATGGAAATAGAAGAATAACCCAGCTAATAGCTGGCCATACTTGAACTTTTGACTATTGTCCTTTTTAATAGATTGCAGATTTTGAAATAATCGCCTTCTAATAGCTTCACAGAGATGATAATTTGTATTATCAACAATCATTATGTGAGATGTATGAATTGCTATAGATGGAACACTATTAAGTCTAATAGAGTAAAATACTTGGTAGCCTATCACCATTGCTACTAGTTTCACTGTAGGGTCTCTAATATTGTTGATAGAAAAGGCATACTTATCAGAAGTAGAACCAGTCAAAGAGAATACCGTATCTTTTGAATTTCGTCTGAGAATAGGTACTTCGCCAGGTGAGAAATAACCAGTTATAGCCAGAATGGATTCCTTAGTTATTGTGTGAGTTCTCTCTAAATACATATTCTCTGCATGAGCTTGACTCAAAATGATTCTGATACGCTCTTCCTCAAAATCTTCAAGAAAGTAAGCGTCATTATGAAAACTCTTTTCAAAAACCCTAGCATATTTTGTTTCAATCTTTCTGTTCTCACCACAAAGTTATTTCAACTATGTATAAATGTACAGAGATCCTAGATCTTCTATCCTACAATCAATATAAGTAGATAAATGACCTTTGACCAAAACTCCACTCGAAACTTGTGACAATGCATTATACGACACAATGTTTTCTATCTCTACAACTTCCATAGACTCAGAAGTAATCATTAACCTCTCTCCAATCTTTGAAGATGATGCCATTCTAGATGAACGGGATTTGAATTAGGATGTTCAAAGAAATACATTGTTTCACACATGTTGCCCCATTTACTGATTAAAATGACCAAGTGTACATGAGTTCAACTTTCTACAACCTTCAATTCAACTTAATTAAACAAATCACAAAGCAATTCAGCAATTGATAGCAAAACAATCTTTCTCAGCTCAGCAAGCAATCCAAATTTCTTTCTCGAATGTGTTAGGGTAAAAATGACAAAGTAAAAGTCATTTTTATCCTTTTTACCTACTGCATTAAATGCTCACTCATTACGGTTACAAACCCTAATTTTATTGCTCAAGGAGAATACCGGTTGATAACATATTGACAAAAAGTTACTAAAATTTCATGTTTCAAAATTCTTTTACCGCTCATTTTTCTCAAGGGGTCCGGAGTTAATTTGACCATTAATCTCTTCTTAGCCATATTAAAAAGACTTAAGTCACTAGTCTAGGGTTCAATTCACTGGGTGAAGGAACAGTTTTTCTTTTGGTGAGTCATCACTTTTCTTCTTCCAAATCAGATTCATTTCTTCTCTGGTTTCTTCAACATTAACTTTCTTCTTTTCTTTCTGATCCTTAGAAGAATTGACTAGTTTGCTATTTCTAGATATACGGAATTTTGCTGAGTGCCCCGATTTGTTACAGTGATAATAGGCCATACTAGATGATCTCCAAGGTCCTGCATTTCCTCTTCTTGTTCATCTTTTGCAATTCATAGTCACATGATCAAATTTATTAGAAATGGTGCAAATAACATTTGTTACCTTTTCCATCTCAAATGGACTAAAGCGGTTGTGATAGGGTCTTTGCCAATTCAGGTTTACCCGGTTGTCAAAGTTCCTCATCTGACCACCATTTGGTATTGGATGCATGTATGGTATAGGATTGCTTCCTCCATATCTACACTCAAGAGATCTATGTCCATACATTCCACATGTGAAGCAATGACCTTCAAATTTCTTGGACACATACCTAGCATTAGTATTGTGACTTACATTTCTGTTAGGTTTGTCTCTACAAACATTTGTAGTGTGACCAGGTTTATGGCAAACAAAAAAAATAGGTTTAAAGACCTTCTTACCAATTGGTTTATTGATCTTAGGAACAGATTTGTTCCTAGGAATATTTTTCTTTGTGCTAGAGGATTCACCTTTTTGAGATGTGTGTAAACCATGTCCAGAGATATCACCCTTTATCCTTTGTGATTGAATTTGTTCTTTCAGGATGATAGGACTCCTAGTGAACTTGTCCAGTTTCTCATTGGCTTCAGTAAGTTGTGTGGTTAGATCTTCATTATTCTTTGATAGGTTCTCTCTTAGAGATGATGCAAGTTCAAGATCTAGTTGTAGGTTCTCCTTTTCTTCTCTTTCAGCAACTAAATTCTCATGCATAGTGACATTTTCTCTCTTGATCTTTGTAATCTCTTGATTTCTTTCCTTGATAAGATCTTCAGTAGCTCTTCTAGCTTCTAGTTCCTGTCTCATGCAAATTGATAGCATCATCCTAGATGAGATACCTAATGAAGTGCATACAGATCTTAATATGCTTGGTAGATGAGAACACTATTGGCCCATCATCATTTCTTTTGGAGCTTGTGTTACATTAATCTTCATATGATTCTACATTGAAATCATTTTATTACACTATATGGATAATTTAGTTGTTCTTAGAGACACACATATAACTTTGGATTCGATATACATCTTATGAGAATGGCTTCTTAGATCACTAGTGGATTTGTTTCTTCGTAAGGGGAGAGATGGTGTTTGCAAGAAATGAATCATGTTCTATCTCTAGGTTTTTATCATTGGCATTGGAGTAAATTCTTTATAGGGGATACCTATTATCATTTTATCTCTTTTATTAGGAGACATTTATTATACTTATGTAAAAAAAATATTTTTGTGGGGTCATATTGAATTCTCCTTAGTTTACTAGTATATGTATTTGAAATTTTCTATCTTTTGGAGATGCTTCTTTTCTACAAGGTTTTTTGTTCTTATCTAATCTTGAACAAGATTTTTTTTTTTAACATAGGTACTTCATTAAGGTGGCTATGAACTTTAATGGAATAATAATTACCAAAAAAAAAGATTTAAATAATACCATTATTAAGGGGATAATTACAATGCAGTTAACATATTGAATGACAAGTAACTAAGTCTAGTTGGTGTATTTGTGACATGATCGTTGCCACCTGTAACTCCTCCTTCCATTATCACATGGTTAGGCACATGTTTAGGTAAGGAAATCATCTCATGGATTTGATAGGTAATCTAGCAACTTAGAGTAATGATATTATCATAATTGGAAGGAAGAGACATCTAGTCATCCCCATGTCTCTCAAAGACTACATTTGGATGCCAATCCTAATAGCAACATGAATTAACTATCTAACATTTTGGATGAACCCTCTTGCTCGTACAATTTTTTTGTAGCCCATCTATTTTACTTCCTGAGGTGATAGAACCTATTATATCATTATGTCTCCTTCAAATCTAGTGTTTCTCTATTTTCTTTGGGTTTGTTCTTATCTTGTGATCATGGGTGTGGACCTTGTCCAAATTGGGTCAAAGGAATATGATCTCAAAAGTGACAATGAGTTGTAGGAGATTCTTGTTGATGGAAATATTTCCTTGTATATCTAGGCTATTTAGGGTTTCAACTTTTTGTCCCTTTCTATGGATTTTTCTACTTCTTGGAAGGATGACATGGTAACAACAAGAGCTATCTCTATCCAAGTCTCAATAGAGACCACTACCACCACTACTAGCCTCCCCCCAAAAGGTATTAAGATGGAAAAGAAACCTAAAGGTGACTACAAGAAGCTATGAGGGGATTACTAAAGTCTAGGGAGAAGGTTAACAATTTCCAAAATGGGTCCAATTCAAAAGGTCTCCTTAGTGTTTGGGGTAAAGTTGTTGAAGTTCTCATGAGATGTGTCATGCTAAAAGGCCCACTACAAAAGGTTTCATGCACTTTTATTTCCTATCTGCTAAACTATTTAAGAGAGAAAGTTAGGCTTAACTTTACTTTATGTATTTTCTCTTCCCTTGAAGTGTTGCTTACCCCCTGCACTATATATTAACTCTTTAAATCTTTTAGTTCAACCTTTCTTTAACTCTAACCTTTGTTCAACACCCTAGAATTGTTAACCCTTCTCTATGTGCACAAGATGCTAGCTCTAATTTACCTACCCTTGGTACTACATCCTTGACAACCATTATAGTCCCTACCTCCAACCCTAGTTTACATTTCTCTCTCCTGGTGCCCAATTCCACCTTTGATGCTTAGAATATCCTAATGGATGTCTCTCCTTTTGTCTCTAAAAGTAAGAAGGTGTCACTCCTTGATCAACATAAGTTTCCTATGTTCCTAACACCGACCTTGGTTCTGATAATTTTTCTAGCTTTGATACTAGGGTATGTGCAGGATCATGGTGTACCAAAACAGGCCCTTAAGTGGAAATGAAATTTTAGAAAATCAGAGTTATGCAACTTGACATGAAAATTTGAATAAGTTGTGAAAATTATTTTTAAAATTATCTCTCTCTCTCTCCCCTAATCTCTCTCTCCATCTCCTCTCTCTCTCTCCCCTAATCTCTCTCTCCCTCTCCTCTCTCTCTCTCCCCTAATCTCTCTTTATTCCTGTCTCCTAATCTCGCTCTCCCTTCCCCCTCCCCATCTCTCTCCCTCTCTCTCTCTCTCTCTCTCTCTCTCTCTCTCTCTTTCTCTCTCTCTCTCTCCCTCTCCGCTAATCTCTTTATCTCTCTCTACCTTCCCTCTCCTCCCTCCCTCTCTCTCCATCTCTCTCTCACTTCCCCCCCCCTCTCTCTCTCTCTCTCTCCCTCCCCCCTACCCATCTCTCCCTTCCCCCTCCCCATCTCTCTCTCTCTCTCTCTCTCTCTCTCTCTCTCTCTCTCTCTCTCTCTCTCTCTCTCCTAATCTCTCTCTATCCCTCCCCTCTCCCTCCCTCTTTCTCTCTCTCTCTCTCCCCAAACTCCCCTCTCTCCCTCTCACTCTCCCTAATATCATATACGAATTTAGGGCTCATCAATGTTTGATAATTTTGAAAACTTAGGGCACTCAAGGGACGACACCGGTAGGGTATGCCCCCGAGCATTGGATCGAGTGGGGGGGGCAAAATAGGAGCATGCGTAGGGTAATAATGCCTAACAGGACATGTCGGAGCTAATGGTTCGTCATCAGGATGAGCAGAACGAGAAATCGGCCACGCGACAACATTCCATTGAGTAAGAATGATGATTTTTTCGCCAACCAAAAAATTGCTGCCCTAATAAAACCTCGAGCATTTGACCAAGGTGGGGGGAAAAGTAGGACCATGCATAGGGTAATAATGAATTGTATCAAGTATTGTTCATTAAATCAATTGTATTGTTCATTGAATGAATTGTATTGTATTGTTGATTAAATGAATTATATTGTTCATAAATTGTATTGTTCATTAAATGAATTGTATTGTATTGTTCATTATAAAAACAACACTTACAATGAAATGAAATGAATTGTATTGTTCATTAAATAGCCATTATTAACCATTGTTAATTATTGGAATGAATATTAAAGATTTCCATGATAACACCACGCACAGATGAGCAACAATTTATATGATCGAATATCAACTTCTGTATATATAAAAATGTCAAATGATTACAAATGTATGTCCATACACAAATATGGCATAAACACCAATTGAAACAAAATGTATGTCTAAATACATGAATGTATGTCCATATACAAAATATACATGCCAACTAGACATGTAAGCATCCCAAAACTATCTATAACATCCTTAGTTGCTGATGGATCATAAAAATTGATCCTCTTCGCCACACTGCTCGACTTCTGAAGGATCTTGCACAAGAAAAATAAACCACGATTAATATTAGTTATATTATATAATTCACATTCAAAAAGTTAAAATAAAAATGAACTATAATTGAACTATTTATGTTTACCTCATCTCCACATTTTCTCTTCAGCTTTGCAGGACTCTTGATGTATGTCTTTGGTAGAGGAGGTATGTTTTGAATATTTTGATACACAACCTATATATGTTCAGAAACATGACATTGCTACAAGTTAGCATATAATTGTCACTGATACTAACAAATTATATCTACTAATCAAAAAATAAAATAAACACACATATACTCAAGGCATCTCTTCTTCTTCTTCAGGTATACTGGGTGTAGTCATCAAGGATGTGAAGCCAAGAATTCTCTGTATATATACACAACAAGTATATGAAACTATCAATCTATGTCTCAACATGTATAATCACTATAAGTTATTTAATCTATTCATTCAATCATATTTGCATTCAATTACCTTTCCCTTGTCTCCAACTGCACTACCAGATCCTAAATCACACTGCCCCACACTGGTGCTGCTTGTGCCCTATAAGAGTAAAATAAGATATACATGCAAGTTACTACATAATCTAATTAATACCAATATAAATGATGAGCATGTATGTACAATAAAATACAAACGACTAGGTGCAATAATATATGTACTGTCAAGCTATCAAGGCGAAATGAAATGGCCGACAAGGTGCGCTCCTGAATCTATCTCAACTCATCCTCGGTCATCAACTATTAAATAGACCATGTAAATTAAAATTAGTACTTAATATTAGCTAGTTTATAGATATTTAATTAAAATATAACATGAACTATGAAAATATAAATCTTACCACTACATCATTAATGTATGATGATAGTGCCTCCTTGCCTCTAGCATGTGAGGACTCCCTAGGGTATCCTCCAGTCTATGTAATAACATCTGGTGCATCATGCATCTCATGCACCTCATAATCTGCACTGTCCACAAGAGGATCAACAGGTTGTCCAACTGGAACCAAGCATACGTGCCCACGCATGACACAACTATGGGGCAAGAATATGTGTGGAGATGAGGATGACGTGTCAACGACACTAGATGCACCACTACCATCAAGAGTTGGTTGAGCTACTGATGCAGCCTGAGAAACCAAAAGGTTACTCAAAGAGTGAATAACCGAAATGGTCTGTGAAGTCGCCTCACAAATAATATCAAGATGCTGCACTTCAAGTGGGGGATCAATAGGAGGAGGGGGGACATATGGGCCCTAGACTACTCTGACTACCCCAGGTCTATTTTGGGGCATACCTAAACCTACACCCTGGAAAGGTTGGATGCCAAAGTAGTTCACATGTTTGTTTAAAACAAACTCAGCATACAATTTTTTTATGAAATAGAAGGGGATATCAAGATTTTTGTTCGGTGATTTGTCAAAAACCATCCACCAACGATCCCAAAATTTTTTCACAATCCCATCATTTGTGCACCATTTAATAGAAAGTTTTGTTTTTTTGGGATCTACAGGCTGACCAATACGGGGATTGACAAATAATGAGGCGATTTCAGCTTTGGATATCTCGAGATCCTTGATATCCTTATATGACAAGCCATCTGCATATTTTTCCCTCATAGAATCTCGCCATAAGAGGGCAACATTGTGCTCCGTAGTCATGGTTTCCATACTTTTTATGATTGATGTGAGAGGATCAAACATTAGGTTTAAACGAGGGATCCTATGATATACTTCTACAATCCCCCTCAATATATTCAAATTTTGTGCAATCAAATCCTGAATTGAAGGGGGGTTTGGCAAATGAGGGTTTGGTTGTTGCAGTTGTGGTTGGTCGGGGTTTTCATTGTTATCCCCCATTTTTAACCTAATTGAATGTAAACAATTAAACTTAGTTAACAAATTTAAACAATTAGGTATTTGATTTTAAGAAAACCTAGTTTTCATGAAAAACCCATATTTTCAATGAAAAATCAAATAAACATTAACAAAAAACACAAAAAATGAATGAAAATGATTGAAAACAATAAAATTCTTACCTCTCAATCTATTTTTTAGCAATTTTTTGCCAAAACACCAGATATCGGGTGCACCGGATATCAGATTTTGATGAAATCGTGTGGCCCGTGAGTTAAAAATGACTCATGGGCTGTCATTGTCAAAATATAAAAGTCTCAAAAAATCGGATATCATATAAAATCAGATATCCAATTTTTATACTTAAATTATTTTTAAATAACATATATAATATAATAATATATTATATAATATATTATTATATTATATTATAATATATAATATAATATAATATTATATTATATATAATATAATATAATATTGTATTATATAATATATTATTATATTATAATATAATATTATATAATATAGTATAATAATATATTATATAATAGAATATTGTATTATATTATATATAATTATATATAATATAATATTATAATATATAATATAATATTATATTATTTATATATTATATTATATTATATTATACTATATTATATTATATATACTATATATATTATAATATATAATATAATATAATATTATATTATATAATATGTATTATATAATATATTATTATATTATAATATAATATAATATAATAATATATTATGTAATATGTATTATATAATATATTATTATATTATATAATATATATAATGTAATAATATATTATATAATATATTATTACATTATATATATTATATAATATAACAATATATTTTATATTGTATAATATGTGACATATAATATGTTTTTTAAATTAAAATCTGATATCTGATAAAATTGGATATCCGATTAAATCGAATATCTAATTTTATCGAATATCCGATTTGCATGGGTAATTACCAGGCCAAGGTGTACTGACACCCAGGCCAAGATAAAAGTCAACACAGATTTCTGCATTTTTAGGCAAGTGAGGAAGGCTATTTTTTTCACATCACCACTTTTTGGCCGCCCTTGATCATGCACTAACCCACTAGCTCCACTTCATAGTTAGACTTGTCCTTCCTTGAACCCCATTTGAATCTACCTCCTAATTCCCCAACTATATAATATTCCATTGATCAGGATGTAGTACATTTATTTTAACCAAAATGTTGCCTATCTAAATATTTCAATATTCATATGGAGATGTCCATATGGTATCTATCTCATATTCATGTGGCCAAGTAGAAGATTCAAACTTTAGAAGTTTTGGTTTTCAAGAAGGCATAGGAGTGGCCAGAGGAACCCCTCCATGTGGATATTTGGGAACCTATGAAAAAAGTGTTGGACACCTTTGACAATTCGAGGAATATAAAGGAGGTGTAAGATATAAATATGGAAATGGGTTTGAAAAGGAGTTATCATCTTGAAGAAGAGGTTTCTAAGATGAAAGACAATCAGGGGACCATTATTAAAAGTATCCAAGAAATAACTAATTATTGGAGGGATTTTTTCAAGAATACAATTACTACTATTCAAGTCCTGCAACAAGAACTCATAAGAGGAAATGAGAAGTAGTCAAGAATGGATGTGGTGCTTTTAGCCCAAGGTAGTCCCCTAGCAGGTGCACAAAAGGTCCAAACACTCAATGAAGAATCTTGATCTAATCATTATTCTAATGAATTTTTTGGTCCCTATCCTTCACTTAATGAGGTGTCTTTTGAATACCATCTTTAGAATTTACTAAAAAAATGGTGGGACATTAAGGGCTTAAATTCCCTTAATGCTAGGTTATTAAATTGGAAATTAGCTAAATGGCTTCCACGCATAAACACTCTACTCCAAGGAATTGGTCCATATGAAATATCTCACATCCACCGAGAAGGTAATCGATTGGCAGATCTTTTTGCTAATCTTGGTGTCAATTTGGACATGGCAGAAGTAACAGTGGATTCAACATTGATAAGTAAGGAGATTACGGATCTAAGAAAAAAAGACTTATTGGAAAAGAAATGTGATGGGGTTGGATAATGTCCTTGTAGATATGTCTGCGAATTTGGGATAGGTGGCAGTGGATTCGCAAAAAATTTGGTAGGTTGTCTTCTCATACTCGCATCGATATTGTTCTAAGCGACATGTGATAGGAAAGAGTGATAGAAGGACATATTTTTGAAGAATGAGTGATCTTGGAAGATTTGGCATGCATTGCTCCAAATGGAAACATCTAGATCTCTAAGTGCCTATTAATTAGGTTTCTTCAAGTCTTGGCCTCATTGTGTGGAAAGGTAGTTAGTTGTGGCACAAAGCTTCTAAGTTTTTCGGTGTGTAGTGCAAAATGGGAATATGGCTCCATTTCACAGGATAACAAACTTAGAGTAATGGTAGTTTTTAGATGGGCTACTGAAACTGTGATTAATGTTAGAGAATTTTCTGGGGACACCATGCAGACCTTTAATGGCGGTGCATGATTTGTATTTGGTCTAAGTCCAGTTCTACCTTTTGGTGTCCATGTTTAGGCTTGGGTTTATGTATTTAGGGTGGTGGATGGGTAGTGGTGTTTTCTTTGTTTTTTACTATCAGGCTTTGATGGAAAACTTATGTAATCTTTATTTATTAATATAGAGCGCTATCCCCATAAACGATAGCACTTACCATTTTAAAAAAATAAAAAATCTCTTAATGATAATTAGCTATCTATTGTTCATAATGTTTTGGTTTTTTCTCTCTTAATGTGTTTGTTATTTTTGGTTTTTGGATTTTTTCATTTCTCTTAATCTCACTACTCATCAAAATCAAGCTTTTTCCTTGATGGTTGACATGAAATGGATTTGGGCTCTTACGTTGCTAATATAATAAAAAATTAGATTTTTTTTTTTCTTTTTTTAGGTTTGTTGGCATTGCATGAAGATTGCTTTGAAGAAGTATATTAGGAAGTGTTTTCATTGATGTCAATAGCAACCGGTAATGAAGCAGTGAATATCAACCAGTAACCCTATCCAGTTGAGAACTAGAACCCTAACTGATGAAGCTTAGAGATTGGTTGTGATGATTTATGACTGAGTGATGATTAGTGATGAAGGCACCATGAAAGCATGTTGCACATGATGAGTTTCGAGATGGTTTTGACATGTAAAGATAACCGTTTATCTTGGGAATGATCAAATTCATAGTATGAGTAAAAAATGTGTGTTGTGTTACAAGATTCAAAATACGATGATACAAGAGCGATTGTAGATGCCTAGAAGAATGTAAAGTCGATTGCAATGTAATCTAATGATCAAGATTGAACTAATGTGTTTGTAATCTCTATAAGAATTTTAGGGTTTTTGTTGTGTTACCGAGCTAATGTATTTCTTTATAAGGTCGATGGATTGATTGAATGAGTGGTTGCAAAATTTGATTAACTATAAAAGTGATTGTTGGTGAACCGGGAGGTGTGTCTGTATAATTATGTGAAGGCATATAGGAAGGTAAAGGATTTGATTTAGCAAGGAACTGTTATTTCCAGATCGGTCAAAGAACCTATTGTTCTCTAACCATTACATTATTGTGAAATCCCCTCACAGGGTAAGCTCTAATAGGCTTGTTGTTGAAATCCTCTAACCAGGTGATCCATTAGCTTTGACTTGAAATCATCCACTGAGGTTACCTTTAACAGGGTATTTATAGTCAATTCCTTAACCGGGTGGTCCTTAACCAGATATGTTCTTAACAAATTTTTTTGTATAAGCTTCTAACCAATCTTGGCTCCTAACAGGGCGAACTTCAAGAGAGTTCAAAGAATACTGGTGGGTATTCATCCCCATCATGGTTTTTCCCATTTGGGTTTCCACATGAAAAATCATTGTGTCAAGTGGTGAATGATTTTGTGTATGTGTTTTTGGTATGGTTGATATGAATGATTGGTAAATCTGCATAGATATATCTAAATGATTGGAAATGATCTAAAATATGTTATTATTAATATTAGTGAAGTGGTTTAAGTTTTTGGTCAAAGGATATTTAAGTTTTAGATCTATTGCATTATATCGCCGAAGAATTAGGTCAACTTGTAAGGTTTAATAGTGCAGCTGTAGATTTGTTAAAGTGACTAAACCGGCAAACTTTGTGAGTTGATTCTTAGATGAAAATAAATTTGGTAAAAATTTAGTTTATTCTTCAACTACTGATTCACCCCCCCTCTCAGTGGTTGACCGGATCTTTATAATTTCATCATATTATCAAGGTCATGTGCTCTTTTTTATGTCAAGACATAAGATGAGGACATGCATCATGATATAATTTAATCCTCGCTTATGTTTTCATCTAGATTGACCTTTTATTCTTTTCGTTTTATAAGCATTCACAATTTTTATTGTAAATATTCAATCCAACATAATATTCATTTAATAAAAACTCATATTAATATATGCTTCTTTAAATAAAATAAATTATCAAGTTTGTATATAACACTCTATTTTTTCTCTCTATGTGATAGGAGTTATGGTTGTAGGTGATTTTTGGGAGCTATGGGGTTGATCAATCAACTCTTGGAAGAGATAGTGAAGCTAGATTAAAATGATGTTTCTCCTTTACAAATTCTTAAGTATGTCCATCACCTATTAAATTATTTGGGTAGCAGTTCTGACTAATGTTTTCATTAATGCTTTATCTTATACTTCACATTAGGCTTTCAATTCAGTAGTTCTATATGGATTTCCATCACCATCATTTTCTTTAGGATGGATCTATATTTAGTAGTATAAGGGATGATGGGAGGTAACTACAAAGAAGTGTTTTTTTTTTTTTTTTTTAATTGTATCCTTCATGCCAATCCTTTAGTAAAGGTTGAGAATAAATATATTTAACAACTTTTTCATTTGACCATTTTTTTTCTTCTCTTCAACATAAGCATGGATCTTATATTATATTAATGACTTTTTCTACAATGGATTAAATTGAAGGAGTGGCTATGATTGAATAGATGGATAAGCTTCATCAACTATCTCTTTACAATCATCTACCATATTAGGAATGTCCCATACCAACTTGATTCTTCCCATTTGATCAAAACTATTAATCTCATATGTATTCCCCCCTAACTTCAAATTCATCTCCAGAATCTTTTGAATAATCTTCTAGATTAGGGTAATGGCCATAAGGTGTTCTAGTGTATAAATTAAATTTGACATAGTTCTTTCTAGCATAAGACACCCTGGTTATAAATAGATGAAAAATAAACTTCAATAGTAGTCTAGCCATGTTTTGACTATCTATAGTGTATTTGCAAGTGCAATAGGTTTTAATGTACAAGGAAAGGATTTTTTTTTTCATTTTAGAGCTCTTCTTGATTACTTATCCCATTTTATTGTATACTTCAATATAAATATGGAGTAATCAATAACATATCAAGAAAATCACTACATGTTTGTGATCAATTTGAATAAAACTCTCATATATTCTTGATATGATCTCCCACTCATGTTCAATTGTATTCTGATTATTTGTTAAATCATCCTCATCTTCAAAATCATTGTGATTTTTAATTTCATCTAAAATAATCCTCTATTCCAAATGCCAAGGATTATAATCGAGTGACTCCCAATTTGATATAACTATATTATCATCAAGTCTAATATCTCTTTGTATTTATAAAATGGCTTGTACAACAATAACTCCAACCAACAAAAATCAACCCATTATTATACATTTAATATATTACAATTATTAAATACAAATAAGTGTTGGATTTATCTTTTATTAGTTAATAATTATTTATTTAATTATTAGTGTATTATACTCCATGCTTAAGCTAAACTTAGGAATCTTATAATTCTTTAGGGTTTTCTCCTTTAGGGTTTCAAGTATCCTTTTATAAGGATTATCTCTTTGTTTCTTTATAATAACTGTAATTATTGAATTGTATTCTTGTTGTACAATCAATATGACAACTCTTTTTTGGATCTCTGAATTTTGGCCTCCATAACATTTTTGCTTCTCTCCTTCTGTGACAGGTTTGCGTGCAGGTGATCTTTGAGAGTTGTAGAGTTGGTTTTTCTTCAAATTCAATATGGTATCAGAGCTCTAGATCTGCATGCCCCTGGACTCTTCATGAGAGATTTTGGGCTTTTTTCTTCAGATCTATGTATTCGAAGGTTTGCGCTGGTGTTTTTTTTCCATTTCTGGGGGTATCTTATTTTTTGGTACATTTTAGTTCCAAAAGGACCTCACAGTTGGATTTAGAAGGTTGATTCCATGAATTTTGATATATAATTTGCTTATTTACGGTGACAAAGGCATCAAAGACATGATTTTTTCTTGGCACATTTTTCGATGCATGAAAATCTATATGGTTGTACCTGCAAATGTGTCAAAAGATTTTTATTTTTTTTTACCCTCTTTATGCCCTACGAGAAGGCTTTTTTTCTTTTGGCTATAACTTGGTCATATGGAGGCGTTTTTACAAAATCCTTATATCATTGGAAAGTTCTTTCTGAGTTCTATCCAGATCTAGAGGTTTGAATATTTTCTTTTTCTTTTTTCATGGCTTTTTTTCTATCAAAGCGGGAGGTTCATTTCTTCACTCAGGGATACATAACTTGAGCATTTGAACTTTGTTTTTCAAAAACTTTATATCGTTGGAAATTTGGTTTTGTGTTCTTTCCATTCATATGAGTTTTTTTTCTAGATTTTTCTCCAAGTATATTTTAATCAGATTTTTTCTTTTTAGCACTATGGTGAATATCTTGGATGTTATAGGTCTTGGGATCTCTTTCACTGAGTAGGATGTCTCGTCTTTGGCTATTCTCTCTATTTTCAGTTTTCTATCTCTTCTGATCATTGGATTATTTTATTTAAGCAAACACACTGAGATAAAGTGTCATCATGCATTGTATACTTGGGATCTTGCACATCTTATGCCTTATTGTACATGCACTACTTATAAAGTGTCATGGGGGGGTTGATGTTTGCCTTTTTTTTCCATCTACCTTTTTCACGTGAGTTCCTTCCATGACATTAGCCTCATGTTGTGTGTCAAGTGAGTGCTCCTTCCATGACACTATGTACTTTCTCTGCACCTTCGATGTTCTTGGTTCTTCATCGTGCAGTTCTTGTTGGCCATTCTTTTCAGTGTACCTATCCCTCTCCCTTTTCATCATTATGGGGAGGTTTGTCCTATTGGTTCTAATGCTTCCTTGGTTCGATTGATCAATTCTAGAGGCTTTGGTGTTTCATGCCATCTGTATCTTCAAGTTCAGTTGTTTTCCTTTGTTTTCCATTTGATTCAAGTAGTGTCATTTGAGGGCACTCATGCAAATTATAGTCTTCTCTACCTAGTCTTGTTCTATTTCAGTGCAGGTTGTTCAGATCAATAGTTACTATTCGACAATGTTTGTGGCTATTTTATGCTTCAGTGGTATTCTTCATTCTCTTCCTTTTGTTCCTATCTTTTGGAACACTCTTGTTTGGAGGCTTCTTAGTCCTTCACTTGAGCTTTCATCTTTTCTTGGAGAGAACTTTTCTTCCCACAGGGTTTTCTCCTCTTTCTCAACTTTACAAAGATTTTATTGTATTTGGGTACCTCATCAGGCCTAGTTGTCAGGACCCATTTTCATTTTCCTGCATTTTTTACATGTTTTTGTAGTCCTTGGTTGTCTTTTAGCTACTCCCTAAGTTCATCTTAAGGGGGGGTGTTGGAGTTATCTTTTCTTAGCTAATAATTATTTATTTAATTATTAGTCTATTATACTCCATGCTTAAGCTAAACCTAGGAATCTTATAATTCTTTAGGGTTTTCTCCTTTAAGGTTTCGATTATCCTTTTATAAGGATTCTCTCTTTGTATTTTCATAACAACTGTAATTATTGAATTGCATTCTTGTTGCACATTCAATATGACTCCTTTTTTCTAGATCTCTGAATTTTGGCCTCCATAGCTTTTTTGCTTCTCTCCTTCTATGACAGGTTTGCATGCAGGTGATCTTTGGGAGCTGTAAAGTTTTTTTTTCTTCAACTTCAATAATATTATATATTATATTATTTAAACTAATACACGACAATTCAATAATTTTACTTGAAAAAATATAATATTAAGTTATAATCTACTCATTAAAGAAAATCAAAGAATTATTCTTCGAAGGTAATGGAATCTTTAAACACTTAAATGTAAAATAATAAAATATAACTTTAAGATATTAAGTGAGATTGAAAAAAAATGATTTCATTTTTTAAATAAGAACATTAAAAATTACAAATTTAAACCATTCAAATAAGATTTATTAATATATATAATATATTATATTTACACAATATTAATAAAAATGTTATATACATTACATATTTAGTGTCTCCTTATATTTATTATCTAAATATAAATATAATATATACTATATATTTAGTGTCTAAAATGCCTCAAATTGACTTATCAACTAAAACACCTGAAGTGAAATCCTAAGTTCTAGGTTCCCTTCTATTTCTCTTAAGGTAAACATACTAAATGCATCATTTACTCCTATAGTCTTTATTTCTAGTCTCTTGCTCGAATTGAGCGTAACAATCATAGATCGACATAATATTATCATACAAGTTACACATGTTTATAGGTAGGTTCAATTATTCATAGCAGCAATTGCATAGAATTAAAAGACATATACAAGTACCTATTTTTAGAGAGTTTGTACAAATATTCTCCCTTTCAGATATTTGTGAACTTGAGAGTTTACCTTTATTTTGGCAATTTTAATCAAAATTGGTAATAATATTCATGCATGTTACATAATTTTGTATTTATTTATTTTAGAAGTAGTGGCTTCTTGTTTTAATATTTACTAAAATAATGTTGAATTTAAGATACAAATGTATCAAGTTTAGTTTCAATTGGGAGCATCTGTTAAAGATCACAATCAATCCATACTCAAAGTTATGAAGATAATTGCAAAAGATCTCATGTTTAATTCTCTTGAAAAAAGATGACAACTTTCTCACTGTAATTTGCAAGTTTCTCTTGTATTGTTTTCTTGGAAGGGTTTGTTCAGCATTGTATGATTTTGTTGTAGCTGTAGTCAAATTTATTATGTCCTTTGAAAATTTTGTGTCTCATTATAATTATTTCTTTATTAATATAAATGTATTTTTGTAAAAAAAGAGGTTCTCTTTGCATAACGTGAGCAATATACTGATATTTTGACTATCTATACAAGCCACCATTTTATCATTCATAGTTTTATCCTCTATAGTGTTTGGATTATGGTGATTGATACAAGCTAGAACTAAATCAATAGATTTTGCTGCCTTCGGATAACTTACAGAGAAAGCGAGCCCACTAGCAAAATTGCCTTCAAACATTAGTGTTATTGGGTTTTCATTCATTCTAAGCTAGAAATTCTACATATTAGTGTGACCAATTCGCTATCACTAACCTCAACAAAAGCACTTTGGATAATGGAGGCTTGTTCTATGCCCTAGTATTTGTATTTCATTTAGTGGGATTTCGAAATCGGCTAGAGACAATGAACTATAATTTCAAGGAAATGTCAGAAATTAGAGTAGAGGAAGCTGTTGTTTAGGAGTGGCTACATGAAACAGTGCACTAAAAATAATAAGGATTAGTAACAGGAGATGAAACATACTCAATGAATTGACAACATTGAAATTTTTTCTTTTAAGATCAGTATGGGATGGAAAATCTTACTAGACTGATAATGAGATAAAGGTCATGAGTGTGGGAAATGATATTTAACAAAATGAATTGCAACATTAATTTCTTGTGATCTTTGAATATCATAGGTAAATGCACCCACCATGGTAACATATATTTGTGAAAACAGGGCAAAACTTGGGAATCAGTGTATTAAACGAGCTCTCAAAACTTGTGAATTGACATTTTGTAAAGGTTTTTATGTCACAAACTTTTCAACATCACAGAGTTGGTGACAAGGAAAACATCAATTTCTCCATCTTGCTAACTACATGATAGAGGAACTTACCATTCTTTGAGGAACAAAAATTTGCAATTATTGACAGTTATTAATTTGAAGCAACAAAATTGTTGAGCAATAAATTAACATTAGTAAAAAATGGTTCTAAAAAAATTGAAACATATGCAGCTGACAGGATGTTGGAATTAGAAAGTTAAGGAAGATGCTTCACATCAGAAAGCGTTATTTGGACTAGGTGCAGGTGAGATTTCTACATAGATAATTATGGATAAGTTATAAAAACTATTTCGATATATTAATCATGATTATCTAAAATATAATCTTCCTAAACACCTTCAAAATCAATATTATAATCAGACTAATCATCCCATACTTAACATGTCACAATTTTGACATATAAAATCAAAATCTTAAGAATTTCATCACCAAAAAAACCAACAAGCTTAAGAACATCACATTGTGATAAATTGATCATTTCACGCAATAATTGCATAGCCTAGTTGAATACATTTCTATGTTGACTGGAAACTGATCCGAAGCATTTAATCTAAAAAGCACTTTAGAATGAAAAGAGCCATGATAATTTGTTGATATTCTCTATTCTTCTCCTTCAATGATCTATCATTAATCATGTGAAAAGGATATGTTTGATTCTAGCATTTACTTTTTATAAGGTAAAAGCAATACATTTTCCCTCCTTGCTGAATAGGTTCTACTTTTGGTTTTTAATTTATCTTAGAATTGTTCAAGGTTAAATCCTCTCATTTCTTAGCAATAATAGTTAAAAATAGCAATATTTTCATCCTAAATATTCATTCTTTTTTCTTGATATATTTTTGTTTCATTTTAGGTTTATATCATTGCCTTTCATCTTATCTTTTCTTCCATGTACAAAATTTATGTATCTTACTTTCACTTATATCATGCTTGCAAGAAATTAGTTTTATTCCACCTTGTTTTCTTACATTATAATTCCTAAATTGTTTGGTAAATACTTATTAATTTTTCCTTACATTATGAAATGAATCAAAGCTTTTATTCTTTTCAAAAAATATTCTTTTGTTTTTCCTTTATAGTAGATGCATAAGATTTCTTGATATTTCCATTCATAACAAGTAGAGACTTAATTTAAAATTGTCTGATGAAATCAACCAAAAGATTGTGAGGGGTTATTGGAATTAAATTAGACAACCCATTTCATAGATTCTTTAATCAATTTAAAGGATAAAGAAAATTTACTTTAAATCATAGAAATTAACTAAAAAATTCTTACTATATGTCCAATCATAATTGAACATATAGTAACAAACTCATCAAAGAAATTTTTTTTTCCTAGAATCAGTTAATTGAAGATTCAACAATTTATTTTTCTTTATTAAATGTATTAGTAAGTCCAACATCTGAATATACTTCCTCTAAACTTTTTCATAATTTGATTGATTGTATCTAAACCACCAATCATTTAATTAGATTTGGGTTGAAATCTTAATTGATAATTCATATGGCTTAATCAACCAGACCATCCCTAACGGCTTTTCTTTTAAGCTAAACCACTTCATAACTAACATTCCTCGACAATGGCTCTCCTATAAGAGTACTATTAATTGCAAATATCTAATGTTGAAACCAACTTTTATCAAAACTAAGTGAAACTTCAATATTGTTAGAAATTATAGCTTGGATAAGATCTACTAATCAATTCGACTAAACTTTTTCAACAATAGCATAACACTTCCACAAAAGAATATAATGAAAATGATTTAAAAGGTAATATTTATATTTTAATAATATTCCAACCAAAAAATTTCTAAATAAGACAATCACAAATACAATAAAATAAAATAAAACATAACTACAAAAATAAAACATTAAACACATTGTATAAAATTAATTTACATAAAAACAAAGAAAGACCACTTACAATTTTATGCTTTAACACAACTCAAACTCAAAGTCAACAAACCCAAACCTCAAATTATATATTAAGATTTCTAATGATATGTAATTTATTGTGAATTATAATATTTTATAGAGAGTTTTACTAAATCTATTAACCTATAAACAATGTTATTTTTCTCTAAACAAGTTTAAAGACTTCTGTCCCACCGACGTCGCGGAGGCTGACATCAAATTAGGATGAATAGGCTCATTATTTTAAGACCATAAAAAGTTTAAAGAAGGAAGGCTTCATTGCGGTAGAACCGTTCCGATTGCATCGTTTTCCTTAAGACCATAAAAAGTCGCCATATGTAATGACATAAATGTTCTAGACTTATATTAATACTAGTTCGACGATGGACAGCTAGCTTTTATATATATATATGAGTTTACAATCTATAAGAATACCTAGTTATATTAATTAAGTATACAATAATTTTAAAGTAGACTTGTAGGTAGTGGCTCTTAGTCTTTCATATATATATATATATATATATATATATTTTAAAGTGTTTGTACATACAATATTCAATTCAAAAAGCAATATTATAACATAATTATTAGATAGGTGATATCCATTTGTATTCTATCTACATAAATATTGATTTGGTCAAATAAAATTTTACATTGACATGTTTTCTTTTTTTAATCATATTGGCAAAAATATTATCATATGAAAATTGTAAGGTCATATATTATAAGCCATCCATATAAATATTTTTTTTTGTCAAGAAAAATTAAGCTTTGCAATGCTATCTTTCATTAATAATATAAGAATAAATTGTTATTGTATGAAAATTGTAAGGTCAAATATCAAGGAGTTTATATTTCAATCGGAGTTGATTATGTAAACATGTGTTTCAAAGAAAGCATTAATTTGTTGTATATTCTTTTATAACAATGCAAGAAGAGTTAAAAATATTTGGATTCCCCTCCTCCTTTCAATAAGGTCCAATGCCTTATTTAAGGAAATTGATATGGTAGAAATGAAAATATCATTCGGTATGATGATTCTCATATTCCCTATGACTAGTCTTATAGCTCTTGTTTCTTAGCATCCTTAGCATCTTTGTTTCTCTCTTTCATTATGTATAAGACACCATCTTGCCTAGACTTTGGGATGTGACTATCTCCACTCACCCTCTTTTGTTATATAGCATAATTTAAAAATTAAATTTAGTTAATATAAATGCCTCTTTTATTTAAATAAGAATATTAGTATGTAAATTGTGAAGTAATGAGTAACAAAGATAACAATAGATCATCTAATATTCCCTACAAAAAATGATGAAAATAAATTGTCAACTTACAAGGCTACAATAATTATATTATACGTGAAGCTAAACATTGTTACATGTAGTTTCTCATAATCACCTGCGATTACCATAAAGATCCTTGAACTCTAAAAAGAACCAACATTTATTTTTGAATTGTTTAAAGCTTAAACATTTTCTTTGTCATGTAATTAAGAAAATGACTTATTTTTGTATAGTTTATCATTTTATAATACCTAAAAAATCATGTAGGATAACACTTAAGTGTGTTAAAAAGTTGTATCTACATTCCAATCAAAAGTCTCAAAAGGAATAAAATTGTTTGTTCTAGAATTTGGTTCTAGATGGCCCAAAACTTATTTTATTGTTTAAATATGAAATCTAATTATTTTATACACTTTTAAGGAAACTAAAGAAAAAGAAAACATGTTTAGATGAGAGGATAAAAGTCCATTCAAATATAGTTCATTTTTCATTAAAATGTTAGAGGATAAGTCTACATTAATCTATCTTGTACTATATAGATATACCTAAATTCAAATTCATTTACTATCTGTGAATACTTGACCTTATTAAAAAATCTAATTATGTACACCATAGTGTCTAAATTTAGGCGTAATATTTTTATAGTCAAAGAAATGCAGAAGCCTTTACATTCATTCCATTGATTGGGATTCTTTACGATCTCTAGATGCATCAAAGCCATCTTTCCATACTTCTAAAGGCTAAAATTTTTCATTTACCCATCACAAATTATGTATCAATCATATTGGCATGGCCTCCTCAATATCACATGTTCTATATCCATGGGCATTGTGTTGCACTATACATTATATGCATATACTCCAATGTAAATTGCAACATAAAACTAATCTAGAACCATAAGTAGATGTACAATATATAATTAAAAGATACTATCTAGCATGAAGTATGTGATTATATTCAACCCTATGCTTTTTATAACCATTATTATGGTTACTACTTTGTTGGTTTTTCCTCGATTCAATGATAGGTTTCATCTTGACAAATCTCATTCAAGAAAAATGTTCACAACTAAATGTATACATTTTTAACTATAATACATGATGTAGACACCTAAAATCTACACACTTAATTAATTGAATTTTATTTCTTTAATTATCATTTTATGCACCTATTAATTAAATTAAGGTTTAATTAATATCCCTTTTGCTTCTATCTAGCCATTAATCATATTTTATATTTGATTAATTCTCCCTTCTTATATTAATTAAATAAATCAATTTATTTGATTAAATCCCATTTTCACACTTAATTGAATTTATACTTAATTAAATTAATTTTCTAATATAAATAAATCAAGATTTATTTATCTCCCCCCCACTTGTGTTTTACTACAAATGAAAGTTGCACCCATTAATTGAAACAAATAATTTTATTTTAATTAAAAATCCTAAATGTCTCCCACTTGCATTCTCCTAAATTCATGACTAAACCTCTTCTAGAGCCTTCTAGATTACTTCTAATCACACTAATTAGCCTAATCCACCCCTTAATCATTTGCACATCCATTAAGGGAAGTCACGTCTCAAAAATTCCTCCAAGTCTTTGAAATGCATTAAAGGCTTTATGTCTTCAACAAGTTAACCCTCAAAGTCTTCCTAACCATTAATGGTTAATCCAACCTCAATCCACGGTTAGAGACTTTCTCTCTAACTTAACCCTCATCTAACCCAGGGGTCTAATAAAAAACTCATTGATTTGACCCTAGTTATCATATTAACCCTTGCACAAGTGTTTATCCTTTGGGTAAAAGCATTATCCAGTAACTCAACCCTAACCTTATCTCATAGGGTAACCACCATGTCGTCTAAGGCATTTAATGGCTCTTACATCTCCTCTCAAGCCTCCTCTAGGTGACACCTATCAGCCTAGGATTGGGTTGAAAATATCATGTAAGGATTGAAGATCATTCAATCCTAACCCTTGTTAAGATTACTCAATCTTAGCTATCTAATTGTCCATTTCTTCTCTAAATAGGACTTAGTTCCTTCATTATAAAAAAAAATCCATGTTTTTATGCATCTAGGTTATCAAGAATTTACATTTGCCTCTTTCATAAGCTTAGGCATTTTAGATAGCAATCACATTTCAATATCATGTTACTTTCTTTACCACATCTCAGTATTATCATAGAATCATCATGTTAGGATAGTATATCATGTTAGCTTCATCTTTATATCATTTTCATGCTAAGTTTAGCTTCATCCCATTATTTAGTTTCATATCAATAATCATTCACTAAGATCTTAGTTGCATCATTTTAGATCTTAGATCATAGAATATTTCTCATTCTTTGAGTATTCATCCCAGGATCGAGTGCTCTTCCAAGCTGAGAGCCACCTTGAATCTAAAGGACCCTTTGAAAGATAGAGGACAATGAGATGATTTTAAGAGTTTTTGATTAACTAACTTGTTTTTTGATTTTAATCGCTAATTCAATGTACTATTGGTGTGTTTGTGTTGTTTGTGTCTATTTTGCAGGTACCACAATCTGATTGTACATTTCTAGCACCCACCATGGGGATTTCCCAAAAATTTCTAACTTTTTCTCCGCAGGTTCACACACAGAATTTTTAAACATGCATTACCTTGGTTTAGTGCATTCAACACTTGTTATGTCGCATCAAACCTTTCTTTTGACACAGTCAACACCTATTCTGGTGGATCCAATCTTTCTTTCGACACATTTAATGCCTTTTTTGGTGCACCTGACACTTCTTTTAGCACATCTAACACTTCTTTTAGCACATACAACACTTCTTCAAGTGCATACAATCTCAATTTTAGTGCATACAAAATGAAGAGAAAAAAAAAACTTTCTATAAAGTTAGGCTTGTGTAGCCCACCATTGATATTTGATGATTACTAACTAGTTTTGTGCAAGTTCTAATAGTGTTTTGGTGGTTCAAAATGAATTAGATTAGTTCTTTCTTTCTTTCTTTCTAAGTTAGTAAAAAGAATTCATTTTTCTCTTTTTGCAAACGGTAAAAAGAATTACATTTTCATTTGGTGCAACTAAAAGGGACCTCACTTTCGTTTGGTGCAAAAAAAACAACAAATCTCACATTTGTCTTTCTTGCAGGATTAAGATCACACTTCTTTATGGGCTCTATAAAGAACAAATAAATTTTTGATTGTTGCAAGGATTAAAAAAATAACAATCAACATCTTATCTTGCAAGTTAAATAGAACATGATGGACTTGAAAAGCACTGACAAGGGGGGTGAATCAGTGACACCAAAAATAAAACTACAAACACTAACTGGTAGATGACCTTAACAAAGCTTTTAAACACAATGTATGCAATCCAAAATGATATAACAACATCCACAAAAATTAAAGCATCCACCATAACACAAGTATTTTTACGTGTAAAACCAAAATAGGTAAAAAGCATGGTGAGATGGATCTCAGAAGTTAACTATCTGCAGTAATAGATAACTGACCGGTTAACGTCTACAAAGTGCTCTGCTAGGAGTGAATCTTGTTAGAGATCTCAAAGCTTGATTAGAAGCTTATACCCTGTTAAATGTAGTACCCTGTTAGGAGTAACCTCGGTGGAGGATTTCTGAATCCAAACTAATGGAGCACCCTATTAAAGAATTTATAAATTGAAGTTTGTTAGAGCTTACACGATTAGGGGATTTTATTCTACTGTAATTGTTAGAAAATAATAAGAATGGTTTGATCTATTTTGAGTAGCACAATACTTGCTTCATTAGATCCTTCTAAACATATTCAACACTGATCTTCTGCATACTCTCCAACTTAACTCTTTTTCCTTTAGCACATAACATAACACTTTCACTTACATCAAATAATTCATTGCGATGTCAATATATAGACCCTATGATTTCATGTCGGCCTTAAGAAATAATAACACAATTTCCTAGGTGTAGTGTATCTTGACAAGTGATCATAACTCATCCCAAAAATTACTGCCAAGCAGTCGGTGCTAGTAACTCATCATGATCTGTGGTAACTCATCACAAAATTACCGAGTACGGGTTGGAACGATCAAATACCAGTTTGAGTAAAACATATGAACCATTGACTTTGAATCTCCACTTGATCTCCATCTTGATCTTCATCTTGATGCCAACTTAGTATAATCACAGGTTGTCTCTTATGCAGATACCAGTTGGCACAACGTACCGGTTAGAGATAAACCTCTTAGTATAACCTCTAACATACCAGTTGATAGAGTAAACAATTGAAGTTACATCGGTAGTCAATATAATCATGTGTGTGTGTGAGTGTTTCATGAATGACAACAAATGATAAATATATTATAATCATCATCAAGCCAACAATCTCCCCCTTTGGCATTGATGGCAACACTTAGAAAATCTTACAGTAATACCTCTAAGTGTGCATACACAACAAATTTACACATATACTCATGCTCCCCCTTAATCCATACATTGTACAAAATTAAAAAAACAAACATACATACATATTTCTAGTACCCCTTTGACAACAATGCCAAGTGTATGGAATTATTCCATGGTGTCCAGTGTGTAGGTTTCAAGGGTTGCTAAGATAGCTTTTGCATTTGAGTAGGCTCTTTGTAATATGTCTACTTGCGATCTGAGCAGATTCTTGACTTCCTTGAGAGACCAGAGTCTCTTTGCCTTCTCATTGTCATAGATATCCATCCTGTTATGCAAATCATCTAGAGAGTTTCTAAAGGCAAATATAGAGTCCTGAAGTGGGACATATGCCTTGCATATCTTCTCCCGCTCTTGCTTTATTTCTGTTTGTCTTTTTGAGATATTAGAATAAAAGAAAGAAACATTAGAGGTGGAAGCAAGATACTTTGCTCCTGTTTCAATACCTTTGCTCAACAAATATTTATTGTGCGATAAAGCCATTCTTCCATTATCAATGTCCTTTGCCAATTTTTCTCCATACTACTTGTGACTCTTTTCAGCATAGACTTGAGCAACATCTTCTAGTGACTTGATTTGATATGATGAATCTGCAACTAACTGACCAAGGTTTCTAATAGGTGTAGGTAGATGTGTTGTTGATGTTTCTAGTAGAAAACTAGATAAAATATCTACCACAGTATGAATTGTTTTAGCTTCAACCCTTTGCTCTTTCAGTGTCTTCTTATGTGTTCTACATTGCATGACACTTGCAATTTTCATCATTTTCGATGTGCTCATGTTGTTCATATCAATAGGTTCTGAAATAATTAAAGAATCATCATCATCCTCATCAAGTTGCTTTTGCTTTGCTAGTTCAGAGGATACAACCTTTGATGATTGCTTTCTCTGTATTCTTCTTCATTTCTTTTTCAAAAGACTGAGAGACAACTTTCTTAGAAGAATCCTTTTTTAGTAACTTTAATGACAAGTGGAGATTGGGGTTTCTCCAGTTGTGTTGTTTCTGGTGGATTGTCCACTTTTAGTTGAGTTATCGGCTGCTCAACTATTTTAACCTACACATTAGTAATTGTAGGAGGCTCCATATCTGGTGCAGTGTTGTCTCGTGATAGATCAACTTTGTCCTGAACATCATCAACAACATGAATAATGGAGTCATCCTTTTTCTTGATAGGATAGACCTCATCACCTTGAATAATCTCTTCTTCATCCATTTCCGATCGATTAACATCATCAACAACATTATCCTCATTCATAAAGGATTGGATGAGTTCTTCCATTCTGTTGATTTCATAGGCTATTCGATGGGTCTCAGTTTCAATAACTGCCTTCTTTCCACTAAGTAACTTCAGTATTCTTTCTTTGAATGTAAATTGAGATTTGTATCGAGCAACTAAGGCACTACTATCATCTTTAGAAGGTTCAAAAAAATATTGTAGAAATATTTCATCAATGATTTCTTTTTCTAATTGTATAGCTTCCTCCCATTTACCCACAAGAATAATGTACAAATAATTTGAGATATCCTTTCCCAGTTCATGTGGATATCTACTATAATGACACAAATGAGTGATTACCTATTGAATGACTTGCTATTTCTCATTTTTCAGTGAAGGAATCAAAATGCTTTATGACATTGTTAAATCTATTTCTCCCTAGTGTCTTCATTAATCTTTCAAAATATGTTTTAGGCTTTTAAGATGCTATATCAATAGGAACGTTTGCCTTTGGCACTTCCTTAACTGATTTTACTACTCTACCGGTAGCCTTTATCTTCTTAGGTTCTTCTTCTGTATCCGAACCTTCAAATTCTGGCTAGAGAATAATTTTTCTATCGCTTTTCTTTGGTGCATTCTCCTTCTTTTTATATACTTTAGGTGTCGGTTCCTTTTTGGTTAGGACATTCCGAGTCAACCTTGTAGTCTTTATCACTAGAGGTGAGTCAGTTTTCTTTTTGTTTCCTTTCACATTGGTAGCAGGAGTATTACTAGTTTCTGATGGTGCATCTTGGACTGCCACAATGTCCAATTTTTCCTTCTTTTTATCTTTGGGAGATTCTAACAGTGTATTAGCATAACCAACAAGTACATCATGGTTCACCTCATAACTCATTTCTTCCATCTCTTCTTATCTTGGCTCAATTGCTTGCATCAAGCAAAAGTCCATGGTAATAATAAAGACTATGTCTTTTGCAAAGCAGCTTACCACATCTTCTAGTAATCTCATTCTCATGCTCATCTTTTTTTGAAATTCATTAAATACTTATTCATGGCTACAACGAAAGTATTCTTTACAACCTTAATGGTGTTCTTGATTTGTGCAGAGACTGGTAGGTCTTTTGATCATTCAATGTCTCCAATTCCAATTAGAAAGTTATGGAAATAGAAGAATAACCCAGCTAATAGCTGGCCATACTTGAACTTTTGACTGTTGTCCTTTTTGATAGATTGCAGATTTTTAAATAATCACCTTCTGATAGCTTCACAGAGATGATAATTTGTATTATCAACAATCATTATGTGAGATGTATGAATTACTACAGATGGAACACTATTAAGTCTACTAGAGTAAAATACTTGGTAGCCTATCACCATTGCTACTAGTTTCACTGTAGGGTCTCTAATATTGTTGATAGAAAAGGCATACTTATTAGAAGTAGAACCAGTCAAAGAGAATTCCGTATCTTTTGAAATTCATTTGAGAATAGGTACTTCGCCAGGTGAGAAATAACCAGTTATAGCCGGAATGGCTTCCTTAGTTATTGTGTGAGTTCTCTCTAAATACATATTCTCTGCATGAGCTTGACTCAAAATGATTCTAATATGCTCTTCCTCAAAATCTTCAAGAAAGTAAGCGTCATTATGAAAACCCTTTTCAAAAACCCTAGCATATTTTGTTTCAATCTTTCTGTTCTCACCACAAAATGATTTCAACTATGTATAAATGTATAGAGATCCTAGATCTTCTATCCTACAATCAATATAACTAGATAAATGACCTTTGACCAAAACTCCACTCAAAACTTGTGACAATGCATTATACGACACAATATTTTCTATCTCTACAACTTCCATAGACTCAGAAGTAATCATTAACCTCTCTCCAGTCTTTGAAGATGATGCCATTAAAGATAAACGGGATTTGAATTAGGATGTTCAAAGAAATACATTGTTTCACACATGTTGCCCCGTTTACCAATTAAAATGACCAAGTGTACATGAGTTCAACTTTCTACAACCTTCAATTCAACTTAATTACACAAATCACAAAGCAATTCAGCAATTGATAGCGAAACAATCTTTCTCAGCTCAGCAAGCAGTCCAAATTTCTTTCTCGAATGTGTTAGGGTAAAAATGACAAAGTAAAAGTCATTTTTATCCTTTTTACCTACTGCATTAAATGCTCACTCATTAGGGTTACAAGCCCTAATTTTATCGCTCAAGGAGAATACCGGTTGATAACATATTGACAAAAAGTTACTAAAATTTCATGTTTCAAAATTCTTTTACCGCTCATTTTTCTCAAGGGGTCTAGAGTTAATTTGACCATTAAGCTCTTCTTAGCCATATTAAAAAGACTTTAGTCACTAGTCTAGGGTTCAATTCACTGGGTGAAGGAACAGTTCTTCTTTTGGTGAGTCATCACTTTTCTTCTTCCAAATCAGATTCATTTCTTCTCTGGTTTCTTCAACATTAACTTTCTTCTTTTCTTTCTGATCCTTAGAAGAATTGACTAGTTTGCTATTTCTAGATATACAGAATTTTGCTAAGTGCCCCGATTTGTTATAGTGATAATAGGGCATACTAGATGATCTCCAAGGTCCTGCATTTCCTCTTCCTGTTCATCCTTTGCAATTCATAGTCACATGATCAAATTTATTAGAAATGGTGCAAATAACATTTGTTACCTTTTCCATCTCAAATGGACTAAACCGGTTGTGATAGGGTCTTTGCCAATTCAGGTTTACCCGATTGTCAAAGTTCCTCATCTGACCACCATTTGGTATTGGATGCATGTATGGTATAGGATTGCTTGCTCCATATCTACACTCAAGAGATCTATGTCCATACATTCCACATGTGAAGCAAAGACCTTCAAATTTCTTGGACACATACCTAGCATTAGTATTGTAACTTACATTTCTGTTAGGTTTGTCTCTACAAACATTTGTAGTGTGATCAGGTTTATGGAAAACAAAAAAAATAGGTTTAAAGACCTTCTTACCAATTGGTTTATTGATCTTAGGAGCAGATTTGTTCTTAGGAATGTTGCTCTTTGTGCCAGAGGATTCTCCTTTCTGAGATGTGTGTAAACCAAGTCCAGAGATATCACCCTTCATCCTTTGTGATTGAATTTGTTCTTTCAGGATGATAGGACTCCTAGTGAACTTCTCCAATTTCTCATTGGCTTGAGTAAGTTGTGGTTAGATCTTCATTATTCTTTTAATAGGTTCTCTCTTAGAGATGATGCAAGTTCAAGATCAAGTTATAGGTTCTCCTTTTCTTCTCTTTCAGCAACTAAATTCTCATGCATAGTGACATTTTCCCTCTTGATCTTTGTAATCTCTTGATCTCTTTCCTTGATAAGATCTTCAGTAGCTCTTCTGGCTTCTAGCTCCTGACTCATGCAAATTGATAGCATCATCATATATGAGATACCTAATGAAGTGCATACAGATCTTAATATGCTTGGTAGATGAGAACACTATTGGCCCATCATCATTTCTTTTGGAGCTTGTGTTACATTAATCTTCATATGATTCTACATTGAAATCATTTTATTAAACTATATGGATAATTTAGTTGTTCTTAGAGAAACACATATAACTTTGGATTTGATATACATCTTATGAGAATGGCTTCTCCGATCACTAGTGGATTTATTTCTTCCTAAGGGGAGAGATGGTGTTTGCATTCTATCTCTAGGTTTTTATCATTGGCATTGGAGTAAATTCTTTATAGGGGATACCTATTATCATTTTATCGCTTTTATTAGGAGACATTTATTATACTTATGTAAAAAAAATATTTTTGTGGGGTCATATTGAATTCTCCTTAGTTTACTAGTATATGTATTTGAAATTTTCTATCTTTTGGAGATGCTTCTTTTCTACAAGGTTTTTTGTTCTTATCTAATCTTGAACAAGATTTTTTTTTTTAACATAGGTACTTCATTAAGGTGGCTATGAACTTTAATGGAATAATAATTACCAAAAAAAAAGGTTTAAATAATACCATTATTAAGGGGCTAATTACAATGCAATTAACATATTGAATGACAAGTAACTAAGTCTAGTTGGTGTATTTGTGACATGATCATTGCAACCTGTAACTCCTCCTTCCATTATCACATGGTTAGGCACATGTTTAGGTAAGGAAACCATCTCATGGATTTGATAGGTAATCTAGAAACTTAGCGTAATGATATTATCATAATTGGAAGGAAGAGACATCTAATCATCCCCATGTCTCTCAAAGACTACATTTGGATGCCAATCCTAATAGCAACATGAATTAACTATCTAACATTTTGTATGAACCCTCTTGCTCATACAATTTTTTCGTAGCCTATCTATTTCACTTCCTAAGGTGATTATCTTATTATATCATTATGTCTCCTTCAAATCTAGTGTTTCTCTATTTTCTTTGGGTTTGTTCTTATCTTGTGATCATGGGTGTGGACCTTGTCCAAATTGGGTCAAAGGAATATGATCTCAAAAGTGACAATGAGTTGTAGGAGATTCTTGTTGATGGAAATATTTCCTTGCATATCTAGGCTATTTAGGGTTTCAACTTGTTGTCCCTTTCTATGGATTTTTCTACTTCTTGGAAGGATGACATGGTAACAACAAGAGCTATCTCTATCCAAGTCTCAATAGAGACCACTACCACCACTACTAGCCTCCCCCCAAAAGGTATTAAGATGGAAAAGAAACCTAAAGGTGACTACAAGAAGGTATGAGGAGATTACTAAAGTCTAGGGAGAAGGTTAACAATTTCCAAAATGGCTCCAATTCAGAAGGTCTCCTTAGTGTTTGGGGTAAAGTTGTCAAAGTTCTCATGAGATGTGTCATGCTAAAAGGCCCACTACAAAAGGTTTCACGCACTTTTATTTCCTATCTGCTAAACTATTTAAGAGACAAAGTTAGGCTTAACTTTACTTTATGTATTTTCTCTTCCCTTGAAGTGTTGCTTACCCCATTCACTATATATTAACTCTTTAAATCTTTTAGTTCAACCTTTCTTTAATCCTAACCTTTGTTCAACACCCTAGAATTGTTAACCCTTCTCTATGTGCACAAGATGCTAGCTCTAATTTACCTACCCTTGGTACTACGTCCTTGACAACCATTATAGTCCCTACCTCCAACCCTATTCTACATTTCTCTCTCCTGGTGCCCAATTCCACCTCTAATGCTTAGAATATCCTAATGGATGTCTCTCCTTTTGTCTCTAAAAGTAAGAAGGTGTCACTCCTTGATCAACATTAGTTTCCTATGTTCCTAACACCGACCTTGGTTCTGATAATTTTTCTAGCTTTGATACTAGGGTATGTGCAGGATCATGGTGTACCAAAACAGGCCCATAAGTGGCAATGAAATTTCAGAAAATCAGAGTTATGCAACTTGACATGAAAATTTGAATAAGTTGTTAAAATTATTTTTAAAATATGTAAGAAGAGAATATATAGAAAATTGAATTTAGTTTCTAAGCAACTAGTTGTTTTTTGGAAAAAAAAAAATCCTATTTGATGAAAATTTCAAATTTCAATGTAGTGGTACTAAAATTTCAGGAAAAGAATAAGAAGTGGACATATGAGTAACCACCCTAATCACAATCAAATCATAATATTTTTTTATAATATTTACAATATAAGTATTAGACTAATGTCCGGATGTGACACATTTTTTAAATTTTTTTTATAAAGTAAATAATTATTTATGAATCTTTTACCACAGCTTTTTCAGAAATTCAAAAACTCCTACGTCTGACCACCTTAACTTGGTCAAAACCTTATGAAATTTAATTTTTTTTAATTTTTCCCTATATTAGATGAAGCATAGGATGTGATGCATGTTTCGGATTCGAAAAATGTTATACAGTTTGAAAGTTATGAGTATTTTTCAATCAGTATATCAATCAGGACTATTGTCAGAATTCAATTAGAAAATAAATAATAATTATTTATTAAAGTCAAAATAAGACAAGCCTTATATTGTTGGAAAGCTGGGAATGTCCTTAAAAAGCCCTTTTTGTTTTATCAATTTTGGAAACAAAAAAAGTCGTCACCCACTAGTGTAAAGTCTAGAAAATCGAGGAATACTAAAAAACACATTTTTTTAGTTGACTTTCTAGGCTTGTCACTTCCAAGCCAAATACCAAAGCATTCCCGAGCTAAAATTTGAAATTTGAAAATTTGAACACAAAAATTGGATATCCGATTATATCGGATATCCAATTATATCGCATATCGAATTTTAATATATAAATTTGTGGTCCCCAAAAATTTTCCCCTTTCCACCTTTTATTTACTGAACTACCACATTAATGGCAATGGTAGAAATCTGATATCTGATAAAATTTGATATCAGATTTTATTAGTCATATTTTAGAGAGAGAGAGAGAGAGATAGAGAGAGAGAGAGAGAGAGAGAGAGAGAGAGAGAGAGGGGGGGAGATGAGAGAGAGAGGAGGAGAGGGAGAGAGAGAGAGGGGGAGAAAGAGAGAGAGAGAGGGAGAGAGAGATTAGGAGAGAGAGAGAGAAAGAAAGAGAGAGAGAGGAAGAGAGGGAGGGAGAGAGAGAGAGAGAGAGAAAGAGAGAGGGGGGAGAGAGAGGGATAGAGAGAGACCATATGACCCCTAATGACATGATTTGGTGTCTTAAGGGGTCCTATGGTGTCGTTAGGGGTCATATGGTGTCCATAGGGGTCGTATGTTGTCTTGCGACACGATAGGACCCCTTAGGACACAATATGACCCAAAGTGACCCAATATGGTGTCATTAGGGGTCATATGGTGTCCTAAGAGGTCATAAGGGTTCATGATGTCTTAATCTCTCTCTCTCTCCCCTAATCTCTCTCTCCCTCTCCTTCTCTCTCTCTCTCCCCTAATCTCTCTCTCCCTCTCCTTCTCTCTCTCTCTGCCTTAATCTCTCTTTATCCCTCTCCCCTAATCTTGCTCTCCCTTCTTCCTCCCCATCTCTCTCCCTCTATCTCTCTGTCTCTCCCCTAATCTCCCTCTCTCTCTCTCTGTGTCTCTTTCTCTCTCTCCCTCTCTCTCCCTCTCTGCTAATCTCTTTATCTCTCTCTACCTTCCATCTCCTCCCTCCTTCTCTCTCCATCTCTCTCTCACTTCCCCCCACCTCTCTCTCTCTCTCTCCCTCCCCCCTACCCATCTCTCCCTTCCCCCTCCCCATCTCTCTCTCTCTCTCTCTCCTAAGCTCTCTCTATCCCTCCCCTCTCCCTCCCTCTTTCTCTCTCTCTCTCCCCCCACCCCCCCCTCTCCCTCTCACTCTCCCTAATATCATATACGAATTTAGGGCCCATCAATGTTTGATAATTTTGAGAACTTAGGGCACTCAAGGGACGACACGGGTAGGGTATGCCCGCGAGCATTGGATCAAGTGGGGGGGTAAAATAGGAGCATGTGTAGGGTAATAATGCCTAACAGGACATGTTGGAGCTGACGGTTCATCATCACGATGAGCAGAACAAGAAATCAGCCACGCCACAACATTCCATTGAGTAACAATGATGATTTTTTTGCCAACCAAAAAATTGCTACCCTAATAAAACCCCGAGAATTTGACCAAGGTGGGGGGAAAAATAGGACCATGCATAGGGTAATAATGAATTGTATCAAGTATTGTTCATTAAATCAATTGTATTGTTCATTGAATGAATTGTATTGTATTGTTGATTAAATGAACTATATTGTTCATAAATTGTATTGTTCATTAAATGATTATATTGTTCATTATAAAAACAACACTTATGATGAAATGAAATGAGTTGTATTGTTCATTAAATAGCCATTATTAACCATTGTTAATTATTGGAATGAATATTAAAGATTTCCATGATAACACCACACATAGATGAGCAACAATTTATATGATCGAATATCAACTTCTGTATATATAAAAATGTCAAATGATTACAAATGTATGTCCATACACAAATATGGCATAAACACCAATTGAAACAAAATGTATGTCTAAATACATGAATGTATGTCCATATACAAAATATACATGCCAACTAGACATGTAAGCATCCCAAAACTATCTATAACATCCTTAGTTGCTGATGGATCATCAAAATTGATCCTCTTCGCCGCACTGCTCGACTTCTGAAGGATCCTGCACAAGAAAAATAAACCATGATTAATATTAGTTATATTATATAATTCACATTCAAAAGGTTAACATAAAAATGAACTATAATTGAACTATTTATGTTTACCTCATCTCCACGTTTTCTCTTCAGCTTTGTAGGACTCTTGATGTATGTCTTTGGTAGAGGAGGTATGTTTTGAATATTTTGATACACAACCTATATATGTTCAGAAACATGACATTGCTACAAGTTAGCATATAATTGTCACTGATACTAACAAATTATATCTACTAATCAAAAAATAAAATAAACAGACATATACTCAAGGCATGTCTTCTTCTTCTTCAGGTATACTGGGTGTAGTCATCAAGGATGTGAAGCCAAGAATTCTCTGTATATATACACAACAAGTATATGAAACTATCAATCTATGTCTCGACATGTATAATCACTATAAATTATTTAATCTATTCATTCAATCATATTTGCATTCAATTACCTTTCCCTTGTCTCCAACTGCACTACTAGACCCTAAATCACACTGCCCCACACTAGTGCTGCTTGTGCCCTACAAGAGTAAAATAAGATATACATGCAAGTTACTACATAATCTAATTAATACCAATATAAATGATGAGCATGTATGTACAATAAAATACAAACGACTAGGTGCAATAATATATGTACTGTCAAGCTATCAAGGCCAAATGAAATGGCCGACAAGGTGCCCTCCTGAATCTATCTCAACTCATCGTCGGTCATCAACTATTTAATAGACCATATAAATAAAAATTAGTACTTAATATTATATAGTTTATAGATATTTAATTAAAATATAACATGAACTATGAAAATATAAATCTTACCACTACATCATTGATGTATGATGATAGTGCCTCCTTGCCTCTAGCATGTGAGGACTCCCCAGGGTATCCTCCAGTCTATGTAATAACATCAGGTGCATCATGCATCTCATGCACCTCAGAATCTGCACTGTCCACAGGAGGATCAACAGGTTGTCCAACTGGACCCAAGAATACGTGCCCACACATGACACAACTATGGGGAAAGCATATGTGTGGAGATGAGGATGACGTGTCAATGACACCAGATGCACCGCTACCATCAAGAGTAGGCTGAGCTACTGACGCAGCCTGAGAAACCAAAAGGTTACTCAAAGAGTGAATAACCGATATGGTCTGTGAAGTTGCCTCACAAATAATATCAGGATGCTGCACTTCAGGTGGGGGATCAATAGGAGGAGGGGGGACATATGGGCCCTAGACTGCTCTGACTCCCCCAAGTCTATTTTGGGGCATACCTAAACCTACACCCTGGAAAGGTTGGATGCCAAAGTAGTTCACATGTTTGTTTAAAACAAACTCAGCATACAATTTTTTTATGAAATAGAAGGGGATATCAAGATTGTTGTTGGGTGATTTGTCAAAAACAATCCACCAACGATCCCAAATTTTTTTCACAATCTCATCATTTGTGCACCATTTAATAGAAAGTTTTGTTTTTTTGGAATCTACGGGCTAACTAGTATGGGGATTGACAAATAATGAGGCAATTTCGGCTTTGGATATCTCGAGATCCTTGATATCCTTATATGACAAGCCATCTGGATATTTTTCCCTCATAGAATCTCACCACAAAAGGGCGACATTGTGCTCCTTAGGCATGGTTTCCATAGTTTTTATGATCGATGTGAGAGGATCAAACATTGGGTTTAAACAAGGGATCCTACAATATACTTCTACAATCCCCCTCAATATATTCAAATTTTGTGCAATCAAATCCTAAATTGAGGGGGGGTTTGGTTGTTGCAGTTGTGGTTGGTCGGGGTTTTCATTGTTATCCCCCATTTTTAACCTAATTGAATGTAAACAATTAAACTTAGTTAACAAATTTAAACAATTAGGTATTTGATTTTAAGAAAACCTAGTTTTCATGAAAAACCCATATTTTCAATGAAAAATCAAATAAACATTAACAAAAAACACAAAAAATGAATGAAAATGATTGAAAATGATAAAATTCTTACCTCTCAATCTATTTTTTAGCAATTTTTTGCCAAAACACCAGATATCGGGTGCACCAGATATCAGATTTTGATGAAATCGTGTGGCCCGTGAGTTAAAAATGACTCAGAAAATATAAAAGTCTCAAAAAATCTGATATCATATAAAATCAGATATCCGATTTTTATACATAAATTATTTTTAAATAACATATATAATATAATAATATATTATATAATATATTATTATATTATATTATTATATTATATAATACGTATTGTATTATATTATATATATTATAATATATAATATAATATAATATTATATTATATTATATATAATATAATATTGTATTATATAATACATATTATATAATATATTATTATATTATATTATAATATAATATAATATAATAATATATTATATAATATAATAGTACATTATATAATAAAATATAATATTATATTATATATTATATAATATAATATTATATATAATATAATATAATATATTATAATAATATATTATATAATACGTATTATATAATATAATATAATATAATATAATATAATATTATATTATATTATATTATATTATATTATATTATATTATATTATATTATATTATATTATATTATAATATATAATATAATATAATATTATATTATATAATACGTATTACATAATATATTATTATATTATAATATAATATAATAATATATTATGTAATACGTATTATATAATATATTATTATATTATATAATATATATAATAATATATTATATAATACGTATTATATAATATATTTTATATTGTATAATATGTATTAATATAATAATATATTTTATATTGTATTATATTATATATATAATACATTATATATATTATATAATATAATAATATATTTTATATTGTATAATATGTAACATATAATATGTTTTTTAAATTAAAATTACAAATTAAAATTTGATATCTTATAAAATTGGATATCCAATTAAATCGAATATCTAATTTTATCGAATATCCGATTTGCATAGGTAATTACCAGGCCAAGGTGTACTGACACCCAGGCCAAGCGAAAAGTCAATACAGATTTCTGCATTTTTAGGCAAGTGAGGAAGGCTATTTTTTTCACATCACCACTTTTTGGCCCCCCTTGATCATGCACTAACCCACTAGCTCCACTTCATAGTTAGACTCATCCTTCCTTGAACCCCATTTGAATTTACCTCCTAATTCCCCAACTAGATAATATTCCCTTGATCAAGATGTAGTACATTTATTTTAACCAAAATGTTGGTTGTCTAAATATTTCAATACTCATATGGAGATGTCCATATGGTATCTATCTCATATTCATGTGGCCAAGTAGAAGATTCAAACTTTAGAGGTTTTGGTTTTCAAGAAGGCACAGGAGTGGCCAGAGGAACCCCTCCATGTGGATATTTGGGAACCTATGAAAAAAGTGTTGGACACCTTTGACAATTCGAGGAATATAAAGGAGGTGTAAGATATAAAGATGGAAATGGGTTTGAAAAGGAGTTATCATCTTGAAGAAGAGGTTTCTAAGATGAAAGAGAATCAGGGGACCATTATTAAAAGTATCCAAGAAATAACTAATTATTGGAGGGATTTATTCAAGAATATAATTACTACTATTCAAGTCCTGCAACAAGAACTCATAAGAGGAAATGAGAAGCAGTCAAGAATGGATGTGGTGCTTTCAGCCCAAGGTAGTCCCCTAGCAGGTGCACAAAAGGTCCAAACACTCAATGTCTTGATCTAATCATTATTCTAATGAATTTTTTGGTCCCTATCCTTCACTTAATGAGGTGTCTTTCGAATACCTTCTTTAGAATTTACTAAAAAAATGGTGGGACATTAAGGGCTTAAATTCCCTTAATGCTAGGTTACTAAATTGGAAATTAGCTAAATGGCTTCCACGCATAAACACTCTACTCCAAGGAATTGGTCCATATGAAATATCTCACATCCACCGAGAAGGTAATCGATTGGCAGATCTTTTTGCTAATCTTGGTGTCAATTCGGACATGGTAGAAGTGACAGTGGATTCAACATCGATAAGTAAGGAGATTACGGATCTAAGAAAAAAAGACTTATTGGAAAAGAAATGTGATGGGGTTGGATAATGTCCTTGCAGATATGTCTGTGAATTTGGGATAGGTGGCAGTGGATTCGCAAAATTTTTGGTAGGTTGTCTTCTCATACTCGCATCGATAGTGTTCTGAGCGACATGTGATAGGAAAGAGTGATAGAAGGACATATTTTTGAAGAATGAGTGATCTTGGAAGATTTGGCATGCGTTGCTCCAAATGGAAACATCTAGATCTCTAAGTTCCTATTAATTAGGTTTCTTCAAGTCTCGGCCTCATTGTGTGGAAAGGTAGTTAGTTATGGCACAAAGCTTCTAAGTTTTTCGGTGTGTAGTGCAAAATAGGAATATGGCTCCATTTCACAGGATAACAAACTCAAAGTAATGGTAGTTTTTAGATGGGCTACTAAAATTATGATTATTGTCAGAGAATTTTCTGGGGACACCATGCAAACCTTTAATGGTGGTGCATGATTTATATTTGGTCTAAGTACGGTTCTGCCTTCTGGTGTGCATGTTTAGGCTCGGGTTTATGTATTCTGGGTGGTGGATGGGTAGTGGTGTTTTCTTTGTTTTTTACTATCAGGATTTGATGGAAAGCTTTTGTAATCTTAATATATTAATATAAAGCGCTATCCCCATAAACGATAGCACTTACGATTTTAAAAAAATAAAAAATCTCTTAATGATAATTAGCTATCTATTGTTCATAATGTTTTGGTTTTTTCTCTCTTAATGTGTTTGTTATTTTTGGTTTTTGGATTTTTTCATTTCTCTTAATCTCACTACTCATCAAAATCAAGCTTTTTCCTTCATGGTTGACATGTAATGGATTTGGGCTCTTACGTTGCTAATATAATAAAAAATTAGATTTTTTTTTTCCTATTTTTAAGGTTTGTTGGCATTGCAAGAAGATTGCATTGAAGAAGTATATTAGGAAGTGTTTTCAATGATGTCAATAGCAACCGGTAATGAAGCAGTGAATATCAACCGGTAACCCTAACCGATGAAGCTTAGAGATTGGTTGTGATGATTTATGACTGAGTGATGATCAGTGATGAAGGCACCATGAAAGCATGTTGTACATGATGAGTTTCGAGATGGTTTTGGCATGTAAAGATAACCGTTTATCTTGGGAATGATCAAATTCATAGTATGAGTAAAACACGTGTGTTGTGTTACAAGATGGTTTTGGCATGTAAAGTTGATTGCAATGTAATCTAACAATCAAGATTGAACTGATGTGCTTATAATCTCTATGAGAATTTTAGGGTTTTTGTTGTGTTACCAAGCTAATGTATTTGTTTATAAGGTCGATGGATTGAATGAATGAGTGGTTGGAAAATTTGATTAACTATGAAAGTGATTGTTGGTGAACCGAGAGGTGTGTCTGTATAATTATGTGAAGGCATATAGGAAGGTAAAGGATTTGATTTAGCAAGGAAATGTTATTTCCAGATCGGTCAAAGAATCTATTGTTCTCTAACCATTACATCATTGTGAAATCCCCTCACAGGGTAAGCTCTAATAGGCTTGTTGTTGAAATCCTCTAACCAGGTGATCCATTAGCTTTGACTTGAAATCATTCACTGAGGTTACCTTTAACAGGGTATTTATTGTCAATCCCTTAACCGGGTGGTCCTTAACTGGATATGTTCCTAACAATTTTTTTTTGTATAAGCTTCTAACCAATCTTGGCTCCTAACAGGGCGAACTTCAAGAGAGTTCAAAGAATACTTGTGGGTATTCATCCCCAACATGGTTTTTCCCATTTGGGTTTCCACATGAAAAATCATTGTGTCAAGTGGTGAATGATTTTGTGGATGTGTTTTTGGTATGGTTGATATGAATGATTGGTAAATCTGCATAGATATATCTAAATGATTGGAAATGATCTAAAATATGTTATTATTAATATTAGTGAAGTGGTTTAAGTTTTTGGTCAAAGGATATTTAGGTTTTAGATCTATTGCATTTTATCGCCGAAGAATTAGGTCAACCTGTAAGGTTTAATAGTGCACCTGTAGATTTGTTAAAGTGACTAAACCGGCAAACTTTGTGAGTTGATTCTTAGATGAAAATAAATTTGGTAAAAATTTAGTTTATTCTTCAACTACTGATTCACCCCCCCCTCTCAGTGGTTGACCGGATCTTTATAATTTCATCATATTATCAAGGTCATGTGCTCTTTTTTATGTCAAGACATAAGATGAGGACATGCATCATGATCTAATTTAATCCTCGCTTATGTTTTCATCTAGATTGACCTTTTATTCTTTTCATTTTATAACCATTCACAATTTTTATTGTAAATATTCAATCCACCATAATATTCATTTAATAAAAACTCATATTAATATATGCTTCTTTAAATAAAATAAATTATCAAGTTTGTATATAACACTCTATTTTTTCTCTCTATGTGATAGGAGTTATGGTTGTAGGTGATTTTTGGGAGCTATGGGGTTGATCAATCAACTCTTGCAAGAGATAGTGAAGATAGATTAAAATGATGTTTCTCCTTTACAAATTCTTAAGTATGTCCATCACCTATTAAATTATTTGGGTAGCAGTTCTGACTAATGTTTTCATTAATGCTTTATCTTATACTTCACATTAGGCTTTCAATTCAGTAGTTCTATATGGATTTCCATCACCATCATTTTCTTTAGGATGGATCTATATTTAGTAGTATAAGGGATGATGGGAGGTAACTACAAAAAAGTGTTTTTTTTTTTTTTTAATTGTATCCTTCATGCCAATCCTTTAGTAAAGGTTGAGAATAAATATATTTAACAACTTTTTCATTTGACCATTTTGTTTCTTCTCTTCAACATAAGCATGGATCTTATATTATATTAATGACTTTTTCTACAATGGATTAAATTGAAGGAGTGGCTATGATTGAATAGATGGATAAGCTTCATCAACTATCTCTTTACAATCATCTACCATATTAGGAATGTCCCATCCCAACTTGATTCTTCCCATTTGATCAAAACTATTAATCTCATATGTATTCCCCCCTAACTTCAAATTCATCTCCAGAATCTTTTGAATAATCTTCTAGATTAGGGTAATGGCCATAAGGTGTTCTAGTGTATAAATTAAATTTGACATAGTTCTTTCTAGCATAAGACACCCTGGTTATAAATAGATGAAAAATAAACTTCAATAGTAGTCTAGCCATGTTTTGACTATCTATAGTGTATTTGCAAGTGCAATAGGTTTTAATGTACAAGGAAAGGATTTTTTTTTTCATTTTAGAGCTCTTCTTGATTACTTATCCCATTTTATTGTATACTTAAATATAAATATGGAGTAATCAATAACATATCAAGAAAATCACTACATGTGTGTGATCAATTTGAATAAAACTCTCATATATTCTTGATATGATCTCCCACTCATGTTCAATTGTATTCTGATTATTTGTTAAATCATCCTCATCTTCAAAATCATTGTGATTTTCAATTTCATCTAAAATAATCCTCTATTCCAAATGCCAAGGATTATAATTGAGTGACTCCCAATTTGATATAACTATATTATCATCAAGTCCAATATCTCTTTGTATTTATAAAATGGCTTGTACAACAATAACTCCAACCAACAAAAATCAACCCATTATTATACATTTAATATATTACAATTATTAAATACAAATATGTGTTGGATTTATCTTTTATTAGTTAATAATTATTTATTTAATTATTAGTGTATTATACTCCATGCTTAAGCTAAACTTAGGAATCTTATAATTCTTTAGGGTTTTCTCCTTTAGGGTTTCGAGTATCCTTTTATAAGGATTATCTCTTTGTTTCTTTATAATAACTGTAATTATTGAATTGTATTCTTGTTGTACAATCAATATGACAACTCTTTTCTGGATCTCTGAATTCTGGCCTACATAACATTTTTGCTTCTCTCCTTCTGTGACAGGTTTGCGTGCAGGTGATCTTTGAGAGTTGTAGAGTTGATTTTTCTTCAACTTCAATATGGTATCAGAGCTCCAGATCTGCATGCCCCTGGTCTCTTCATGAGAGATTTTGGGCTTTGTTCTTCAGATCTATGTATTCGAAGGTTTGCGCTGGTTTTTTTTTTCCATTTCTGGGGGTAGCTTATTTTTTGGTACATTTTAGTGGCAAAAGGACCTCACAGTTGGATTTAAAAGGTTGATTCCATGAATTTTGATATATAATTTGCTTATTTTCGGTGACAAAGGCATCAAAGACATGATTTTTTCTTGGCACATTTTTCGATGCATGAAAATCTATATGGTTGTACCTGCAAATGTGTCAAAAGATTTTTATTTTTTTTTACCCTCGTTATGCCCTACAAGAGGGCTTTTTTTCTTTTGGCTGTAACTTGGTGATATGGAGGCATTTTTACAAAATCCTTATATCATTGGAAAGGTCTTTCTGAGTTCTATCCAGATCTAGAGGTTTGAATATTTTCTTTTTCTTTTTTCATGGCTTTTTTTCTGTCAAAGCGAGAGGTTCATTTCTTCACTCCGGGAGACATAACTTGAGCATTTGAACTTTGTTTTTCAAAAACTTTATATCGTTGGAAATTTGGTTTTGTGTTCTTTCCATTCATATGAGTTTTTTTTCCAGATTTTTCTCCAAGTATATTTTAATCAGATTTTTTCTTTTTAGCACTGTGGTGAATATCTTGGATGTTATAGGTCCTAGGATCTCTTTCATTGAGTAGGATGTCTCATCTTTGGCTATTCTCTCTATTTTCAGTTTTCTATCTCTTCTGATCATTGGATTATTTTATTTAAGCAAACACACTAAGATAAAGTGTCATCATGCATTGTATACTTGGGATCTTGCACATCTTATGCCTTATTGTACATGCACTACTTATAAAGTGTCATGGGGGGGTTGATGTTTGCCTTTGTTTTCCATCTACCTTTTTCATGTGAGTTCCTTCCATGACATTAGCCTCATGTTGTGTGTAAAGTGAGTGCTCCTTCCATGACACTATGTACTTTCTCTGCACCTTCGATGTTCTTGGTTCTTCGTCGTGCAGTTCTTGTTGGCCATTATTTTTAGTGTACCTATCCCTCTCCCTTTTCAGCATTATGGGGAGGTTTGTCCTGTTGGTTCTAATGCTTCCTTGGTTTGATTGATCAATTCTAGAGGCTTTGGTGTTTCATGCCATCTGTATCTTCAAGTTCAGTTGTTTTCCTTTGTTTGCCATTTGATTCAAGTAGTGTCATTTGAGGGCACTCATGCAAATTATAGTCTTCTCTACCTAGTCTTGTTCTATTTCAGTGGAGGTTGTTTAGATCAATAGTTACTGTTCGACAATGTTTGTGGCTATTTTATGATTTAGTGGTATTCTTCATTCTCTTCTTTTTGTTCCTATCTTTTGGAACACTCTTGTTTGGAGGCTTCTTAGTCCTTCACTTGAGCTTTCATCTTTTCTTGGAGAGAACTTTTCTTCCCACAAGGTTTTCTCCTCTTTCTCAACTTTACAAAGATTTTATTGTATTTGGGTACCTCATCAAGCCTAGTTGTCAGGACCCATTTTCGTTTTCCTGCATTTTTTACATGTTTTTGTAGTCCTTGGTTGTCTTTTAGCTACTCCCTAAGTTCATCTTAAGGGGGGGTGTTGAAGTTATCTTTTCTTAGCTAATAATTATTTATTTAATTATTAGTCTATTATACTCCATGCTTAAGCTAAACCTAGGAATATTATAATTCTTTAGGGTTTTCTCCTTTAAGGTTTCGAGTATCCTTTTATAAGGATTCTCTCTTTGTATTTTCATAACAACTATAATTATTGAATTGCATTCTTGTTGCACATTCAATATGACTCCTTTTTTCTAGATCTCTGAATTTTGGCCTCCATAGCTTTTTTGCTTCTCTCCTTCTATGACAGGTTTCCATGCAGGTGATCTTTGGGAGCTGTAAAGTTGATTTTTCTTCAACTTCAATAATATTATATATTATATTATTTAAACTGATATACGACAATTCAATAATTAAGTTATAATCTACTCACTAAACAAAATCAAAGAATTATTCTTCGAAGGTAATGGAATCTTCAAACACTTAAATTTAAAATAATAAAATATAACTTTAAGATATTAAGTGACATTGAAAAAAAATGATTTCATTTTTTAAATAAGAACATTAAAAATTACAAATTTAAACCATTCAAATAAGATTTATTAATATATATAATATATTATATTTACACAATATTAATAAAAATGTTATATACATTATATATTTAGTGTCTCCTTATATTTATTATCTAAATAAAAATATAATATATACTATATATTTACTGTCTAAAATGCCTCAAATTGACTTATCAACTAAAACACCTGAAGTGAAATCCTAAGTTTTAGATTCCCTTCTATTTCTCTTAAGGTAAACATACTAAATGCATCATTTACTCCTATAGTCTTTATTTCTAGTCTCTTGCTTGAATTGAGCGTAACAATCATAGATCGACATAATATTATCATACAAGTTACACATATTTATAGGTAGGTTCAATTATTCATAGTAGCAATTGCATAGAATTAAAAGACATATACAAGTACCTATTTTTAAAGAGTTTGTACAAATATTCTCCCTTTCAGATATTTGTGAACCTGAGAGTTTACCTTTATTTTGGCAATTTTAATCAAAATTGGTAATAATATTCATGCATATTACATAATTTTTTATTTATTTATTTTAGAAGTAGTGGCTTCTTGTTTTAATATTTACTAAAATAATGTTGAATTTAAGATACAAATGTATCAAGTTTAGTTTCAATTGGGAGCATCTGTTAAAGATCACAATAAATCCATACTCAAAGTTATGAAGATAATTGCAAAAGACCTCATGTTTAATTCTCTTGAAAAAAGATGACAACTTTCTTATTGTAATTTGCAAGTTTCTCTTGTATTGTTTTCTTGGAAGGGTTTGTTCAGCTTTGTATGATCTTGTTATAGCTGTAGTCAAATTTATTATGTCCTTTGAAAATTCTGTGTCTCATTATAATTATTTCTTTATTAATATAAATGCTTTTTTGTAAAAAAAGAGGTTCTCTCTGCATAACGTGAGCAATATACTGATATTTTGACTATCTATACAAGCCACCATTTTATCATTCACAGTTTTATCCTCTATAGTGTTTGGATTATGGTGATTGATACAAGCTAGAACCAAATCAATAGATTTTGCTGCCTTCGGATAACTTACAGAGCAAGCGAGCCCACTAGCAAAAATGCCTTCAAACATTAGTGTTATTGGGTTTTCATTCATTCTAAGCTAGAAATTTTACATATTAGTGTGACCAATTTGCTATGACTAACCTCAACAAAAGCACTTTGGATAATGGAGGCTTGTTCTATGCCTTAGTACTTGTATTTCATTTAGTGGGATTTAGAAATCGGCTAGAGACAATGAGCTATAATTTCAAGGAAATGTCAGAAATTAGAGTAGAGGAAGCTGTTGTTTAGGAGTGGCTACATGAAACAGTGCACTAAAAACAATAAGGATTAGTAACAGGAGATGAAACATATTCAATGAATTGACAACATTGAAATTTTTTCTTTTAAGATCAGTATGGGATGGAAAATCTTACTAGACTGATAATGAGATAAAGGTCACGAGTGTGGGAAATGATATTTAACAAAATGAATTACAACATTAATTTCTTGTGATCTTTGAATATCATAAGTAAATGCACCCACCATGGTAACATATATTTGTGAAAATAGGGCAAAACTTGGGAATCAATGTATTAAACGAGCTCTCAAAACTTGTGAATTGACCTTTTGTAAAGGTTTTTATGTCACAAACTTTTTGACATCACAGAGTTGGTGACAAGGAAAACTTCAATTTCTCCATCTTGCTAACTTCGTGATAGAGGAACTTACCATTCTTTGAGGAACAAAAAGTCACAATTATTGACAGCTATTAATTCGAAGCAACAAAATTGTTGAGCAATAAATTAACATTAGTAAAAAATGGTTCTAAAAAAATTGAAACATATGCAGCTAACAGGATGTTGGAATTAGAAAGTTAAGGAAGATGCTTCACATCAGAAAGCATTATTTGGACTAGGTGCAAGTGAGATTTCTACATAGATAATTATGGATAAGTTATAAAAACTGTTTCGATATATTAATCATGATTATCTAAAATATAATCTTCCTAAACACCTTCAAAATCAATATTATAATCAGACTAATCATTCCATACTTAACATGTCACAATTTTGACATAGAAAATCAAAATCTTACGAATTTCATCACCAAAAAAACCAACAAGCTTAAGAACATCACATTGTGATAAATTGATCATTTCACGCAATAATTGCATAGCCTAGTTGAATACATTTCTATGTTGACTGGAAACTGATCCGAAGCATTTAATCTAAAAAGCACTTTAGAATGAAAAGAGCCATGATAATTTGTTGATATTCTCTATTCTTCTCCTTCAATGATCTATCGTTAATCATGTGAAAAGGATATGTTTTATTCTAGCATTTACTTTTTATAAGGTAAAAGCAATACATTTTCCCTCCTTGCTGAATAGGTTCTACTTTTGGTTTTTAATTTATCTTAGAATTGTTCAAGGTTAAATCCTCTCATTTCTTAGCAATAATAGTTAAAAATAGCAATATTCTCATCCTAAATATTCTTTCTTTTTTCTTGATATATTTTTATTTCATTTTAGGTTTATATCATTGCCTTTCATCTTATCTTTTCTTCCATGTACAAAATTTATGTATCTTACTTTCACTTATATAGTGCTTGCAAGCAATTAGTTTTATTCCACCTTATTTTCTTACATTATAATTCCTAAATTGTTTGGTAAATACTTATTAATTTTTCCTTACATTATGAAATGAATCAAAGCTTTTATTCTTTTCAAAAAATATTCTTTTGTTTTTCCTTTATAGTAGATGCATAAGATTTCTTGATATTTCCATTCATAACAAGTAGAGACTTAATTTAAAATTGTCTTATGAAATCAACCAAAAGATTGTGAGGGGTTATTGGAATTAAATTAGACAACTCATTTCATAGATTCTTTAATCAATTTAAAGGATAAAGAAAGTTTACTTTAAATCATAGAAATTAACTAAAAAATTCTTACTATATGTCCAATCATAATTGAACATATAGTAACAAACTCATCAAAGAAATTTTTTTTTCCTAGAATCACTTAATTGAAGATTCAACAATTTATTTTTCTTTATTAAATGTATTAGTAAGTCCAACATCCGAATATACTTCCTCTAAACTTTTTCATAATTTGATTGATTGTATCTAAACCACCAATCATTTAATTAGATTTGGGTTGAAATCTTAATTGATAATTCATATGGCTTAATCAACCAGACAATCCCTAATGACTTTTCTTTTAAGCTAAACCACTTCATAACTAACATTCCTCGACAATGACTCTCCTATAAGAGTACTATTAATTGCAAATATCTAATGTTGAAACCAACTTTTATCAAAACTAAGTGAAACTTCAATATTGTTAGAAATCATAGCTTGGATAAGATCTACTAATCAATTCGACTAAACTTTTTCAACAATAGCATAACACTTCCACAAAAGAATATAATGAAAATGATTTAAAAAGTAATATTTATATTTCAATAATATTCCAACCAAAAAATTTCTAAATAAGACAATCACAAATACAATAAAATAAAATAAAACATAACTACAAAAATAAAACATTAAACACATTGTATAAAATTAATTTACATAAAAACAAAGAAAGACCACTTACAATTTTATGCTCTAACACAACTCAAACTCAAAGTCAACAAACCCAAACCTGAAATTATATATTAAGATTTCTAATGATATGTAATTTATTGTGAATTATAAAATTTTATAGAGAGTTTTACTAAATCTATTAACCTATAAACAATGTTTTCTTTTTTTAATCATATTGGCAAAACTATTATCATATGAAAATTGTAAGGTCATATATTATAAGCCATCCCCATAAATATTTTTTTTTGTCAAGAAAAATTAAGCTTTGCAATGCTATCTTTCATTAATAATATAAGAATAAATTGATATTGTATGAAAATTGTAAGGTCAAATATCAAGGAGTTTATATTTCAATCGGAGTTGATTATGTAAACATGTGTTTCAAAGAAAGCATTAATTTTTTGTATATTTTTTTATAACAATGCAAGAAGAGTTAAAAATATTTGGATTCCCCTCATCCTTTCAATAAGGTCCAGTGCCTTATTTAAGGAAATTGATATGGTAGAAATGAAAATATCGTTCGGTATGATGATTCTCATATTCCCTATGACTAGTCTTATAGCTCTTGTTTCTTAGCATCCTTAGCATCTTTGTTTCTCTCTTTCATTATGTATAAGGCACCATCTTGCCTAGACTTTGGGATGTGACTATCTCCACTCACCCTCTTTTGTCATATAGCTTAATTTAAAAATTAAATTTAGTTAATATAAATGCCTCTTTTATTTAAATAAGAATGTTAGTATGTAAATTGTGAAATAATGAGTAACAAAGATAACAATAGATCATCTAATATTCCCTACAAAATATGATGAAAATAAATTGTCAACTTACAAGGCTACAATAATTATATTATACGTGAAGCTAAACATTGTTACAAGTAGTTTCTCATAATCATCTAGGATTACCATAAAGATCCTTGAACTCTAAAAAGAACCAACATTTATTTTTGAATTGTTTAAAGCTTAAAAATTTTCTTTGTCATGTAATTAAGAAAATGTCTTATTTTTGTATAGTTTATCATTTTATAATACCTAAAAAATCATGTAGGATAACACTTAAGTGTGTTAACAAGTTGTATCTACATTCCAATCAAAAGTCTCAAAAGGAATAAAATTGTTTGTTCTATAATTTGGTTCTAGATGGCCCAAAACTTATTTTATTGTTTAGATACGAAATGTAATTATTTTATACACTTTTAAGGAAACTAAAGAAAAAGAAAACATGTTTAGATGAGAGGATAAAAGTCCATTCAAATATAGTTCATTTTTCATTAAAATGTTAGAGGATAAGTCTACATTAATCTATCTTGTACTATATACGTATACCTAAATTCAAATTCATTTACTATCTATGAATACTTGACCTTATTAAAAAATCTAATTATGCACACCATACTGTCTAAATTTAGGCATAATATTTTTATAGTCAAAGAAATGCAGAAGCCTTTACATTCATTCCATTGATTGGGATTCTTTACGATCTCTAGAAGCGTCACAACCATCTTTCCATACTTCCAAAGGCTAAAATTTTTCATTTACCCATCACAAATTATATATCAATCATATTGGCATGGCCTCCTCAATATCACATGTTCTATATCCATTGGCATTGTGTTGCACTATACATTATATGCATATACTCCAATGTAAATTGCAACATAAAACTAATCTATTACCATAAGTAGATGTACAATATATAATTAAAAGATACTATCTAGCATGAAGTATGTGATTATATTCAACCCTATGCTTTTTATAACCATTATTATGGTTACTACTTTGTTGGTTTTTCCTCGATTCAATGATAGGTTTCATCTTGACAAATCTCATTCAAGAAAAATGTTCACAACTAAATGTATACATTTTTAACTATAATACATGATGTAGACACCTAAAATCTACACACTTGATTAATTGAATTTTATTTCTTTAATTATCATTTTATGCACCTATTAATTAAATTAAGGTTTAATTAATATCCCTTTTGCTTCTATCTAGCCATTAATCATATTTTATATTTGATTAATTCTCCCTTCTTATATTAATTAAATAAATCAATTTATTTGATTAAATCCCATTTTCACACTTAATTGAATTTATACTTAATTAAATTAATCTCGTAATATAAATAAATCAAGATTTATTTATATCCCCCCCACTTGTGTTTTACTACAAATGAAAGTTGCACCCATTAATTGAAACAAATAATTTTATTTTAATTTAAAATCCTAAATGCCTCCCACTTCCATTCTCCTAAATTCATGACTAAACCTCTTCTAGAGCCTTCTAGATTACTTCTAATCACACTAATTAGCCTAATCCACCCCTTAATCATTTGCACATCCATTAAGAGAAGTCACTTCTCAAAAATTCCTCCAAGTCTTTGAAATGCATTAAAGGCTTTATGCTTGATGGTCGCGCCCACAAAAGGATATGAAAATCACAGTAAAAACCTTTCCTGGGAATTGGGCATTCCAACAGGTGACCAATATCTCTCTCTGTAGACATTCATTTACTTGTCAAACTAGGGGACATATACTTTAAATGGCGTAGCAAAATATATGCACTAGGAACTTATTTTGGTCAACTCTTAGCGGAAATACATACTGAAAAGAAATCCTACCTACGCTACAGGAAGGTAATGCAAAGCTGTTTAACTCAACTATGATTTGATTACAACAGAAACCATAATAACTACAACTGAAACACAAACTATGAACTGGCCTTATGCTGCAGGAACAGACACAATGATGGATTCCTTGTGCTGCAGGAGCAATCTAAAGCTAAGTTTGTATAAAAACTTTAAAGATGAAAGCAAATTGAAGCTTAACGGGAAAGAACAACTAACTAACTAGCTACAAATACCTACTAAGTGGGCCCCCTTAGCAAGCATCTCCTGATTACGCAGATACGAAACTTAGAACTTCATTGGACTTTATTCATAAAAACATAATGATATACATTGTTTTGTTGATATGGAAACTAACAACAAACTCTGCTTCTGGTTAAACAGATTCTGTCTTTCATTATCATCTTGATTCTTACATGACATCTACTATTCTTATTCTATCCTTCTCTTGCCCCCCTCTCGCGCAGGAGGAGAAGCTTTATTTAAAAACAGGGGAGCAACTATCTAACTAACTCCATCAAAGAAAGACGTGGAAGTAAAACATATCCTCGAATCAAGGAACAAACTTCATAAATGAATTTATGCCTTCAACCCGATCCAGAGAGAATCTAGCACTCCACTCTTTGTCATTAAAATTCTTTCCCATGATTTCAGTCAAAGAGTCTTTGCCGGAGCTTCCTCGAAGTCGTGCAGGAAATGGACTTTACTGCAAGGCCGCGATTGGCTGTGCTTGACTCAATCATTCTTCAACAACCTGCGAAACAAAAGGTAACAGGCAACAGAAAAGGCGTATGGCACATACACGATATCCATTCATTAGTCACACATTTTAGATTTACTTCATCATTCAAAAACTGTATACTATATACCAGTCATTTTAGGGAGTCAACGGGGCAATAAATGCAATCAAGTCAATCACAAAGAGCTGCAGGAATATAAAAGTCTCTTGCTACAGGATATCCCAAAAAGGTTTCACAAAGTCTGAACATCCATGAAATAACAAAAGTAAAGGCATTTAAAAGTTTTATCAAAACATCCAAATTATGAGCATATTTTAAGCTCATCAATGTCTTCAACAAGCTAACCCTGAAAGTCTTCCTAACCATTAATGGTTAATCCAACCTCAATCCACGGTTAGAGACTTTCTCTCTAACTTAACCCTCATCTAACCCAGGGGTCTCATCAAAAACTCATTGATTTGACCCTAGTTATCGTATTAACCCTTGCACAAGTGTTTGTCCTTTGGGTAAAAGAATTATCCACTAACTCAACCCTAACCTTACCTCATAGGGTAACCACCATGTCTTCTAAGGCATTTAATGGCTCTTACATATCCTCTCAAGCCTCCTCTGGGTGACACCTATCAGCCTAGGATTGGGTTGAAAATATCATGTAAGGATTGAAGATCATTCAAACCTAACCCTTGTTAAGATTACTCAAACTTAGCTATCTAATTGCCCATTTCTTCTCTAAATAGGACTCAGTTCCTTCATTATAAAAAAAAATCCATGTTTTTATGCATCTAGGTTATCAAGAATTTACATTTGCCTCTCTCATAAGCTTAGGCATTTTAGATAGCGGTCACATTTCAATATCATGTTAGTTTCTTTATCACATCTTAGTATTATCATAGAATCATCATGTTAGGATAGTATATCATGTTAGCTTCATCTTTATATCATTTTCATGCTAAGTTTAGCTTCATCCCATTATTTAGTTTCATATCAATAATCATTCACTAAGATCTTAGTCGCATCATTTTAGATCTTAGATCATACAATATTTCTCATTATTTAAGTATTCATCCCAGGATCAAGTGCTCTTCCAAGCTGAGAGCCACCTTGAATCTGAAGGATCCTTTGAAAGATAGAGGACAATGAGATGATTTTGAGAGTTTTTGATTAAATATTTTGTTTATTGATTTTAATCGCTAATTCAATGTACTATTGGTGTGTTTGTGTTGTTTGTGTCTATTTTGCAGGTACCACAATCTGATTGTACATTTCTAGCACCCACCATGGGGATTTCCCAAAAATTTCTAACTTTTTCTCCGCAGGTTCACACACAGAATTTTTAAACATGCATTAGCTTGGTTTAGTGCATTCAACACTTGTTATGACACATCAAACCTTTCTTTTGGCACAGTCAACATCTATTCTGGTGGATCCAATCTTTCTTTCGGCACATTTAATGCCTTTTTTGGTGCACCTGACACTTCTTTTAGCACATCTAACACTTCTTTTAGCACATACAACACTTCTTCAAGTGCATACAATCTCTTTTCTAGTGCATACAAAATGAAGAGAAAAAAAAAACTTGTTAGAAAGTTAGGCTTGCGTAGCCCACCATTGATATTTCATGATTACTAACTAGTTTTGTGCAGGTTCTAATAGTGTTTTGGAGGTTCAAAATGAATTAGATTAGTTCTTTCTTTCTTTCTTTCTTTCTAAGTTAGTAAAAAGAACTCATTTTTCTCTTTTTGCAAATGGTAAAAAGAATTACATTTTCATTTGGTGCAACTAAAAGGGACCTCACTTTCATTTGGTGCAAAAAAAACAACAAATCTCACATTTGTCTTTCTTGCAAGATTAAGATCACACTTCTTTATGGGCTCTATAAAGAACAAATAAATTTTTGATTGTTGCAAGGATTAAAAAAATAACAATCAACATCTTATCTTGCAAGTTAAACAAAACATGATGGACTTGAAAAGCACTGACAAGGGGGGTGAATCAGTGACACCAAAAATAAAACTACAAACACTAACTGGTAGATGACCTTAACAAAGCTTTTAAACACAATGTATGCAATCCAAAATGATATAACAACATCCACAAAAAGTAAAGCATCCACCATAACACAAGTATTTTTACATGTAAAACCAAAATAGGTTAAAAGCATGGTGAGATGGATCTCACAAGTTAACTATCTACAGTAATAGATAACTGACCGGTTAAGGTCTACAAAGTGCTCTGCTAGGAGTGAATCTTGTTAGAGATTTGAAAGCTTGATTAGAAGCTTATACCCTGTTAAATGTAGTACCCTGTTAGGAGTAACCTCGGTGGAGGATTTTTGAATCCAAACTAATGGGGCACCCTATTAAAGAATTTATATATTGAAGTTTGTTAGAGCTTACACGATTAGGGGATTTTATTCTGCTGTAATTGTTAGAAAATAATAAGAATGGTTTGATCTATTTTGAGTAGCACAATACTTGCTTCATTAGATCCTTCTAAACATATTCAACACTAATCTTCTGCATACTCTCCAACTTAACTCTTTTTCCTTTAGCACATAACATAACACTTTCACTTACATCAAATAATTCATTGCGATGTCAATATATAGACCCTATGATTTCATGTCAGCCTTAAGAAATAATAACACAATTTCCTAGGTGCGGTGTATCTTCACAAGTGATAATAACTCATCCCAAAAATTACCGCCAAGCATTTGGTGCTAGTAACTCATCACGATCTGTGGTAACTCATCACAAAATTATCGAGTATCGGTTGGAACGATCAAATACTAGTTTGAGTAAAACATATGAACAATTGTCTTTGAATCTCCGCTTGATCTCCATCTTGATCTTCATCTTGATGTTCATCTTGATGCTGACTTAGTATAATCACAGGTTGTCTCTTATGCAGATACCAGTTGGCAAAAAGTATCGGTTAGAGATAAACCTCTTAGTATAACCTCTAACATACCAGTTGACGGAGTAAACAATTGAAGTTACATCGGTAGTCAATATAATCATGTGTGTGTGTGTGAGTGTTTCATGAATAACAACAAATGATAAATATATTATAATCATCATCAAGCCAACAATCTCCCCCTTTGGCATTGATGGCAACACTTAGAAAATCTTACAGTAAAACCTCTAAGTGTGCATACACAACAAATTTAGAGATATACTCATGCTCCCCCTTAATGCATACATTGTACAAAATTTAAAAAAGAAACATACATACATATTTCTACTACCCCTTTGACAACAATGCCAAGTGTATGGAATTATTCCATGGTGTCCAGTGTGTAGGTTTCAGGGGTTGCTAAGATAGCTTTTGCATTTGAGTAGGCTCTTTGTAATATGTCTACTTGCAATCTGAGCAGATTCTTGAGTTCCTTGAGAGACCAGAGTCTCTTTGCCTTCTCATTGTCGTAGATATCCATCCTGTTATGCAAATCATCTAGAGATTTTCTAAAGGCAAATATAGAGTCCTGAAGTGGGACATATGCCTTGCATATCTTTTCCCACTCTTGCTTTGTTTCTATTTGTCTTTTTGAGATATTAGAATAAAAGAAAGAAACATTAGAGGTGGAAGCAAGAGAATTTCCTCCTATTTCAATACCTTTGCTCAACAAATATTTATTGTGCGATAAAGCCATTCTTCCATTATCAATGTCCTTTGCCAGTTTTTCTCCATACTACTTCTTGTGACTCTTTTCAGCATAAACTTGAGCAACATCGTCTAGTAACTTGATTTGATATGATGAATCTGCAACTAACTGACCAAGGTTTCTAATAGGTGTAGGTAGATGTGTTGTTGATGTTTCTAGTAGAAAACCAGATAAAATATCTACCACAGTATGAATTGTTTCAGCTTCAACCCTTTGCTCTTTCAGTCTCTTCTTATGCGCTCTACATTGCATGACACTTGCAATTTTCATCATTTTCGATGCACTCATCTTGTTCATATCAATAGGTTTTGAAATAATTAAAGAATCATCATCATCCTCATCAAGTTGCTTTTGCTTTGATGTTCAGAGGATACAACCTTTAATGATTGCTTTCTCTGTATTCTTCTTCATTTCTTTTTCAAAGGACTGAGAGACAACTTTCTTAGAAGACTCCTTTCTGAGTAACTTTAATGACAAGTGGAGATTGGGGTTTCTCTAGTTGTGTTGTTTCTGGTGGATTGTCCACTTTTAGTTGAGTTATCTGCTGCTCAACTATTTTAACCTATACATTAGTAATTGTAGGAGGCTCCATATCTGGTGCAGTGTTGTCTCGAGATAGATCAGCTTTGTCCTGAACATCATCAACAACATGAATAATGGAGTCATCCTTTTTCTTGATAGGATAGACCTCATCACCTTGAATAATCTCTTCTTCATCCATTTCCGATCGATTAACATCATCAACAACATTATCCTCATTCATAAAGGATTGGATGAGTTCTTCCATTCTTTTGATTTCATAGGCTATTCGATGGGTCTCAGTTTCAATAATTTCCTTCTTTCCACTAAGTAACTTCAATCTTCTTTCTTTGAATGTAAATTGAGATTTGTATCGAGCAACTAAGGCACTACTATCATCTTTAGAAGGTTCAAAAAAATATTCTAGAAATATTTCATCAATGATTTCTTTTTCTAATTATATAGCTTCCTCCCATTTACCCACAAGAATAATGTACAAATAATTTGAGATATCCTTTCCCAGTTCATGTAGATATCTACTATAATGACACAAATGAGTGATTACCTATTGAATGACTTGCTATTTCTCATTTTTCAGTGAAGGAATCAAAATGCTCTATGACATTGTTATATCTATTTCTCCCTAGTGTCTTCATTAATCTTTCAAAATATGTTTCAGGCTTTTAAGATGCTATATGAATAGGCACGTTTGCCTTTGGCACTTCCTTAACTGATTTTACTACTCTACCGGTGGCCTTTATCTTCTTAGGTTCTTCTTCTATATCCGAACCTTCAAATCCTGGCTGGAGAATAATTTTTCTATTACTCTTCTTTGGTGCATTCTCCTTCTTTTTATATACTTTAGGTGTCAGTTCCTTTTTGGTTAGGACACTCTGAGTCAACCTTGTAGTCTTTATCACTAGAGGTGAGTCAATTTTCTTTTTGTTTCCTTTCACATTAGTAATAGGAGCAGTACTAGTTTTTGATGGTGCATCTTGGACTGCCACAATGTCCAATTTTGCCTTCTTTTTATCTTTGGGAGATGCTAATAGTGTATTAGCATAACCAACAAGTACATCATGGTTCACCTCATAACTCATTTCTTCCATCTCTTCTTATCTTGGCTCAATTGCTTGCATCAAGCAAAAGTCCATGGTAACAATAAAGACTATGTCTTTTGCAAAGTGGCTTACCACGTCTTCTAGTAATCTCATTCTCATGCTCATCTTTTTGTGAAATGCATTAAATACTTATTCATGGCTACAGTGAAAGTATTCTTTACAACCTTAATGTTGTTCTTGATTTGTGCAGAGACTGGTAGGTTTTTTGATCATTCAATGTCTCCAATTCCCATTAGAAAGTTATGGAAATAGAAGAATAACCCAGCTAATAGCTGGTCATACTTGAACTTTTGACTATTGTCCTTTTTAATAGATTGCAGATTTTGAAATAATCGCCTTCTGATAGCTTCATAGAGATGAAAATTTGTATTATCAACAATCATTATGTGAGATGTATGAATTGCTACAGATGGAACACTATTAAGTCTACTAGAGTAAAATACTTGGTAGTCTATCACCATTGCTACTAGTTTCATTGTAGGGTCTCTAATATTGTTGATAGAAAAGGCATACTTATCAGAAGTAGAACCAGTCAAAGAGAATACCGTATCTTTTGAAATTCATTTGAGAATAGGTACTTCGCCAGGTGAGAACTAACCAGTTATAGCCGGAATGGCTTCCTTAGTTATTGTGTGAGTTCTCTCTAAATACATATTCTCTGCATGAGCTTGACTCAAAATGATTCTAATATGCTCTTCCTCAAAATCTTCAAGAAAGTAAGCGTCATTATGAAAACCCTTTTCAAAGACCCTAGCATATTTTGTTTCAATCTTTCTATTCTCACCACAAAGTGATTTCAACTATGTATAAATGTACAGAGATCCTAGATCTTCTATCCTACAGTCAATATAACTAGATAAATGACCTTTGACCAAAACTCCTTTCGAAACTTGTGACAATGCATTATACGACACATTTTTTTCTACCTCTACAACTACCATAGACTCAGAAGTAATCATTAACCTCTCTCCAATCTTTGAAGATGATGCCATTAAAGATGAACGGCATTTGAAATAGGATGTTCAAAGAAATACATTGTTTCACGCATGTTGCCTTGTTTACCGATTAAAATGACCAAGTGTACATGAGTTCAACTTTCTACAACCTTCAATTCAACTTAATTACACAAATCACAAAGCAATTCAGCAATTGATAGCAAAACAATCTTTCTCAGCTTAGCAAGCACTCGAAATTTCTTTCTTGAATGTGTTAGGGTAAAAATGACAAAGTAAAAGTCATTTTTATCCTTTTTACCTACTACATTAAATGCTCACTCATTAGGGTTACAGACCCTAATTTTATCCCCCAAGGAGAATACCGGTTGATAACATATTGAGAAAAAGTTACTAAAATTTCATGTTTCAAAATTCTTTTACCACTCATTTTTGTCAAGGGGTCTGGAGGTAATTTGACCACTAATCTCTTCTTAGCCATATTAAAAAGACTTAAGTCACTAGTCTAGGGTTCAATTCACTAGGTGAAGGAATGGTTCTTCTTTTGGCGAGTCATCACTTTTCTTCTTCCAAATCAGATTCATTTCTTCTCTGGTTTCTTCAACATTAACTTTCTTCTTTTCTTTCTGATCCTTAGAAGAATTGACTAGTTTGCTATTTCTAGATATACAGAATTTTACTAAGTGCCCTGATTTGTTACAGTGATAATAGGCCATACTAGATGATCTCCAAGGTCCTGATTTTCCTCTTCCCGTTCATCTTTTGCAATTCATAGTCACATGATCAAATTTATTAGAAATGGTGCAAATAACATTTGTTACCTTTTCCATCTCAAATGGACTAAACCGGTTGTGATAGGGTCTTTGCCAATTTAGGTTTACCCCATTGTCAAAGTTCCTCATCTGACCACCATTTGGTATTGGATGCATGTATGGTTTAGGATGGCTTGCTCCATATCTGTACTCAAGAGATCTATGTCCATACATTCCACATGTGAAGCAATGACCTTCAAATTTCTTGGACACATACCTAGCATTAGTATTGTAACTTACATTTCTATTAGGTTTGTCTCTACAAACATTTTTAGTGTGACTAGGTTTATGGCAAACAAAAAAAATAGGTTTAAAGACCTTCTTACCGATTGGTTTATTGATCTTAGGAGCAGATTTGTTCTGAGGAATGTTGCTCTTTGTGCCAGAGGATTTACCTTTTTGAGATGTGTGTAAACCAAGTCCAGAGATATCACCCTTCATCCTTTGTGATTGAATTTGTTCTTTCAGGATGATAGGACTCCTAGTGAACTTCTCCAATCTCTTGATCTCTTTCCTTGATAAGATCTTCAGCAGCTCTTCTAGCTTCTAGCTTCTGACTCATGCAAATTGATAGCATCATCCTAGATGAGATACCTAATGAAGTGCATACAGATCTTAATATGTTTGGTAGATGAGAACACTATTGGCCCATCATCATTTCTTTTGGAGCTTGTGTTACATTAATCTTCATATGATTCTACATTGAAATCATTTTATTACACTATATGGATAATTTAGTTGTTCTTAGAGACACACATATAACTTTGGATTCGATATACATCTTATGAGAATGGCTTCTCTGATCACTAGTGGATTTGTTTCTTCCTAAGGGGAGAGATGGTGGATTTGTTTCTTTCTAATCTCTCTTTATCCCTCTCCCCTAATCTCGCTCTCCCTTCCCCCTCCCCATCTCTCTCCCTCTGTCTCTCTGTCTCTCCCCTAATCTCTCTCTCTCTCTGTCTGTCTCTCTCTCTCTCTCTCTCTCTCTCTCTCTCTCTCTCTCTCTCTCTCTCTCTCTCTCTCTCTCTCTCTCTCTCTCTCTCTCTTTCTCTCTCTCTCTCTCCCTCTCCGCTAATCTCTTTATCTCTCTCTACCTTCCCTCTCCTCCCTCCCTCTCTCCCCATCTCTCTCTCACTTCCCCCCCCCCTCTCTCTCTCTCTCTCTCCCTCCCCCTACCCATCTCTACCTTCCCCCTCCCCATCTCTCTCTCTCTCTCTCTCTCTCCTAAGCTCTCTCTATCCCTCCCCTCTCCCTCCCTCTTTCTCTCTCTCTCTCTTCCCCCACTTGCCCCTCTCCCTCTCCCTCTCCCTAATATCATATAAAAATTTAGGGCCCGTCAATGTTTGATAATTTTGAGAACTTAGGGCACTCAAGGGACGATGCCGGTAGGGTATGCCCCCGAGCATTGGATCGAGTGGGGGGGCAAAATAGGAGCATGCGTAGGGTAATAATGCCTAACAGGACATGTTAGAGTTGACAGTTCATCATCACGATGAGCAGAATGAGAAATCGGAATATAATTGTCACTGATAATAACAAATTATATCTACTAATCAAAAAATAAAATAAACACACATATACTCAAGGCATCTCTTCTTCTTCTTCAGGTATACTTGGTGTAGTCATCAAGGATGTGAAGCCAAGAATTCTGTGTATATATACACAACAAGTATATGAAACTATCAATCTATGTCTCGACATGTATAATCACTGTAAGTTATTTAATCTATTCATTCAATCATATTTGCGTTCAATTACCTTTCCCTTGTCTCCAACTGCACTACCAGATCCTAAATCACACTGCCCCACACTCGTGCTGCTTGTGCCCTACAAGAGTAAAATAAGATATACATGCAAGTTACTACATAATCTAATTAATACCAATATAAATGATGAGCATGTATGTACAATAAAATACAAACGACTAGGTGCAATAATATATGTACTATCAAGCTATCAAGGCCAAATGAAATGGCCGACAAGGTGCCCTCATGAATCTGTCTCAACTCATCCTCGGTCATCAACTATTAAATAGACCATGTAAATATAAATTAGTACTTAATATTATCTAATTTATAGATATTTAATTAAAATATAACATGAACTATGAAAATATAAATCTAGCCACTACATCATTAATGTATGATGATAGTGCCTCCTTGCCTCTAGCATGTGAGGACTCCCCAGGGTATTCTCCAATCTGTCTAATAACATCTGGTGCATCATGCATCTCATGCACCTCATAATCTGCACTGTCCATAGGAGGATCATCAGGTTGTCCAACTGGACCCAAGCATACGTGCCCACACATGACACAACTATGGGGCACGCATATGTGTGGAGACGAGGATGACCTGTCAATGACACCAGATGCATTGCTACCATCAAGAGTAGGCTGAGCTACTTACGTAGCCTGAGAAACCAAAAGGTTACTCAAAGAGTGAATAACTGATATGGTCTGTGATGTCGTCTCACAAATAATATCAGGATGTTGCACTTCAATTGGGGGATCAATAGGAGGAGGGGGGACATATGGGCCCTAGACTACTCTAACTACCCTAGGTTTATTTTGGGGCATACCTAAACCTACACCCTAGAAAGGTTGGATGTCAAAGTAGTTCACATGTTTGTTTAAAACAAACTCAGCATACAATTTTTTTATGAAATAGAAGGGGATATCAAGATTGTTGTTGGGTGATTTGTCAAAAACCATCCATCAACGATCCCAAAAATTTTTCACAATCCCATCATTTGTCCACCATTTTATAGAAAGTTTTGTTTTTTTGGGATCTACGGGCTGACCAGTATGGGGATTGACAAACAATGAGGCGATTTCAGCTTTGGATATCTCGAGATCCTTGATATCCTTATATGACAAGCCATCTGCATATTTTTCCCTCATAGAATCTCACCACGAAAGGGCGACATTGTGCTCCTCATTTATGGTTTCCATACTTTTTATGATCGATGTGAGAGGATCAAACATTGGGTTTAAACGAGGGATCCTATCATATACTTCTACAATCCCCCTCAATATATTCAAATTTTGTGCAATCAAATCCTGAATTGAGGGGGGGTTTGGCAAATGAGGGTTTGGTTGTTGCAGTTGTGGTTGGTCGGGGTTTTCATTGTTATCCCCCATTTTTAACCTAATTGAATGTAAACAATTAAATTTAGTTAACAAATTTAAACAATTAGGTATTTGATTTTAAAAAAACCTAGTTTTCATGAAAAACCCATATTTTCAATGAAAAATCAAATAAACATTAACAAAAAAAACAAAAAATGAATGAAAATGATTGAAAACGATAAAATTCTTACCTCTTAATCTATTTTTTAGCAATTTTTTGCCAAAACACTGGATATCGGGTGCACCGGATATCAAATTTTGATGAAATCGTGTGGCCCATGAGTTAAAAATGACTCATGAGCTGTCACTGTCGAAATATAAAAGTCTCAAAAAATCGGATATCATATAAAATCAGATATCCGATTTTTATACTTAAATTATTATTAAATAACATATATAATATAATAATATATTATATAATATATTATTATATTATATAATACGTATTGTATTATATTATATATATTATAATATATAATATAATATAATGTTATATTATATTATATTATATATAATATAATATTGTATTATATAATACATATTATATAATATATTACTATATTATAATATAATACAATATAATATAATAATATATTATATAATATAATAATATATTATATAATATAATATTATATTATATTATATATAATATAATATAATAATATATAATATAATACGTATTAGATAATATAATATAATATATTATAATATTATATTATATTATATTATATATATTATAATATATAATATAGTATAATATTATATTATATAATACGTATTATATAATATATTATTATATTATAATATAATATAATATAATAATATATTATATAATGTGTCTTCTATAATATATTATTATATTATATAATATATTATTACATTATATATATTATATAATATAATAATATATTATATATTGTATAATATGTAACATATAATATGTTTTTTAAATTAAAATTACAAATTAAAATCTGATATCTTATAAAATCGGATATTCGATTAAATCAAATATCCAATTTTATCGAATATCCGATTTGCATAGGTAATTACCAAGCCAAGGTGTACTGACACCTAGGCCAAGCAAAAAGTAAACACAGATTTCTGCGTTTTTAGGTGAGTGAGGAAGGCTATTTTTTTCACATCACCACTTTTTGGCCCCCCTTGATCATGCACTAACCCGCTAGCTCCACTTTATAGTTAGACTCATCCTTCCTTGAACCCCATTTGAATTTACCTCCTAATTCCCCAACTAAACAATATTCCCTTGATCAGGATGTAGTACATTTATTTTAACCAAAATGTTGGTTGTCTAAATATTTCAATACTCATATGGAGATGTCCATATGGTATCTATCTCATATTCATGTGGCCAAGTAGAAGATTTAAACTTTGGAGGTTTTGGTTTTCAAGAAGGCACAGGAGTGGCCAGAGGAACCCCTCCATGTGGATATTTAGGAACCTATGAAAAAAGTGTTGGACACCTTTGACAATTCGAGGAATGTAAAGGAGGTGTAAGATATAAAGATGGAAATGGGTTTGAAAAGGAGTTATCATCTTGAAGAAGAGGTTTCCAAGATGAAAGAGAATTAGGGGACCATTATTAAAAGTATCCAAGAAATAACTAATTATTGGAGGGATTTTTTCAAGAATACAATTACTACTATTCAAGTCCTGCAATAAGAACTCATACGAGGAAATGAGAAGTAGTCAAGAATGGATGTGGTGCTTTCAGCCCAAGGTAGTCCCCTAGCAGGTGCACAAAAGGTCCAAATAGTCAATGAAGAATCTTGATCTAATCATTATTCTAATGAATGTTTTGGTCCCTATCCTTCACTTAATGAGGTGTCTTTCGAATACCATCTTTAGAATTTACTAAAAAAATGGTGGGACATTAAGGGCTTAAATTCTCTTAATGTTAGGTTACTAAATTGGAAATTAGCTAAATGGCTTCCACGCATAAACACTCTACTCCAAGGAATTGGTCCATATGAAATATCTCACATCCATTGAGAAGGTAATCGATAAGTAAGGAGATTACGGATTTGAGAAAAAAAGACTTATTGGAAAAGAAATGTGATGGGGTTGGATAATGTCCTTGCAGATATGCCTGCAAATTTGGGATAGGTGGCAGTGGATTCACACAAATTTTGGTAGGTTGTCTTCTCATACTCGCATCGATAGTGTTCTGAGCAACATGTGATAGGAAAGAGTGATAGAAGGACATATTTTTGAAGAATGAGTGATCTTGGAAGATTTGGCATGCGTTGCTCCAAATGGAAACATCTAGATCTCTAAGTGCCTATTACTTAGGTTTCTTCAAGTCTCAGCCTCATTGTGTGGAAAGGTAGTTAGTTGTGGCACAAAGCTTCTAAGTTTTTCGATGTGTAGTGCAAAATGGGAATATGGCTCCATTTCACAGGATAACAAACTCAGAGTAATGGTAGTTTTTAGATGGCCTACTGAAACTATGATTAATGTCAGAGAATTTTCTAGGGACACCATGCAGACCTTTAATGGTGGCGCATGATTTGTATTTGGTCTAAGTCCGGTTCTTCCTTCTGGTGTGCATGTTTAGGCTCGAGTTTATGTATTCAGGGTGGTGGATGGGTAGTGGTGTTTTCTTTGTTTTTTACTATCAGGCTTTGATGGGAAACTTTTGTAATCATTATATATTAATATAGAGCACTATCCCCATAAATGATAGCACTTACCATTTAAAAAAAATAAAAAATCTCTTAGTGATAATTAGCTATCTATTCTTCATAATGTTTTGGTTTTTTCTCTCTTAATGTGTTTGTTATTTTTGGTTTTTGGATTTTTTCATTTCTCTTAATCTCACTACTCATCAAAATCAAGCTTTTTCCTTGATGGTTGACATGTAATGGATTTGGGCTCTTACATTGCTAATATAATAAAAAATTATATATATTTTTTCTATTTTTGGGTTTGTTGGCATTGCATGAAGATTGCATTGAAGAAGTATATTAGGAAGTGTTTTCATTGATGTCAATAGCAACTGGTAATGAAGTAGTGAATATCAACCGATAACCCTATCCAGTTGAGAAGTAGAACCCTAACTGATGAAGCTTAGAGATTGGTTGTGATGATTTATGACTAAGTGATGATCAGTGATGAAGACACCATGAAAGAATGTTGCACATGATGAGTTTCGAGATGGTTTTGGCATGTAAAGATAACCATTTATCTTGGGAATGATCAAATTCATAGTATGAGTAAAAAATGTGTGTTGTGTTACAAGATTCAAAATACGATGATACGGGAGTGGTTGTAGATGCCTAGAAGAATGTAAAGTCGATTGCAATGGAATCTAATGATCAAGATTGAACTGATGTGTTTGTAATCTCTATGAGAATTTTAGGGTTTTTGTTGTGTTACCGAGCTAATGTATTTGTTTATAAGGTCGATGGATTGATTGAATGAGTGGTTGGAAAATTTGATTAACTATGAAAGTGATTGTTTGTGAACCGGGAGGTGTGTCTGTATAATTATGTGAAGGCATATAGGAAGGTAAAGGATTTGATTTAGCAAGGAAATGTTATTTCTAGATCGGTCAAAGAACCTATTGTTCTCTAACCATTACATCATTGTGAAATCCCCTCACAGGCTAAGCTCTAATAGGCTTGTTGTTGAAATCCTTTAACCAGGTGATCCATTAGCTTTGACTTGAAATCATCCACTGAGGTTACCTTTAACAGGGTATTTATAGTCAATCCCTTAACCGGGTGGTCCTTAACTTGTGGGTATTCATCCCCACCATGGTTTAATAGGTCAAAGTATTAGGTCAACCGGTAAGGTTTAATAGTGCAGCTGTAGATTTGTTAAAGTGACTAAACCGGAAAACTTTGTGAGTTGATTCTTAGATGAAAATAAATTTGGTAAAAATTTAGTTTATACTTCAACTACTGATTCAGCCCCCCTTTCAGTGGTTGGCCCGATCTTTATAATTTCATCATATTATCAAGGTCATGTGCTCTTTTTTATGTCAAGACATAAGATGAGGACATGCATCATGATCTAATTTAATCCTCGCTTATGTTTTCATCTAGATTGACCTTTTATTCTTTTCATTTTATAAGCATTCACAATTTTTATTGTAAATATTCAATCCAACATAATATTCATTTAATAAAAACTCATATTAATATATGCTTCTTTAAATAAAATAAATTATCAAGTTTGTATATAACACTCTATTTTTTCTCTCTATGTGATAGGAGTTATGGTTGTAGGTGATTTTTGGGAGCTATGGGGTTGATCAATCAACTCTTGCAAGAGATAGTGAAGCTAGATTAAAATGATGTTTCTCCTTTACAAATTATTAAGTATGTCCATCACCTATTAAATTATTTGGGTAGCAGTTTTGACTAATGTTTTCATTAATGCTTTATCTTATACTTCACATTAGGCTTTCAATTTAGTAGTTCTATATGGATTTCCATCACCATCATTTTCTTTAGGATGGGATCTATATTTAGTAGTATAAGGGATGATGGGAGGTAACTACAAAGAAGTGTTTTTATTCTTTTTTTAAAATGTATCCTTCATGCCAATCCTTTAGTAAAGGTTGAGAAGAAATATATTTAACAACTTTTTCATTTGACCATTTTTTTTCTTCTCTTCAACATAAGCATGGATCTTATATTATATTAATAACTTTTTCTACAATGGATTAAATTGAAGGAGTGGCTATGATTGAATAGATGGATAAGCTTCATCAACTATCTCTTTACAATCATCTACCATATTAGGAATGTCCCATCCCAACTTGATTCTTCCCATTTGACCAAAACTATTAATCTCATATGTATTCCCCCCTAACTTCAAATTCATCTCCAGAATCTTTTGAATAATCTTCTAGATTAGGGTAATGGCCATAAGGTGTTCTAGTGTACAAATTAAATTTGACTTAGTTCTTTCTAGCATAAGACACCCTAGTTATTAATAGATGAAAAATAAACTTCAATAGTAGTCTAGCCATGTTTTGACTATCTATAGTGTATTTGCAAGTGCAATAGGTTTTAATGTACAAGGAAAGGATTTTTTATTTTATTTTAGAGCACTTCTTGATTACTTATCCCATTTTATTGTATACTACAGTATAAATATGGAGTAGTCAATAACATATCAAGAAAATCACTACATGTGTGTGATCAATTTGAATAAAACTCTCATATATTCTTGATATGATCTCCCACTCATGTTCAATTGTATTCTGATTATTTGTTAAATCATCCTCATCTTCAAAATCATTGTGATTTTCAATTTCATCTAAAATAATCCTCTATTCCAAATGCCAAGGATTATAATTGAGTGACTCCCAATTTGATATAACTATATTATCATCAAGTCCAATATCTCTTTGTATTTATAAAATGGCTTGTATAACAATAACTCCAACCAACAAAAATCAACCCATTATTATACATTTAATATATTACAATTATTAAATACAAATATGTGTTGGATTTATCTTTTATTAGTTAATAATTATTTATTTAATTATTAGTGTATTATACTCCATGCTTAAGCTAAACTTAGGAATCTTATAATTCTTTAGGGTTTTCTCCTTTAGGGTTTCGAGTATCCTTTTATAAAGATTATCTCTTTGTTTTTTTATAATAACTGTAATTATTGAATTGTATTCTTGTTGTACAATCAATATGACAACTCTTTTCTGGATCTCTGAATTCTGGCCTCCATAACTTTTTTGCTTCTCTCCTTCTGTGACAGGTTTGCGTGCAGGTGATCTTTGAGAGTTGTAGAGTTGATTTTTCTTCAACTTCAATATGGTATCAGAGCTCCAGATCTGCATGCCCTTGGTCTCTTCATGAGAGATTTTGGGCTTTTTTCTTCAGAGCTATGTATTCAGAGGTTTGCACTGGTGTTTTTTTTTCATTTCTGAGGGTAGCTTATTTTTCGGTACATTTTAGTGCCAAAAGGACCTCACAGTTGGATTTAGAAGGTTGATTCCATGATTTTTGATATATAATTTTGATTTTTTCTTGGCACATTTTTTGATGCATGAAAATCTATATGGTTGTACCTGCAAATGCATCAAAAGATTTTTATATTTTTTACCCTCTTTATGCCCTACCAGAGGGATTTTTTTCTTTTGGCTGTAAATTGGTCATACGGAGGCGTTTTTTCAAAAACCTTATATCATCGGAAAGTTCTTTCTGAGTTCTATCCAAATCTAGAGGTTTGAATGTTTTCTTTTTCTTTTTTGATGGCTTTTTTTCTGTCAAAGCGAGAGGTTCATTTCTTCACTCCGAGAGACATAACTTGAGCATTTGAAATTTGTTTTTCAAAAACTTTATATCATTGGAAATTTGGTTTTGTGTTCTTTCCATTCATATGAGTTTTTTTTCCAGATTTTTCTCCAAGTATATTTTATTCAGATTTTTTCTTTTTAGCATTGTGGTGAATATCTTGGATGTTACAGGTCCTGGGATCTCTTTCTTTGAGTAGGATGTCTCGTCTTTGGCTGTTCTCTCTATTTTCAGTTTTCTATCTCTTCTAATCATTGGATTATTTTATTTAAGCAAACACACTGAGATAAAGTGTCATCATGCATTGTATACTTGGGATCTGGAAAATCTTGTGCCTTATTGTACATGCACTACTTATAAAGTGTCATGGGGGGGTTGATGTTTGCCTTTGTTTTCCATCTATCTTTTTCACGTGAGTTCCTTCCATGACATTAGCCTCATGTTGTGTGTCAAGTGATTGTTCCTTCCATGACACTATGTACTTTCTCTGCACCTTCGATGTTCTTGGTTCTTCGTCATGCAGTTCTTGTTCGCCATTCTTTTCAGTGTACCTATCCCTCTCCCTTTTTAGCATTATGGGGATGTTTGTCCTGTTGGTTCTAATGCTTCCTTGGTTCAATTGATCAACTCTTCAGGCTTTGGTGTTTCATGCCATCTGTATCTTCAAGTTTAGTTGTTTTCCTTTGTTTGCCATTTGATTCATGTAGTGTCATTTGAGGGCACTCATGTAGATTACAGTCTTCTCTACCTGGTCTTGTTCTATTTCAATGGAGGTTGTTTAGATCAATAGTTACTGTTCCACAATGTTTGTGGCTATTTTATGCTTCAGTGGTATTCTTCATTCTCTTCTTTTTGTTCCTATCTTTTGGAACACTCTTGTTTGGAGGCTTCTTAGTCCTTCACTTGAGCTTTCATCTTTTCTTGGAGAGAACTTTTCTTCCCATAGGGTTTTCTCCTCTTTCTCAAAGTTACAAAGATTTTATTGTATTTGGGTACCTCATCAGGCCTAGTTGTCAAGACCCATTTTCATTTTCTTGCATTTTTTACATTCTTTTTTAGTCCTTGGTTGTCTTTTAGCTACTCCCTAAGTTCATCTTAAGGGGGGGTGTTGGAGTTATCTTTTCTTAGCTAATAATTATTTATTTAATTATTAGTCTATTATACTCCATGCTTAAGCTAAACCTAGGAATCTTATAATTCTTTAGGGTTTTCTCCTTTAAGGTTTCGAGTATCCTTTTATAAGGATTCTCTCTTTGTATTTTCATAACAACTATAATTATTGAATTGCATTCTTGTTGCACATTCAATATGACTCCTTTTTTCTAGATCTCTGAATTTTGGCCTCCATAGCTTTTTTGCTTCTCTCCTTCTATGACAGGTTTGCATGTAGGTGATCTTTGGGAGCTGTAAAGTTGATTTTTCTTCAACTTCAATAATATTATATATTATATTATTTAAACTAATACATGATAATTCAATAATTTTATATGAAAAAATATAATATTAAGTTATAATCTACTCATTAAACAAAATCAAAGAATTATTCTTCGAAGGTAATGGAATCTTCAAACACTTAAATTTAAAATAATAAAATATATCTTTAAGATATTAAGTGACATTGAAAAAAAATGATTTCATTTTTTAAATAAGAAGATTAAAAATTACAAATTTAAACCATTCGAATAAGATTTATTAATATATATAATATATTATATTTACACAATATTAATAAAAATGTTATATACATTATATATTTAGTGTCTCCTTATATTTATTATCTAAATAAAAATATAATATATACTATATATTTAGTGTCTAAAATGCCTCAAATTGACTTATCAACTAAAACACTTGAAGTGAAATCCTAAGTTCTAGGTTCCCTTCTATTTCTCTTAAGGTAAACATACTAAATGCATCATTTACTCCTATAGTCTTTATTTCTAGTCTCTTGCTCGAATTGAGCGTAACAATCATAGATCGACATAATATTATCATACAAGTTACATATGTTTATAGGTAGGTTCAATTATTCATAGCAGCAATTGCATAGAACTAAAAGACATATACAAGTACCTATTTTTAAAGAGTTTGTACAAATATTCTCCCTTTCAGATATTTGTGAACTTGAGAGTTTACCTTTATTTTGGCAATTTTAATCAAAATTGGTAATAATATTCATGCATGTTACGTAATTTTTTATTTATTTATTTTACAAGTAGTGGCTTCTTGTTTTAATATTTACTAAAATAATGTTGAATTTAAGATACAAATGTATCAAGTTTAATTTCAATTGGGAGCATCTGTTAAAGATCACAATCAATCCATACTCAAAGTTATGAAGATAATTGCAAAAGACCTCGTGTTTAATTCTCTTGAAAAAAGATGACAACTTTCTTATTGTAATTTGCAAGTTTCTCTTGTATTGTTTTCTTGGAAGGGTTTGTTCAGCTTTGTATGATCTTGTTGTAGCTGTAGTCAAATTTATTATGTCCTTTGAAAATTCTGTGTCTCATTATAATTATTTCTTTATTAATATAAATGCATTTTTGTAAAAAAAGAGGTTCTCTTTGCATAACGTGAGCAATATACTGATATTTTGACTATCTATACAAGCCACCATTTTATCATTCACAGTTTTATCCTCTATAGTGTTTGGATTATGGTGATTGATACAAGCTGGAACCAAATCAATAGATTTTGCTACCTTCGGATAACTTACAGAGCGAGCGAGCCCACTAGCAAAAATGCCTTCAAACATTAGTGTTATTGGGTTTTCATTCATTCTAAGCTAGAAATTCTACATATTAGTGTGACCAATTCGCTTGTTCTATGCCCTAGTATTTGTATTTCATTTAGTGGGATTTAGAAATCGGCTAGAGACAATGAGCTATAATTTCAAGGAAATGTCAGAAATTAGAGTAGAGGAAGCTGTTGTTTAGGAGTGGCTACATGAAATAGTGCACTAAAAACAATAAGGATTAGTAACAGGAGATGAAACATATTCAATGAATTGACAACATTGAAATTTTTTCTTTTAAGATCAGTATGGGATGGAAAATCTTACTAGACTGATAATTAGATAAAGGTCACGAGTGTGGGAAATGATATTTAACAAAATGAATTGCAACATTAATTTCTTGTGATCTTTGAATATCTTAGGTAAATGCACCCACCATGGTAACATATATTTGTGAAAACAGGGCAAAACTTGGGAATCAATATATTAAACGAGCTCTCAAAACTTGTGAATTGACCTTTTGTAAAGGTTTTTATGTCACAAACTTTTCGACATCACAGAGTTGGTGACAAGGAAAACTTCAATTTCTCCATCTTGCTAACTTCGTGAAAGAGGAACTTACCATTCTTTGAGGAACAAAAAGTCGCAATTATTGACAGCTATTAATTCGAAGCAACAAAATTGTTGAGCAATAAATTACCATTAGTAAAAAATGGTTATGAAAAAATTGAAACATATGCAGCTGACAGGATGTTGGAATTAGAAAGTTAAGGGAGATGCTTCACATCAGAAAGCGTTATTTGGACTAGGTGCAGGTGAGATTTCTACATAGATAATTATGGATAAGTTATAAAACTATTTTGATATATTAATCATGATTATCTAAAATATAATCTTCCTAAACACCTTCAAAATCAATATTATAATCAGACTAATCATCCCATACTTAACATGTCACAATTTTGACATATAAAATCAAAATATTATGAATTTCATCACCAAAAAACCAACAAGCTTAAGAACATCACATTGAGATAAATTGATCATTTCACGCAACAATTGGATAGCCTACTTGAATACATTTCTATGTTGACTGGAAACTGATCCGAAGCATTTAATCTAAAAAGCACTTTAGAATGAAAAGAGCCATGATAATTTGTTGATATTCTCTATTCTTCTCCTTCAATGATCTATCATTAATCATGTGAAAAGGATATGTTTGATTCTAGCATTTACTTTTTATAAGGTAAAAGCAATACATTTTCCCTCCGTGGTGAATAGGTTTTACTTTTGGTTTTTAATTTATCTTAGAATTGTTCAAGGTTAAATCCTCTCATTTCTTAGCAATAATAGTTAAAAATAGCAATATTCTCATCCTAAATATTCTTTCTTTTTTGTTGATATATTTTTGTTTCATTTTAGGTTTATATCATTGCCTTTCATCTTATCTTTTCTTCCATGTACAAAATTTATGTATCTTACTTTCACTTATATAGTGCTTGCAAGCAATTAGTTTTATTCCACCTTATTTTCTTACATTATAATTCCTAAATTGTTTGGTAAATACTTATTAATTTTTCCTTACATTATGAAATGAATCAAAGCTTTTATTCTTTTCAAAAAATATTCTTTTGTTTTTCCTTTATAGTAGATGCATAAGATTTCTTGATATTTCCATTCATAACAAGTAGAGACTTAATTTAAAATTGTCTTATGAAATCAACCAAAAGATTGTGAGGGGTTATTGGAATTAAATTAGACAACCCATTTCATAGATTCTTTAATCAATTTAAAGGATAAAGAAAGTTTACTTTAAATCATAGAAATTAACTAAAAAATTCTTACTATATGTCCAATCATAATTGAACATATAGTAACAAACTCATCAAAGAAATTTTTTTTTCCTAGAATCACTTAATTGAAGATTCAACAATTTTTTTTTTTTTATTAAATGTATTAGTAAGTCCAACATCCAAATATACTTCCTCTAAACTTTTTCATAATTTGATTGATTGTATCTAAACCACCAATCATTTAATTAGATTTGGGTTGAAATCTTAATTGATAATTCATATGGCTTAATCAACCAGACAAGCCCTAATGACTTTTCTTTTAAGCTAACCCACTTCATAACTAACATTCCTGGACAATGACTCTCCTATAAGAGTACTATTAATTGCAAATATCTAATGTTGAAACCAACTTTTATCAAAACTAAGTGAAACTTCAGTATTGTTAGAAATTATAGCTTGGATAAGATCTACTAATCAATTCGACTAAACTTTTTCAACAATAGCATAACACTTCCACAAAAGAATATAATGAAAATGATTTAAAAGGTAATATTTATATTTTAATAATATTCCAACCAAAAGATTTCTAAATAAGACAATCACAAATACAATAAAATAAAATAAAACATAACTACAAAAATAAAACATTAAACACATTGTATAAAATTAATTTACATAAAAACAAAGAAAGACCACTTACAATTTTATGCTTTAACACAACTCAAACTCAAAGTCAACAAACCCAAACCTCAAATTATATATTAAGATTTCTAATGATATGTAATTTATTGTGAATTATAAAATTTTATAGAGAGTTTTACTAAATCTATTAACCTATAAACAATGTTATTTTTCTCTAAACAAGTTTAAAGACTTCTGTCCCACCGACGTCGCGGAGGCTGACATCAAATTAGGATGAATAGGCTCATTATTTTAAGACCATAAAAAGTTTAAAGAAGGAAGGCTTCATTGCGGTAGAACCGTTCCGATTGCATCGTTTTCCTTAAGACCATAAAAAGTCGCCATATGTAATGACATAAATGTTCTAGACTTATATTAATACTAGTTCGACGATGGACAACTAGCTTTTATATATATATATGAGTTTACAATCTATAAGAATACCTAGTTATATTAATTAAGTATACAATAATTTTAAATAAAATGTTCTGGGTTAAGTTTAATTAGTCAAAATGTTAGGTTTTCATTGGAGAGACCAAGTTCAATTTTTTGAATTCTAATTTGTGATGATTGGTCTTCCATAATTGACTTCTAATATGGACCTAGTTTTAAAATAAAAGTAGACTTGTAGGTAGTGGCTCTTAGTCTTTCATATATATATTTTAAAGTGTTCGTACATACAATATTCAATTCAACAAGAAATATTATAACATAATTATTAGATAGGTGATATCCATTTGTATTCTATCTACATAAATATTGATTTGGTCAAATAAAATTTTACATTGACATGTTTTCTTTTTTTAATCATATTGGCAAAACTATTATCATATGAAAATTGTAAGGTCATATATTATAAGCCATCCCCATTAATATTTTTTTTTGTCAAGAAAAATTAAGCTTTGCAATGCTATCTTTCATTAATAATATAAGAATAAATTGTTATTGTATGAAAATTGTAAGGTCAAATATCAAGGAGTTTATATTTCAATCGGAGTTGATTATGTAAACATGTGTTTCAAAGAAAGCATTAATTTTTTGTATATTCTTTTATAACAATGCAAGAAGAGTTAAAAATATTTGGATTCCCCTCCTCCTTTCAATAAGGTCCAATGCCTTATTTAAGGAAATTGATATGGTAGAAATGAAAATATCGTTCGGTATGATGATTCTCATATTCCCTATGACTAGTCTTATAGCTCTTGTTTCTTAGCATCCTTAGCATCTTTGTTTCTCTCTTTCATTATGTATAAGGCACCATCTTGCCTAGACTTTGGGATGTGACTATCTCCACTCACCCTCTTTTGTCATATAGCATAATTTAAAAATTAATTTTTGTTAATATAAATGCCTCTTTTATTTAAATAAGAATATTAGTATGTAAATTGTGAAGTAATGAGTAACAAAGATAACAATAGATCATCTAATATTCCCTACAAAATATGATGAAAATAAATTGTCAACTTACAAGGCTACAATAATTATATTATACGTGTAATGCCCCGCCAGGAAACCCCGAAGGGATTAAGCCAAAACACAAGAATAGAGTGCAAATTTTTTTTTTTAAAAAGTTACAACACATCAGATGCAACAAGATATCAAAGATTCAGGTTACATAGCGGAAGACTTCATCAACTATCACCTAAAGAGTTTCCCAACGAGATTACTTAAATTTCACAATACACTTAACTCACACAATTAATCCAATAAGCTAATTATCATAGCAACGAGATAATTCATAATCAGGATAATTTCCTTTCAAAAGAGGGAATTGTAATTCACAAGCGAAGATTCATCATTAAGATCCATTCATGATTCTCATTCAATCTTTTCATTTAAAATTACAAACCATACATCTAACATACTAATACACTAGGATTTCATTGTAACATAAGAGATCTTTCCAAGCATATTTAAATTCCTTAACAACAACTGAGTATGATTCATTACTCTAAGTTACATTCATTCATAATCCAATTCATTGCATTTCAAAAGATGATTTCACACATGCATTACGATAAATCGCATCTCAACCAATTATGCATTCGAACAACATGGCATTCAAGATAGAATTGAATATAAGCATTTAAAGTTAATTTCAATTATCCACTTAACCATTCTAACATAAGTTAAACATACATGATAAAGCTGAATAAAGAGACATAAGAGAATGCATCACATAACACCATAATGATCTCGGAGTTCACCCCTAAAGGGCTACATCTCCGGGTCTGCTCAACTGCAAGACCCCTTCTGATAAATAATAAAGTTACAAATTCAAGAGGTTACACCATACCATCCAGCCATCAAGGCGATACATAAACATTATACAAGCGACCACATCGGTCAATAAATACATAAACGATCCTTACAAGGAACAGGATCCAGCTGAACATAATCAAAGCTAATAACATAAGAGGTCCATGAGAGCATCCATAAAACTGAACCATCACCACCCAAGGGTCTAACATGAAACCGATACTCACAAGGGCAGCGACAAAGGACGACTCACAAAGGTACTCAAAACAGGACAAGACAACAACACACTAGCGAACATAGGGACAAGTGTCATCACACAACCTGGTATGGATACCATGGCAAGTCTTCATAGGTCCCGGCCCATACACTGGTAACCCTGGCAACCTAATCCGAACTTCCGGCCCAGCCAAGCCTCATGTGGACCCACACATCCTCTCGTGAAGACAAGGAAGATGGTTTGCCATTTCAGGCCTTCTCACAGCATGCCGAATCTATGATAGCATTCGTCCCATGTGTGAGGCACATTATCTTATTTAGAGATTATTTTCTAATCTACTTAGGTTATCACTTATTAGACTCACTTTCGACGGGTTACCCAGCAGCCACTTTGGGCGCGGCCCCCAATCGAAAGCCACTTTCCCATACGACACTAGACTAACTCAGACGAACTCAAACCACGGAATACACATGGTAAGACGAACGGAGTTCAAGGAGATACAATCATCAGGTCAAACACGACTCAAAGATGAACACTTACTGACGGTACTCAATATAGAGACCTGACAACTAAGGTCAACCATGAATCATCATTCGACTCACACAAAGAGGATATAACCAACTAAGTCAACATCACAATCCATAGTCAACTCAAAATTCGAAGACTAAAACAGGTACACCAAGTCAATCCATATGACAGGGTCCTACTAAACAAAGCAATCTTGCCATTTCATAATTAAAGGCGAATACAGAAATTAAACTCGCAAGGCAATAATCAGAAAGGACAATATTTTCTCAAATTGATTTAATCATTAAACGACAATCAAGTTTTCTACAAGATCTAAAACAACTTACAGTTATCTACCTTATCAAGGGATAAGTCGTTCTTGGTTTTCTAACTCGTTAAAATTCAAAGCATAAACAGACATATAAGCCATAAGGAGTTTTTAACCAATTCGTATTAATAAAATTCAGACAACCATTAATCAACTGAATAAGACATTTAATCTCCAACAAAAAACATCATTAACACACTGGTCTAAAACCGACCTCTACAATATCGTATTTCAACGATCTTTCAATAATATATTATTCTCTATTGTCTTTAAACAATACTACTTCAGTTAGCCAAGTGCTCTAAACAGCTAGAAGGCAAGATCTAGATTTAATAATCCGAGATCGATCAGAATATAATCAATGATATAAAAATTGCAATATTACAGTTGAAAAAACTTAATTAGAAGGGGGCAAGGTCTCGAAGTGAAGTTGAGTAATGCTTAATCGATAAACTCCATTATGCAATTAAACAATACCAATTAACATTTATCTCTTTTTTTTTTTTGCCCCTTAATCATAATTAAAAACTAATTAAAACTCCGCATTAAGATAACATATATTAACATGATATTACTCATCATATGTTTTTTTTTTGAATGATAAAAAAATGCATTAAAAAAAAAACATTTTAAAAACTATGCTTAAACAAAGGAAAACGCATGTTAAAAATTAGGGCGAGGGCGGGCCGTGCCCTAACCCTCGCCGCAGGGTAACCTTACGCAGGCGGCGCCCACGGTGGTGCCCGCAGGTGCCACGGCGCCCTGCAGCCACCGCGGCCCCTGCGGCCACCGCCGTGGGCCGCAGCTGAAGCAACAGCGCAGGCGAGCGGAGGTAAGGGGTGGGGGTGCGAGCGTGGAAACGGTGGACGTGCAGGGGAGGAGGGGAGGAGGAGCGGGTGGAGCTCCGCCCCCTGCCTCCAATCCCCAACACACAGTCCGTAACAGTAAAAAAACAAACGCCCAGCTGATTTCGAACAAAAATAACAATGCACAGTTCGAGCATAAAATAATATAGTTCGAACCTAAAATAATATATTTCTGTTTACACAGTTCAAACTTGGCTAAAATGCCATACCCAAATATGTTTAATAAATTTCGATTTGCCATGATTTTGGTTTAAACGAACTGCGTTAGGATCATTTTTTTTTTGATGGTTTTGCTCATCCATAACAAACACTCAAGGGTTTCAATCGCCCAAAGGAAAAAGAGGAATTAACAACACCTCCAACACTTCCAGCCAAGCTGGTTAATTTACCAAAACAAAACATAAGCATGGCATTCGAAGGAGAATCTAAAACCAAGATAAAACCCCCATTTTCATTCCAAACAAAACCAAAATTGAGAGAGTTGGATCCTACCTTAACACGCAATCCTGGCAAGACCGGCTGAAGAATCCCAATCTCCAGCTACCCAAATTCTTCCTTCTCCATCCAAAATCCTCCAAAAAGGTCCATCCTTCCATTTTTTCCCAAATTTGGGTTATATGGAAGAGTTGACCCAAAAACTCTATTTTTGGAATAAAAATCTTTATTTAAAAATAATACTCAAAAATTAATTCTTTTCAACAATATCAACAAATTAACTTGCCTTTTCAATTCAAAATTCGATTTCTCATTTAAACAAATTTAATCTTTCTAATTTAATAATCCAACAGAATACAATTAATCTGTTGCGATAAAATATCAGAGTTTTCTTTTTCAACAGCATAAATATAATGCATTTAATAATCCAAATCAATCATTCAATCGAATTTACTCCCAATTAAAAACGAGCAATCCAATAACAACGAAATCACATGACGAGAACCCGATTAATTTAATCCATTAATCTTCAATGCACAAACGCATATTTAATCAAGATAATTACTAAAGACTAGTTAATCAATTAACCAAACACACCAGGCATGCAAATCGAGAAAGCCAACCAAACAGACGACTCGCAAACCCAAACCAACAAGGGATTACCGACGACGACTGGCGATGCTCACTAGAGCACGACGAAGGTCAACTAGGGTCTCACGACCACCTAATCCGACTCTAGGGATTAAAAGGGTACACTCAAACCTGCCAAACCAGGTGACGACGAACCTCGCACTCATGCGACTTCGTACCTGAAATCTCCTGTAACCAACGATCATACATGCATACATATATAAAATTAATGAAATCATTAGTCCGATACTAATACCACGAAATAGGGACACTGAATAACCTGCATACAACTAGTGAGAAAACCACATCAATAGCTATGCGTTAATCAACATCTGACTATAACATAATATTACGATTAACTAATCAAGATTAAGCCAAGGTTAGAAATAGACTAGGGTAGGGGTACTACAATACGTGAAGCTAAACATTGTTACAAGTAGTTTCTCATAATCATCTGGGATTACCATAAAGATCCTTGAACTCTAAAAAGAACCAACATTTATTTTTGAATTGTTTAAAGCTTAAACATTTTCTTTGTCATGTAATTAAGAAAATGGCTTATTTTTGTATAGTTTATCATTTTATAATACCTAAAAAATCATGTAGGATAACACTTAAGTGTGTTAAAAAGTTGTATCTACATTCCAATCAAAAGTCTCAAAAGGAATAAAATTTTTTGTTCTAGAATTTGGTTCTAGATGGCCCAAAACTTATTTTATTGTTTAAATACGAAATCTTATTATTTTATACACTTTTAAGGAAACTAAAGAAAAAGAAAACATGTTTAGATGAGAGGATAAAAGTCCATTAAAAGTCCATTCAAATATAGTTCATTTTTCATTAAAATGTTAGAGGATAAGTCTACATTAATCTATCTTGTACTATATACGTATACCTAAATTCAAATTCATTTACTATATGTGAATACTTGACCTTATTAAAAAATCTAATTATGCACACCATAGTGTCTAAATTTAGGCGTAATATTTTTATAGTCAAAGAAATGCAGAAGCCTTTACATTCATTCCATTGATTGGGATTCTTTATGATCTCTAGAAGCATCACAACCATCTTTCCATACTTCCAAAGGCTAAAATTTTTCATTTACCCATCACAAATTATGTATCAATCATATTGGCATGGCCTCCTCAATATCATATGTTCTATATCCATTGTCATTGTGTTGCACTATACATTATATGCATATACTCCAATGTAAATTGCAACATAAAACTAATCTAGAACCATAAGTACATGTACAATATATAATTAAAAGATACTATCTAGCACGAAGTATGTGATTATTCAACCCTATGCTTTTTATAACCATTACTATGGTTACTACTTTGTTGGTTTTTCCTCGATTCAATGATAGGTTTCATCTTGACAAATCTCATTCAAGAAAAATGTTCACAACTAAATGTATACATTTTTAACTATAATACACGATGTAGACACCTAAAATCTACATACTTAATTAATTGAATTTTATTTCTTTAATTATCATTTTATGCACCTATTAATTAAATTAAGGTTTAATTAATATCCCTTTTGCTTCTATCTAGCCATTAATCATATTTTATATTTGATTAATTCTCCCTTCTTATATTAATTAAATAAATCAATTTATTTGATTAAATCCCATTTTCACACTTAATTGAATTTATACTTAATTAAATTAATCTTCTCATATAAATAAATCAAGATTTATTTATCTCCCCCCCACTTGTGTTTTACTACAAATAAAACTTGCACCCATTAATTGAAATAAATAATTTTATTTTAATTAAAAATCCTAAATGTCTCCCACTTTCATTCTCCTAAATTCATGACTAAACCTCTTCTAGAGCCTCCTAGATTACTTCTAATCACACTAATTAGCCTAATCCACCCCTTAATCATTTGCACATCCATTAAGAGAAGTCACTTCTCAAAAATTCCTCCAAGACTTTGAAATGCATTAAAGGCTTTATGTCTTCAACAAGTTAACACTCAAAGTCTTCCTAACCATTAATGGTTAATCCAACCTCAATCCATGGTTAGAGACTTTCTCTCTAACTTAACCCTCATCTAACCCAGGGGTCTCATCAAAAACTCATTGATTTGACCCTAGTTATCGTATTAACCATTGCACAAGTGTTTATCCTTTGGGTAAAAGTATTATCCAGTAACTCAACCCTAACCTTACCTCATAGGGTAACCACCATGTCTTCTAAGGCATTTAATGGCTCTTACATCTCCTCTCAAGCCTCCTCTGGGTGACACCTATCAACCTAGGATTGGGTTGAAAATATCATGTAAGGATTGAAGATCATTCAATCCTAACCTTTGTTAAGATTACTCAATCTTAGCTATCTAATTGCCCATTTCTTCTCGAAATAGGACTCAATTCTTTCATTATAAAAAAAAATCCATGTTTTTATGCATCTAGGTTATCAAGAATTTACATTTGCCTCTCTCATAAGCTTGGGCATTTTAGATAGCAATCACATTTCAATATCATGTTAGTTTCTTTATCACAACTTAGTATTATCATAGAATCATCATGTTAGGATAGTATATCATGTTAGCTTCATCTTTATATCATTTTCATGCTAAGTTTAGCTTCATCCCATTATTTAGTTTCATATCAATAATCATTCACTAAGATCTTAGTTGCATCATTTTATATCTTAGATCATACAATATTTCTCATTCTTTGAGTTTTCATCCTAGGATCAAGTGCTCTTCCAAGCTGAGAGCCACCTTGAATCTAAAGGATCCTTTGAATGATAGAGGACAATGAGATGATTTTGAGAGTTTTTGATTAACTAACTTGTTTATTGATTTTAATCACTAATTCAATGTACTATTGGTGTGTTTGTGTTGTTTGTGTCTATTTTGCAGGTACCACAATCTGATTGTACATTTCTAGTGCCCACCATGGGGATTTCCCAAAAATTTCTAACTTTTTCTTCGTAGGTTCACACACAGAATTTTCAAACATGCATTACCTAAGTTTAGTGCATTCAACACTTGTTATGTCGCATCAAACCTTTCTTTTGGCACAGTCAACACCTATTCTTGTGGATCCAATCTTTCTTTCGGCACATTTAATGGCTTTTTTTGTGCACCTGACACTTATTTTAGCACATCTAACACTTCTTTTAGCACATACAACACTTCTTCAAGTGCATACAATCTCTGTTTTAGCACATACAAAATTAAGAGAAATAAAAAACTTGTTAGAAAGTTAGGCTTGTGTAGCCCACCATTGATATTTGATGATTACTAAATAGTTTTGTGCAGGTTCTAATAGTGTTTTGGAGGTTCAAAATGAATTAGATTAGTTCTTTCTTTCTTTCTTTCTTTCTAAGTTAGTAAAAAGAACTCATTTTTCTATTTTTGCAAACGGTAAAAAGAATTACATTTTCATTTGGTGCAACTAAAAGGGACCTCACTTTCATTTGGTGCAAAAAAAACAACAAATCTCACATTTGTCTTTCTTGCAAGATTAAGATCACACTTCTTTATGGGCTCTAAAAAGAACAAATAAATTTTTGATTGTTGCAAGGATTAAAAAAATAACAATCAACATCTTATCTTGCAAGTTAAACAGAACATGATGGACTTGAAAAGCACTGACAAGGGGGTTGAATCAGTGACACCAAAAATAAAACTACAAACACTAACTGGTAGATGACCTTAACAAAGCTTTTAAACACAATGTATGCAATCCAAAATGATATAACAACATCCACAAAAAGTAAAGCATCCACCATAACACAAGTATTTTTACGTGTAAAACCAAAATAGGTAAAAAGCATGGTGAGATGGATCTCATAAGTTAACTATCTGCAGTAATAGATAACTGACCGGTTAAGGTCTACAAAGTGCTCTGCTAGGAGTGAATCTTGTTAGAGATCTGAAAGCTTGATTAGAAGCTTATACCCTGTTAAATGTAGTACCCTGTTAGGAGTAACCTCGGTGGAGGATTTTTGAATCCAAACTAATGGAGCTCCCTATTAAAGAATTTATATATTGAAGTTTGTTAGAGCTTACACGATTAGGGCATTTTATTCTGCTGTAATTGTTAGAAAATAATAAGAATGGTTTGATCTGTTTTGAGTAGCACAATACTTGCTTCATTAGATCCTTCTAAACATATTCAACACTGATCTTCTGTATACTCTCCAACTTAACTCTTTTTCCTTTAGCACATAACATAACACTTTCACTTACATCAAATAATTCATTGCGATGTCAATATATAGACCCTGTGATTTCATGTCAGCCTTAAGAAATAATAACACAATTTCCTAGGTGCAGTGTATCTTCACAAGTGATAATAACTTATCCCAAAAACTACCGCCAAGCATTTGGTGCTAGTAACTCATCAAGATCTGTGGTAACTCATCACAAAATTACCGAGTATCGGTTGGAACGATCAAATACCAGTTTGAGTAAAACATATGAACCATTGTCTTTGAATCTCCGCTTGATCTCCATCTTGATCTTCATCTTGATGTTCATCTTGATGCCGACTTAGTATAATCACAGGTTGTCTCTTATGCAGATACCAGTTGGCACAAAGTATAGGTTAGAGATAAACCTCTTAGTATAACCTCTAACATACCAGTTGACGGAGTAAACAATTGAAGTTACATCGGTAGTCAATATAATCATGTGTGTGTGTGTGAGTGTTTCATGAATGACAACAAATGATAAATATATTATAATCATCATCAAGCCAACAATCTCCCCCTTTGGCATTGATGGCAACACTTAGAAAATCTTACAGTAAAACCTCTAAGTGTTCATACACAACAAATTTACACATATACTCATGCTCCCCCTTAATGCATACATTGTACAAAATTTAAAAAAGAAACATACATACATATTTCTACTACCCCTTTGACAAAAATGCCAAGTGTATGGAATTATTCCATGGTGTCCAGTGTGTAGGTTTCAGGGGTTGCTAAGATAGCTTTTGCATTTGAGTAGGCTCTTTGTAATATGTCTACTTGCAATCTGAGCAGATTCTTGAGTTCCTTGAGAGACCAAAGTCTCTTTGCCTTCTCATTGTCGTAGATATCCATCCTGTTATGCAAATCATCTAGAGATTTTCTAAAGGAAAATATAGAGTCCTGAAGTGGGACATATGCCTTGCATATCTTTTCCCACTCTTGCTTTGTTTATGTTTGTCTTTTTGAGATATTAGAATAAAAGAAAGAAACATTAGAGGTGGAAGCAAGAGAATTTCCTCCTATTTCAATACCTTTGCTCAACAAATATTTATTGTGCGATAAAGCCATTCTTCCATTATCAATGTCCTTTGCCAGTTTTTCTCCATACTACTTCTTGTGACTCTTTTCAGCATAAACTTGAGCAAAATCGTCTAGTGACTTGATTTGATATGATGAATCTGCAACTAACTGACCAAGGTTTCTAATAGGTGTAGGTAGATGTGTTGTTGATGTTTCTAGTAGAAAACCAGATAAAATATCTACCACAGTATGAATTGTTTCAGCTTCAACCCTTTGCTCTTTCAGTCTCTTCTTATGCGCTCTACATTGCATGACACTTGCAATTTTCATCATTTTCGATGCACTCATGTTGTTCATATCAATAGGTTTTGAAATAATTAAATAATTATCATCATCCTCATCAAGTTGCTTTTGCTTTGATGGTTCAGAGGATACAACCTTTAATGATTTCTCTCTCTGTATTCTTCTTCATTTCTTTTTCAAAGGACTGAGAGACAACTTTCTTAGAAGACTCCTTTTTGAGTAACTTTAATGACAAGTGGAGATTGGGGTTTCTCTAGTTGTGTTGTTTCTGGTGGATTGTCCACTTTTAGTTGAGTTATCTGCTGCTCAACTATTTTAATCTATACATTAGTAATTGTAGGAGGCTCCATATCTGGTGCAGTGTTGTCTCGAGATAGATCAACTTTGTCCTGAACATCATCAACACCATGAATAATGGAGTCATCCTTTTTCTTGATAGGATAGACCTCATCACCTTGAATAATCTCTTCTTCATCCATTTCTGATCGATTAACATCATCAACAACATTATCCTCATTCATAAAGGATTGGATGAGTTCTTCCATTCTTTTGCTTTCATAGGCTATTCGATGGGTCTCAGTTTCAATAATTGCCTTCTTTCCACTAAGTAACTTCAATCTTCTTTCTTTGAATGTAAATTGAGATTTGTATCGAGCAACTAAGGCACTACTATCATCTTTAGAAGGTTCAAAAAAATATTGTAGAAATATTTCATCAATGATTTCTTTTTCTAATTATATAGCTTTCTCCCATTTACCCACAAGAATAATGTACAAATAATTTGAGATATCCTTTCCCAGTTCATGTGGATATCTACTATAATGACACAAATGAAGGATTACCTATTGAATGACTTGCTATTTCTCATTTTTCAGTGAAGGAATCAAAATGCTCTATGACATTGTTAAATCTATTTCTCCCTAGTGTCTTCATTAATCTTTCAAAATATGTTTCAGGCTTTTAAGATGCTATATCAATAGGCACGTTTGCCTTTGGAACTTCCTTAACTGATTTTACTACTCTACCGGTAGCCTTTATCTTCTTAGGTTCTTCTTCTGTATCCGAACCTTCAAATTCTGGCTGGAGAATAATTTTTCTATTGCTCTTCTTTGGTGCATTCTCCTTCTTTTTATATACTTTAGGTGTCGGTTCCTTTTTGGTCAGGACACTCGGAGTCAACCTTGTAGTCTTTATCACTAGAGGTGAGTCAATTTTCTTTTTGTTTCCTTTCACATTAGTAACAGGAGCAGTACTAGTTTCTGATGGTGCATCTTGGACTGCCACAATGTCCAATTTTGCCTTCTTTTTATCTTTGGGAGATGCTAATAGTGTATTAGCATAACCAACAAGTACATCATGGTTCACCTCATAACTCATTTCTTCCATCTCTTCTTATCTTGGCTCAATTGCTTGCATCAAGCAAAAGTCCATGGTAACAATAAAGACTATGTCTTTTGCAAAGTGGCTTACCACATCTTCTAGTAATCTCATTCTCATGCGCATCTTTTTGTGAAATGCATTAAATACTTATTCATGGCTACAGTGAAAGTATTCTTTACAACCTTAATGTTGTTCTTGATTTGTGCAGAGACTGGTAGGTCTTTTGATCATTCAATGTCTCCAATTCCCATTAGAAAGTTATGGAAATAGAACAATAACCTAGCTAATAGCTGGTCATACTTGATCTTTTGACTATTGTCCTTTTTAATAGATTGCAGATTTTGAAATAATCGCCTTCTGATAGCTTCACAGAGATGATAATTTGTATTATCAACAATCATTATGTGAGATATATGAATTGCTACAGATGGAACACTATTAAGTCTACTAGTGTAAAATACTTGGTAGCCTATCACCATTGCTACTAGTTTCACTGTAGGGTCTCTAATATTGTTGATAGAAAAGGCATACTTATCAGAAGTAGAACCAGTCAAAGAGAATACCGTATCTTTTGAAATTCATTTGAGAATAGGTACTTCGCCAGGTGAGAAATAACCAGTTATAGCCGGAATGGCTTCCTTAGTTATTGTGTGAGTTCTCTCTAAATACATATTCTCTGCATGAGCCTGACTAAAAATGATTCTGATACGCTCTTCCTCAAAATATTCAAGAAAGTAAGCATCATTATGAAAACCCTTTTCAAAAACCCTAGCATATTTTTTTTCAATCTTTCTATTCTCACCACAAAGTGATTTCAACTATGTATAAATGTACAGAGATCCTAGATCTTCTATCCTATAGTCAATATAACTAGATAAATGACCTTTGACCAAAACTCCACTCGAAACTTGTGACAATGCATTATACGACACAATTTTTTCTACCTCTACAACTTCCATAGACTCAGAAGTAATCATTAACCTCTCTCCAGTCTTTGAAGATGATGCCATTCTAGATGAACGGCATTTGAATTAGGATGTTCAAAGAAATACATTGTTTCACGCATGTTGCCCTGTTTACTGATTAAAATGACCACGTGTACATGAGTTTGACTTTCTACAACCTTCAATTCAACTTAATTACACAAATCACAAAGCAATTCAGCAATTGATAGCAAAACAATCTTTCTCAGCTTAGCAAGCACTCGAAATTTCTTTCTTGAATGTGTTAGGGTAAAAATGACAAAGTAAAAGTCATTTTTATCCTTTTTACCTACTGCATTAAATGCTCGCTCATTAGGGTTACAGACCCTAATTTTATCCCCCAAGGAGAATACCGGTTGATAACATATTGAGAAAAAGTTACTAAAATTTCATGTTTCAAAATTCTTTTACCGCTCATTTTTGTCAAGGGGTCTGGAGGTAATTTGACCACTAATCTCTTCTTAGCCATATTAAAAAGACTTAAGTCACTAGTCTAGGGTTCAATTCACTGGGTGAAGGAACGGTTCTTCTTTTGGTGAGTCATCACTTTTCTTCTTCCAAATCAGATTCATTTCTTCTCTGGTTTCTTCAAGATTAACTTTCTTCTTTTCTTTCTGATCCTTAGAAGAATTGACTAGTTTGCTATTTCTAGATATACAGGATTTTGCTAAGTGCCCTGATTTGTTACAGTGATAATAGGCCATACTAGATGATCTCCAAGGTCCGGATTTTCCTCTTCCCGTTCATCTTTTGCAATTCATAGTCACATCATCAAATTTATTAGAAATGGTGCAAATAACATTTGTTACCTTTTCCATCTCAAATGGACTTAACCGGTTGTGATAGGGTCTTTGCAATTCAGGTTTACCCCATTGTCAAAGTTCCTCATCTAACCACCATTTGGTATTGGATGCATGTATGGTATAGGATTGCTTGCTCCATATCTGCACTCAAGAGATCTATGTCCATACATTTCACATGTGAAGAAATGACCATGAAATTTCTTGGACACATACCTAGCATTAGTATTGTAACTTACATTTCTATTAGGTTTGTCTCTACAAACATTTTTAGTGTGACCAGGTTTATGGCAAACAAAAAAAATAGGTTTAAAGACCTTCTTACCGATTGGTTTATTGATCTTAGGAGCAGATTTGTTCTTAGGAATGTTGCTCTTTGTGCCAGAGGATTCACCTTTTTGAGATGTGTGTAAACCAAGTCCAGAGATATCACCCTTCATCCTTTGTGATTGAATTTGTTCTTTCAGGATGATAGGACTCCTAGTGAACTTCTCCAATTTCTCATTGGCTTCAGTAAGTTGTGTGGTTAGATCTTCATTATTCTTTGATAGGTTCTCTCTTAGACATGATGCAAGTTCAAGATCTAGTTGTAGGTTCTCCTTTTCTTCTCTTTCAGCAACTAAATTCTCATGCATAGTGACATTTTCCCTCTTGATCTTTGTAATCTCTTGATCTCTTTCCTTGATAAGATCTTCAGCAACTCTTCTAGCTTCTAGCTCCTGACTCATGCAAATTGATAGCATCATCCTAGATGAGATACCTAATGAAGTGCATATAGATTATAATATGCTTGGTAGATGAGAACACTATTGGCCCATCATCATTTCTTTTGGAGCTTGTGTTACATTAATCTTCATATGATTCTACATTGAAATCATTTTATTACACTATATGGATAATTTAGTTGTTCTTAGAGACACACATATAACTTTGGATTCGATATACATCTTATGAGAATGGCTTCTCTGATCACTAGTGGATTTGTTTCTTCCTAAGGGGAGAGATGGTGTTTGCAAGAAATGAATCATGTTCTATCTCTAGGTTTTTATCATTGGCATTGGAGTAAATTCTTTATAGGGGATACCTATTATCATTTTATCTCTTTTATTAGGAGACATTTATTATACTTATGTAAAAAAAATATTTTTGTGGGGTCATATTGAATTCTCCTTAGTTTACTAGTATATGTATTTGAAATTTTCTACCTTTTGGAGATGCTTCTTTACTACAAGGTTTTTTGTTCTTATCTAATCTTGATCAAGATTTTTTTTTTTAACATAGGTACTTCATTAAGGTGGCTATGAACTTTAAAGGAATAATAATTACCAAAAAAAAGGTTTAAATAATACCATTATTAAGGGGATAATTACAATGCAATTAACATATTGAATGACAAGTAACTAAGTCTAGTTGGTGTATTTGCGACATGATCGTTGCAACCTGTAACTCCTCCTTCCATTATCACATGGTTAGGCACATGTTTAGGTAAGGAAACCATCTCATGGATTTGATAGGTAATCTAGCAACTTAGAGTAATGATATTATCATAATTGGAAGGAAGAGACATCTAATCATCCTCATGTCTCTCAAAGACTACATTTGGATGCCAATCCTAATAGCAACATGAATTAACTATCTAACATTTTGTATGAACCCTCTTGCTCGTACAATTTTTTTGTAGCCCATCTATTTCACTTCCTGAGGTGATAGAACCTATTATATCATTATCTCTCCTTCAAATCTAGTGTTTCTCTATTTTCTTTGGGTTTGTTCTTATCTTGTGATCATGGGTGTGGACCTTGTCCAAATTGGGTCAAAGGAATATGATCTCAAAAGTGACAGTGAGTTGTAGGAGATTCTTGTTGATGGAAATATTTCCTTGTATATCTAGGCTATTTAGGGTTTCAACATTTTGTCCCTTTCTATGGATTTTTCTACTTCTTGGAAGGATGACATGGTAACAACAAGAGCTATCTCTATCCAAGTCTCAATAGAGACCACTACCAGCACTACTAGCCTCCCCCCAAAAGGTATTAAGATGGAAAAGAAACCTAAAGGTGACTACAAGAAGCTATGAGGAGATTACTAAAGTCTAGGGAGAAGGTTAACAATTTCCAAAATGGCTCCAATTCAGAAGGTCTCCTTAGTGTTTGGGGTAAAGTTGTTGAAGTTCTCACGAGATGTGTCATGCTAAAAGGCCCACTACAAAAGGTTTCATGCACTTTTATTTCCTATCTGCTAAAATATTTAAGAGACAAAGTTAGGCTTAACTTTACTTTATGTATTTTCTCTTCCCTTGAAGTGTTGCTTACCCCCTTCACTATATATTAACTCTTTAAATCTTTTAGTTCAACCTTTCTTTAACCCTAACCTTTGTTCAACACCCTAGAATTGTTAACCCTTCTCTATGTGCACAAGATGCTAGCTCTAATTTACCTACACTTGGTACTACATCCTTGACAACCATTATAGTCCCTACCTCCAACCCTAGTCTACATTTCTCTCTCCTGGTGCCCAATTCCACCTCTGATGCTTAGAATATCCTAATGGATGTCTCTCCTTTTGTCTCTAAAAGTAAGAAGGTGTCACTCCTTGATCAACATAAGTTTCCTATGTTCTTAACACTGACCTTGGTTCTTATAATTTTTCTAGCTTTGATACTAGGGTATGTGCAGGATCATGGTGTACCAAAAGAGGCCCGTAAGTGGCAATGAAATTTCAGGAAATTAGAGTTATGCAACTTGACATATAAATTTGAATAAGTTGTGAACATTATTTTTAAAATATGTAAGAAGAGAATATATATAAAATTGAATTTAGTTTCTAAGCAACTAGTTGTTTTTTTAAAAAAAAAATTCCTATTTGATGAAAATTTCAAATTTCAATGCAGTGGTACTAAAATTTCAGGAAAAGAATAAGAAGTAGACATATGACTAACCACCCTAATCACAATCAAATCATAATATTTTTTTATAATATTTATAATATAAGTATTAGACTCATGTCCAGATGTGACACATTTTTAAAAATTTTTTTATAAAGTAAATAATTATTTATGAATTTTTTAGAACAGCTTTTTCATAAATTCAAAAACTCCTACGTCTGACCGCCTTAACTTGGTGAAAACCTTATGAAATTTAAATTTTTTTAATTTCTCCCTATAGTAGATGAAGCATAGGATGTGACGCATGTTTTGGATTCAAAAAATGTTATACAGTTTGAAAGTTATGAGTGTTTTTCAATCAGTATATCAATCAGGACTATTGTCAAAATTCAATTAGAAACTAAATAATAATTATTTATTAAAGTGGAAATAAGACAAGCCTTATATTGTTGGAAAGTTGGGAATGTCCTTAAAAACCCTTTTTGTTTTATCAATTCTGGAAACAAAAAAAGTCATCAATCACCAATGTAAGGTCTAGAAAATTGAGGAATACTGAAAAACACGTTTTTTTAGTTGACTTTCTAGGCTTGTCACTTCCAAGCCAAATACCAAAGCATTCCCTAGCTGAAATTTGAAATTTGAAAATTTGAACACAAAAATTGGATATCCGATTATATCGGATATCCAATTATATCGCATATCTAATTTTAATATATAAATTTGTGGTCCCCAAAAATTTTCCCCTTCTCGCCTTTTATTTACTGAACTACCACATTAATGGCAATGGCAGAAATCCGATATCCGATAAAATTTGATATCAGATTTTATTAGTCATATTTTAGAGAGAGAGAGAGAGAGAGAGAGAGAGAGAGAGAGAGAGAGAAAGGGAGAGAGAGAGAGGGGGAGATGAGAGAGAGAGGAGGAGAGGGAGAGAGAGAGAGGGGGAGAAAGAGAGAGAGAGAGAGATTAGGAGAGAGAGAGAGAGAAAAAGAAAGAGAGAGAGAGGAAGAGAGGGAGGGAGAGAGAGAGAGAGAAAGAGAGAGGGGGAGAGAGAGGGAGAGAGAGAGACCATATGACCCCTTAGGACACAATATGACCCAAACCGACCCAATATGGTGTCATTAGGGGTCATATGGTGTCCTAAGAGGTCATAAGGGTTCATGATGTCTTAATCTCTCTCTCTCTCCCCTAATCTCTCTCTCCCTCTCCTTCTCTCTCTGTCTCCCCTAATCTCTCTCTCCCTCTCCTCTCTCTCTCTCCCCTAATCTCTCTTTATCCCTCTCCCCTAATCTCGCTCTCCCTTCCCCCTCCCCATCTCTCTCCCTCTGTCTCTCTGTCTCTCCCCTAATCTCTCTCTCTCTCTCTCTCTCTCTCTCTCTCTCTCTCTCTCTCTTTCTCTCTCTCTCTCTCTCCCTCTCTGCTAATCTCTTTATCCCTCTCTACCTTCCCTCTCCTCCCTCCCTCTCTCTCCATCTCTCTCTCACTTCCCCCCTCTCTCTGTCTCTGTCTCCCTCCCCCTCCCCATCTCTGCCTTCCCCCTCCCCATCTCTCTCTCTCTCTCTCTCTCTCTCTCTCTCTCTCTCTCTCTCTCTCTCTCTCTCTCTCTCTCTCTCTCTCTCTCTCTCTCTCTCTCTCCCTAAGCTCTCTCTATCCCTCCCCTCTCCCTCCCTCTTTCTCTCTCTCTCTCTTCCCCCACTTCCCCCTCTCCCTCTCCCTCTCCCTAATATCATATACAAATTTAGGGCCCGTCAATGTTTGATAATTTTGAGAACTTAGGGCACTCAAGGGACGATGCCGGTAGGGTATGCCCTTGAGCATTGGATCGAGTGGGGGGGCAAAATAGGAGCATGCGTAGGGTAATAATGCCTAATAGGACATGTCGGAGCTGACAGTTCGTCATCACGATGAGCAGAACAAGAAATCGGCCACGCGACAACATTCCATTGAGTAAGAATGACGATTTTTTCACCAACCAAAAAATTGCTGCCCTAATAAAACCCCGAGCATTTGACCAAGGTGGGGGGAAAAATAGGACCATGCATAGGGTAATAATGAATTGTATCAAGTATTGTTCATTAAATGAATTGTATTGTTCATTGAATGAATTGTATTGTATTGTTGATTAAATGAATTATATTGTTCATAAATTGTATTGTTCATTAAATGAACTGTATTGTATTGTTCCTTAAATGAATTATATTGTTCATTATCAAAACAACACTTACGATGAAATGAAATGAATTGTATTGTTCATTAAATAGCCATTATTAACCATTGTTAATTATTGGAATGAATATTAAAGATTTCCATGATAACACCGTGCACAGATGAGCAACAATTTATATGATCGAATATCAACTTCTGTATATATAAAAATGTCAAATGATTACAAATGTATGTCCATACACAAATATGGCATAAACACCAACTGAAACAAAATGTATGTCTAAATACATGAATGTATGTCCATATACAAAATATACATGCCAACTAGACATGTAAGCATCCCAAAACTATCTATAACATCCTTAGCTACTGATGGATCATCAAAATTGATCCTCTTCGCCGCACTGCTCAACTTTTGAAGGATCTTCAACAAGAAAAATAAACCACGATTAATCTTAGTTATATTATATAATTCACATTCAAAAAGTTAACATAAAAATGAACTATAATTGAACTATTTATGTTTACCTCATCTCCACGTTTTCTCTTCAGCTTTGCAGGACTCTTGATGTATGTCTTTGGTAGAGGAGGTATGTTTTGAATATTTTCATACACAACCTATATATGTTCAGAAATATGACATTGCTACAAGTTAGCATATAATTGTCACTGATAATAACAAATTATATCTACTAATCAAAAAATAAAATAAACACACATATACTCAAGGCATCTCTTCTTCTTCTTCAGGTATACTTGGTGTAGTCATCAAGGATGTGAAGCCAAGAATTCTCTGTATATATACACAACAAGTATATGAAACTATCAATCTATGTCTCGACATGTATAATCACTGTAAGTTATTTAATCTATTCATTCAATCATATTTGCATTCAATTACCTTTCCCTTGTCTCCAACTGCACTACCAGATCCTAAATCACACTGCCCCACACTGGTGCTGCTTGTTCCCTACAAGAGTAAAATAAGATATACATGCAAGTTACTACATAATCTAATTAATACCAATATAAATGATGAGCATGTATGTACAATAAAATACAAATGACTAGATGCAATAATATATGTACTATCAAGCTATCAAGGCCAAATGAAATGGCCAACAAGGTGCCCTCCTGAATCTGTCTCAACTCATCCTCGGTCATCAACTATTAAATAGACCATGTAAATATAAATTAGTACTTAATATAATCTAATTTATAGATATTTAATTAAAATATAACATGAACTATGAAAATATAAATCTTGCCACTACATCATTAATGTATGATGACAGTGCCTCCTTGCCTCTAGCATGTGAGGACTCCCCAGGGTATTCTCCAATCTGTCTAATAACATCTGGTGCATCATGCATCTCATGCACCTCATAATCTGCACTGTCCACAGGAGGATCAACAGGTTGTCCAACTGGACCCAAGCATACGTGCCCACACATGACACAACTATGGGGCACACATATCTGTGGAGACGAGGATGACATGTCAATGACACCAGATGCACTGCTACCATCAAGAGTAGGCTGAGCTACTTACGTAGCCTGAGAAACCAAAAGGTTACTCAAAGAGTGAATAACCGATATGGTTTGTGATGTCGCCTCACAAATAATATTAGGATGCTGCACTTCAGTTGGGGGATCAATAGGAGGGGGGGGGACATCTGGGCCCTAGACTACTCTAACTACCCTAGGTCTATTTTTGTTTAAAACAAACTCAGCATATAATTTTTTTATGAAATAGAAGGGGAAATCAAGATTGTTGTTGGGTGATTTGTCAAAAACCATCCATCAACGATCCAAAAAAATTTTCACAATCCCATCATTTGTCCACCATTTTATAGAAAGTTTTGTTTTTTTGGGATCTACGCGCTGACCAGTATGGGGATTGACAAACAATGAGGCGATTTCGGCTTTGGATATCTCGAGATCCTTGATATCCTTATATGACAAGCCATCTGCATATTTTTCCCTCATAGAATCTCGCCACGAAAGGGCGACATTGTGCTCCTCAGTCATGGTTTCCATACTTTTTATGATCGATGTGAAAGGATCAAACATTGGGTTTAAATGAGGGATCCTATCATATACTTCTACAATCCCCCTCAATATATTCAAATTTTGTGCAATCAAATCCTGAAGTGAGGGGGGGTTTGGCAAATGAGGGTTTGGTTGTTGCAGTTGTGGTTGGTCGGGGTTTTCATTGTTATCCCCCATTTTTAACCTAATTGAATGTAAACAATTAAATTTAGTTAACAAATTTAAACAATTAGGTATTTGATTTTAAAAAAACCTAGTTTTCATGAAAATCCCATATTTTCAATGAAAAATCAAATAAACATTAACAAAAAAAACAAAAAATGAATCAAAATGATTGAAAACGATAAAATTCTTACCTCTTAATCCATTTTTTAGCAATTTTTTGCCAAAACACTGGATATCGGGTGCACCGGATATCAGATTTTGATGAAATCGTGTGGCCCATGAGTTAAAAATGACTCATGAGCTGTCACTGTTGAAATATAAAAGTCTCAAAAAATCGGATATCATATAAAATCAGATATCCGATTTTTATACTTAAATTATTATTAAATAACATATATAATATAATAATATATTATATAATATATTATTATAATATATAATACGTATTGTATTATATTATATATATTATAAAATATAATATAATATAATATAATATTATATTATATATAATATAATATTGTATTATATAATACATATTATATAATATATTATTATATTATAATATAATACAATATAATATAATAATATATTATATAATATAATATTATATTATATAATATAATATTACATTATATTATATATAATATAATATAATAATATATTATATAATACGTATTATATAATATAATATAATATATTATAATATTATATTATATTATATATATTATAATATATAATATAGTATAATATTATATTATATAATACGTATTATATAATATATTATTATATTATAATATATTATTATATTATAATATAATATAATATAATAATATATTATATATTGTATAATATGTTTTTTAAATTAAAATTACAAATTAAAATATGATATCTGATAAAATCGGATATCCGATTAAATCGAATATCCAATTTTATCAAATATCCGATTTGCATAGGTAATTACGAGGCCAAGGTGTACTGACACCCAGGCCAAGCAAAAAGTAAACATAGATTTCTGCGTTTTTAGGTGAGTGAGGAAGGCTATTTTTTTCACATCACCACTTTTTGGCCCCCCTTGATCATGCACTAACCCACTAGCTCCACTTCATAGTTAGACTCATCCTTCCTTGAACCCCATTTGAATTTACCTCCTAATTCCCCAACTAAATAATATTCCCTTGATCAGGATGTAGTGCATTTATTTTAACCAAAATGTTGGTTGTCTAAATATTTCAATACTCATATGGAGATGTCCATATGGTATCTATCTCATATTCATGTGGCCAAGTAGGAGATTCAAACTTTGGAGGTTTTGGTTTTCAAGAAGGCACAGGAGTGGCCAGAGGAACCCCTCCATGTGGATATTTGGGAACCTATGAAAAAAGTGTTGGACACCTTTGACAATTCGAGGAATATAAAGGAGGTGTAAGATATAAAGATGGAAATGGGTTCGAAAAGGAGTTATCATCTTGAAGAAGAGGTTTCTAAGATGAAAGCGAATCAGGGGACCATTATTAAAAGTATCCAAGAAATAACTAATTATTGGAGGGATTTTTTCAAGAATACAATTACTACTATTCAAGTCCTGCAATAAGAACTCATAAGAGGAAATGAGAAGCAGTCAAGAATGGATGTGGTGCTTTCAGCCCACGGCAGTTCCCTAGTAGGTGCACAAAAGGTCGAAACACTCAATGAAGAATCTTGATCTAATCATTATTCTAATGAATGTTTTGGTCCCTATCCTTCACTTAATGAGGTGTCTTTCGAATACCATCTTTAGAATTTACTAAAAAAATGGTGGGACATTAAGGGCTTAAATTCTCTTAATGCTAGGTTACTAAATTGGAAATTAGCTAAATGGCTTCCACGCATAAACACTCTACTCCAAGGAATTGGTCCATATGATATATCTCACATCCACCAAGAAGGTAATCGATTGGCAGATCTTTTTGCTAATCTTGGTGTCAATTCAGACATGGCAGAAGTGATAGTGGATTCAACATCGATAAGTAAGGAGATTACGGATTTGAGAAAAAAAGACTTATTGGAAAAGAAATGTGATGGGGTTGGATAATGTCCTTGTAGATATGTGGTAGTGGATTCACACAAATTTTGGTAGGTTGTCTTCTCATACTCGCATCGATAGTGTTCTGAGCGACATGTGATAGGAAAGAGTGATAGAAGGACATATTTTTGAAGAATGAGTGATCTTGGAAGATTTGGCATGCGTTGCTCCAAATGGAAACATCTAGATCTCTAAGTGCCTATTAATTAGGTTTCTTCAAGTCTCGGCCTCATTGTGTGGAAAGGTAGTTAGTTGTGGCACAAAGCTTCTAAGTTTTTCGATGTGTAGTGCAAAATGGGAATATGGCTCCATTTCATAAGATAACAAACTCAGAGTAATGGTAGTTTTTAGATGGCCTACTGAAACTATGATTAATGTTAGAGAATTTTCTTTGGACACCATGCAGACCTTTAATGGTGGCACATGATTTGTATTTGGTCTAAGTCCGGTTCTTCCTTCTGGTGTGCATGTTTAGGCTCGAGTTTATGTATTCAGGGTGGTGGATGGGTAGTGGTGTTTTCTTTGTTTTTTACTATCAGGCTTTGATGGGAAACTTTTGTAATCTTTATATATTAATATAGAGCACTATCCCCATAAACGATAGCACTTACCATTTAAAAAAAATAAAAAATCTCTTAATGATAATTAGCTATCTATTGTTCATAATGTTTTGGTTTCTTCTCTCTTAATGTGTTTGTTATTTTTGGTTTTTGGATTTTTTCATGTCTCTTAATCTCACTACTCATCAAAATCAAGCTTTTTCCTTGATGGTTGACATCAAAAGGATTTGGGCTCTTACGTTGCTAATATAATAAAAAACTATATATTTTTTTTCTATTTTTAGGTTTGTTGGCATTGCATGAAGATTGCATTGAAGAAGTATATTAGGAAGTGTTTTCATTGATGTCAATAGCAACCGGTAATGAAGTAGTGAATATCAACTGATAACCCTATCCAGTTGAGAAGTAGAACCCTAACTGATGAAGCTTAGAGATTGGTTGTGATGATTTATGACTAAGTGATGATCAGTGATGAAGACACTATGAAAGAATGTTTCACATGATGAGTTTCGAGATGGTTTTGGCATGTAAAGATAACCATTTATCTTGGGAATGATCAAATTCATAGTATGAGTAAAAAACGTGTGTTGTGTTACAAGATTCAAAATATGATGATACGGGAGCGGTTGTAGATACGGGAGCGGTTGAACTGATGTGTTTGTAATCTCTATGAGAATTTTAGGGATTTTGTTGTGTTACCGAGCTAATGTATTTGTTTATAAGGTCGATGGATTGATTGAATGAGTGGTTGGAAAATTTGATTAACTATGAAAGTGATTGTTGTTGAACTGGGAGGTGTGTCTGTATAATTATGTGAAGGCATATAGGAAGGTAAAGGATTTGATTTAGCAAGGAAATGTTATTTCCAGATCGGGCAAAGAAGCTATTGTTCTCTAACCATTACATCATTGTGAAATCCCCTCACAGGCTAAGCTCTAATAGGCTTGTTGTTGAAATCCTCTAACCAGGTGATCCATTAGCTTTGACTTGAAATCATCCATTGAGGTTACCTTTAACAGGGTATTTATAGTCAATCCCTTAACTGGGTGGTCCTTAACTGGATATGTTCCTAACAAATTTTTTTTGTATAAGCTTCTAACCAATCTTGGCTCCTAATAGGGTGAACTTCAAGAGAGTTCAAAGAATACTTGTGGGTATTCATCCCCACCATGGTTTTTCCCATTTGGGTTTCCACATGAAAAATCATTGTGTCAAGTGGTGAATGATTTTGTGGATGTGTTTTTGGTATGGTTGATATGAATGATTGGTAAATCTGCATAGATATATCTAAATGATTGGAAATGATCTAAAATATGTTATTATTAATATTAGTGAAGTGGTTTAAGTTTTTGGTCAAAGGATATTTAAGTTTCAGATCTGTTGCATTATATCGCCAAAGTATTAGGTCAACCAGTAAGGTTTAATAGTGCAGCTGTAGATTTGTTAAAGTGACTAAACCAGAAAACTTTGTGAGTTGATTCTTAGATGAAAATAAATTTGGTAAAAATTTAGTTTATACTTCAACTACTGATTCAGCCCCCCTTTCAGTGGTTCACCGGGTCTTTATAATTTCATCATATTATCAAGGTCATGTGCTATTTTTTATGTCAAGACATAAGACGAGGACATGCATCATGATCTAATTTAATCCTCACTTATGTTTTCATCTAGATTAACCTTTTATTATTTTCATTTTATAAGCATTCACAATTTTTATTGTAAATATTCAATCCAACATAATATTCATTTAATACAAACTCATATTAATATATGCTTCTTTAAATAAAATAAATTACCAAGTTTGTATATAACACTCTATTTTTTCTCTCTATGTGATAGGAGTTATGGTTGTAGGTGATTTTTGGGAGCTATGGGGTTGATCAATCAACTCTTGCAAGAGATAGTGAAGCTAGATTAAAATGATGTTTCTCCTTTACAAATTCTTAAGTATGTCCATCACCTATTAAATTATTTGGGTAGCAGTTCTGACTAATGTTTTCATTAATTCTTTATCTTATACTTCACATTAGGCTTTCAATTTAGTAGTTCTATATGGATTTCCACCACCATCATTTTCTTTAGGATGGGATCTATATTTAGTAGTATAAGGGATGATGGGAGGTAACTACAAAGAAGTGTTTTTTTTCTTTTTTCTAATTGTATCCTTCATGCCAATCCTTTAGTAAAGGTTGACAAGAAATATATTTAACAACTTTTTCATTTGACCATTTTTTTTCTTCTCTTCAACATAAGCATGGATCTTATATTATATTAATGACTTTTTCTACAATGGATTAAATTGAAGGAGTGGCTATGATTGAATAGATGGATAAGCTTCATCAACTATCTCTTTACAATCATTTACCATATTAGGAATGTCCCATCCCAACTTGATTCTTCCCATTTGATCAAAACTATTAATCTCATATGTATTCCCCCCTAACTTCAAATTCATCTCCAGAATCTTTTGAATAATCTTCTAGATTAGGGTAATGGCCATAAGGTGTTCTAGTGTATAAATTAAATTTGACTTAGTTCTTTCTAGCATAAGACACCCTAGTTATAAATAGATGAAAAATAAACTTCAATAGTAGTCTAGCCATGTTTTGACTATCTATAGTGTATTTGCAAGTGCAATAGGTTTTAATGTACAAGGAAAGGATTTTCTTTTTCATTTTAGAGCAATTCTTGATTACTTATCCCATTTTATTGTATACTACAATATAAATATGGAGTAATCAATAACATATCAAGAAAATCACTACATGTGTGTGATCAATTTGAATAAAACTCTCATATATTCTTGATATGATCTCCCACTCATGTTCAATTGTATTCTGATTATTTGTTAAATCATCCTCATCTTCAAAATCATTGTGATTTTCAATTTCATCTAAAATAATCCTCTATTCCAAATGCCAAGGATTATAATTGAGTGACTCCCAATTTGATATAACTATATTATCATCAAGTCCAATATCTCTTTGTATTTATAAAATGGCTTGTACAACAATAACTCCAACCAACAAAAATCAACCTGTAATGCCCCGCCAGGAAACCCCTAAGGGATTAAGCCAAAACACAAGAATAGAGTGCAATATTTTTTTTTTTAAAGTTACACCACATTAAGATACAACATGATATCAAAGATTCAGATTACATAGCGGAAGACATCAACCAACACCTAAAGAGTTTCCCAACGAGATTACTTAATTATCACAATTTCCTTAACTCACACAATTAATCCAATAACTGATTGCCTTAATAACGAGATAATACATAATCAGGATAAATCCTTTCAAACGATGGAAATATAAATCACAAGCAAGGATTCATCCATTAAGATCCATTCATTATTTCCATTCAAGCTTTTCATTTAAATTACAAACCATACATCTAACATTCTAATACACTAGGATTTCATCATAACATAAGAGATCTTTCCAAGCATATTTACATTTCTTAACAACAACTGAGTATAATTTATTACTCTAAGTTACATTCTTTCATATTCCAACTTATTGCATTTTAAAAGATGATTACATACGGGCATCTACGATAAATCACATCTAAACCATTTATGCATTTGATCAACATGGCATACAAGAAAGAACTGAGTATAAGCATTTATAGTTAATTCCAATTACCCACTTAACCATTCTAACATAAGATATCATACATGATAAAGCTGAATAAAGGAAACATAAGAGAATACATCACATAACACCATAATGATCTCGGAGTTCACCCCTAAAGGGCTACATCTCTGGGTCTGCTCAACTGCAAGACCCCTCTGATAATTAATAAAGTTAAGAATACAAGAGGTTACACCATACAATCCAGCCATCAAGGCGATACATAAACAATATACAAATGACCACATCGGTCCATAATACATACACGATCCCTGAAAAGAACAGGATCCAGCTGAACATAATCAAAGCTAAAACAAGAGGTCCATGAGAGCATCCATAAAACTGAGCCATCACCACCCAAGGTCTAACATGAAACCGACACTCACAAGGGCAGAGACAAAAAGATGACTCACAAAGGTACTCCTAACAGGACAAAATGACACACACTAGCGAACGTAGGGACAAGTGTCATCACACGACCTGGTATGGATACCATGGCAAGTCTTCATAGGTCCCGGCCCCATACACTGGGTCACCCTAGCAACCTAATCCGAGCTTCCGGCCCATCCAAGCCTCATGTGGACCCACACACCCTCTCGTGATGACAAGGATGGTGGTTTGCCATTTCAGGCCTTCTCACAGCATGTCGAATCTATGATAGCACTCGTCCCATGTGTGAGGCACAATTATCTTAATTAGAGATTATATTCTAATCTACTTAGGTTATCACTTATTAGACTCACTTTCGACGGGTTACCCAGCAGCCACTTTGGGCGCGGCCCCCAATCGAAAGCCACTTTCCCATACGACACTAGAACAAACTCCAACGAACTCAAAAAACCAAGGGATACACATGGTCAGACGAACTGAGTTCAAGAAGGGAGATACGATCATCTGGTCAACACGACTCAAAGCTAATCACTTACTGACGGTACTCTAATCTAGAGACCTGACAAACTAAGGTCAACCATGAATCATCATTCAACTCACACACAAGGAGGATATGACCAACCATGACAACATCACAATACAACAGTCAACTCGGAAATCAAGGACTGAAGCAGGTACCCCAAATCAATCCATACGACAGGGTCCTACTAAACAAAGCAAAACATGCCATTTCATAATTAAAGGCGAATACAAAAATTAAACTCGCAAGGCAATAATCAGAAAAGACAATATTCCTCATTTGATTTAAACATTAAAATCGATCAAGTTTTCTACATGATCTAAAAATAGGTTACAGTTATCTACCTCATCAAGGGATAATTTGTTCTTGGTTTTCTAACTCCTAAGGTTCAAAGCATCGAACAGGCATATAAAGCCATAAAGAGTTTTTAAACCAATTCATATTAATAAATCTCAGACAACCATTAATCAACTAAAATAAGATATTTAATCTCCAACAAAACATCATAGACATACTGGACTAAAACCGACTTCTACAATCTCGTATTTCAACGATCTTCCAATAACATATTATTCTCTATTATTTTTAAACAATACTACCTCAATTAGCCAAGTGCTCTAATTAGCTAGAAGGTAGGATCTAGGTTTATTAATCCAAGATCAGACAAAATATAGTCAACAATATTCAATTGCAAAAATCAATAGTTTTAGAACTTAATCAGAAAAAGAGCATAAGTCATGAAATGAGACTGAATAATGACTAACTTACAAACTCCATTATAGAATTAATCAACACCAATTATCGTTTATCATTCTTTTGCTACCTTAATCAAGATTAAGTAGTAATTGATACTCAACATTTAAAATAACATACATTAACAACATATCATTTGCATTTTCTTTTTTTTTGTTGAATGATAAAAAAAAAACACACAAAAAAAAACAGTTAATAAACCATTTTTTTTTTTAAAACCAAAGAAAAACGCATTATAAAGTTTAGAGGAGAGGCGAGGCGGCCGTGCCCTAACCCTAGCCGAGGGAAAGGGGCGGCGGTGCTCGCGGGCCACACCACGGTGGTGCCCGCAGGTGCCGTGGCGCCCTGTGGCCACCGCGGCCACCGCCGTGGGCCGCAGCCGTAGCAAACAACACCAGCGAGCGGGGGTAACAAACGGTGTGCGAGCGGCAATAAACAAAGAACGCGCATGGGACGAGGGGAGGAAGTGGGGGGACGCGCGGGGGAGAGGGGAGGAGGAGCGGGTGGAGCTCCGCTTCCTGCCCTCCACCCCAACAACAGTCCGCTAAACAAATAAAAACGCACGAATTACATAATAAACAAAATACGCCCAGTTCGAACATAAAATAATATAGTTCAAACTTAAAATAAAATATTTTCTGATTACACAGTTCGAACTTGGCTAAAAACGCCATACCCAAATATGTTTTAATAAATTTCGATTTGCCATGATCTTGGTTTAAACGAACTGCGTTAGGATCATTTTTTTTTTGATGGTTTTGCTCATCCACAACAAACACTCAAGGGTTTCAAATGCCCAAAGGAAAAAGAGGAATTAACAACACCTCAAACACTTCCAGCCAAGCTGGTTAATTTACCAAAACAAATCATAAGCATGGCATTCGAAGGAGAATCCAAAACCAAGATAAAACCCCCATTTTCATTTTAAACAAAAACTAGAAATGAGAGTTGGATCCTACCTGATCTCGCGTTCCTGGCAAGATCGGCTGAAGAATCCCAGTCTCAGCTGCCAAAGCCTCCAATTTTCCATCTCCAATCCAAAACTTCCCAAAAATGTCCATCCCTCCATTTTTCCCCAAATTTGGGTTATATGGAAGAGTTGACCCAAAAATTCCATTTTTGGAATTAAAAATCTTTATTTACAAAAATACTCAAAAAAATTCATTCTTTTCAAGTCTAGCAACAATTTAACTTGCTTTTCCAATTCAAATCGATTTCCTCAATCAAATCTAATTTAGCCGATCTAATTTAATAATCCAACAGAATGCAGTCAACCTATTGCGATAATAAAAACAAAACTTTCTTTTTCGACAGCATATATAAAATGCATTAAATATTCCAGATCAGTCATTTAATCGAATTCACTCCCAATATAAAATAAGCAATTCATATCAACGAAAATCGCATAATGAATACCCGATTAATTTAATCCATTAGTCTTCAATGCACAAACGCATAAATAATCTAAATAATTACTAAGGACTAATTAATCAATTAACCAAACACACCAGGCACGCAAATCGAGAAAGCCAACCAACAGACGACTCGCAAACCCGAACAAGAAGGGGATTACCGACGACGACTGGCGATGCTCACTAGAGCACGACTAAGGTCAACTAGGGTCTTACGACCACCTAATCCAACTCTAAGGATTAAAAGAGGTACACTCAAACCTGCAATCCGAGTGAAGAAGAACTTCGCACTCAAGCGGCATTGCACCTGAAATTTCCTGCAACCAAGATCATACATGGATACATATATAAAATTTAATGAAAGCGTTAGTCCGATACTAATATCATGAAATAGTAACACTGAATAACTGGCATATAACTAGTGAGAAAATCACATCAATAGCTATGCGTAAAATCAACATCTGACTATAACATAATATTACGATAAACTAATCAAGATTAAACCAAGGTTAGAGATTGATTAGGGCAGGGGTACTACATTCTCCCCCCCTAGGTTCCGACTTACTCCTGGAAGGCTAGATGGAGAACATGTCGTACGCATCAGCCCTGAAACTCATTCAACAAAGATCAAATTGCACATAGAAATCTTTCCATAAATAAATGAAATATTACTGCAAAATTCTTTACAAACGCCATTATCCATTGGCGAGATACATCTAAAACCATACATTCCTTAAAATATTCTAGGATTTATCCACAATCATAGCAGAGAAACAAGAATTTCTTCCTTTCATTACACCAAATTTAAGCATTGCAAAGAGGTAAACAACAATTACCATAATCATCGACCAAAAATGACAAGAAAACATGCCATAATGATCAATTTCCTTTACCAATCCATCTTTCACATAAGATTTTATAACATAGAACCAGCTCAAAATATCAATTTCTATAACCAAATTAACTTTCAAGAAATGAGAGCAACAAAAATAACTCAATTGATTACACTTGCCAGGCATAAGAACACCTTTCCAAAGACTATGTCCCATAACATAGTGACAAGTTAACACTATTTACTCCATGATACAAATAATAACCATCCACATAACTGGAATGCATAACAGAAAAGGCCACATGTGAGCATGTCTAATGCTCGGTCAAAGATAACATGCACGATCAGCATCTCTATGCCTGATCTCAGAACTACAATATGATCATAAATATCCAATATCTCACTCAAGGGCTTGGTGGTGCTAGGCACACCTTAGCGGTGCTACCTTCCATACAAGACCTTTGTGAATATCCCTTGTTGAACAAGGTGGTTAGCCTCCAAGAGATAGTCACCACACAAGGTGGGTAGTGGGTACTAGCTGCATCACAGCCTCACATACCCCCATCCTCACGGTTCCCTATATCTACTTCCTCGCACACACTCTACCAATTCCGTATCATACGTCCTTGGAGAGGAATTTCACATATCGACACAAGACCAGCATCCAAAAACAATAATGATAAACCAGTTTAGCTACCAAAGTACAGATGAATAAAGATAATAAATCATCAATTCCAATGGTAAAGCAAGGAAATAATCCGGAATTTCAACACCAAATCAAAGTGTAAAAGATCACAAGATCGTAGCTAAACCTTCACAATCAAAGTAAAATAAATTGCTGGTCCCCAAAGGAACATAAAGAATATCACAATTGCACACAACATCACTATGTGACTAACATCTAGCCACCAACGAGGAAGGAAGGAACAACTGACTAGCTATTGCAGTAGCTCATCATGTGGTGCAACATAGTCACACTATCCACATGGCATGGTGGTGTGCACCTCGACATCACCCCGCATCACGTCGTCACGTGGCATGACAATACCCCAAGTGGAGAAAACACACAATGGACGTATCCCGCATGGTAGTGCACCTCGCGAAAAAAGCACGCGCAAGCCACATCCCGCATAGCGACGTATCTAGAAGGATACTCACCGTAAGTCAGAGGTATACATGACTATGGTCCACCCACATGCCCACCAACACATACTAATTGGCAGCACGTGTGAATAAACCTACCTTTCATGAAGACAAGGGAAAGGATCCTCCAAATCATACCATCACTATACACAAGGATCACCATCCAAACTGCTCAAATAAGGAAGAGGAATAGGCTGACACACATAAACCTATAAATAGGTTCATCAAAGGGAAAGTATTGAGTACACCTTGATACAGTTTAGTAGTACAACTATATCATTCCTCGAAGTAGAGAAGCTAAAGTCGCTTCGCGCCGACATTATTCGTACGCCAATCCATACTATTCAAGGAACGGTCGCTTCGAATACTACCCCTTAACATACTGAGTTACCCACAACCCAAGGTTTGGTACTCAGTAGGGAACAATTAAGCAACATCACATAAACAGTATGGTTTCCCATACTCATAAGCAACATATCCTCCATGGTTGATTACTTCACCAATCCATGGGCACAATTAATAAGCATTGGTTTCTCACAATACACACAAATACACCAATACTGGTTTAGTCACATTTACGGGGAGTACTTTTCAGTACGCTAACATCTATTCAAGGAAGATTTCAATTATGCTTTCTATATAAATAACTGAATCAAATTTACTCTAGATTAAGTACTGAATTCATTAACAATTCACAATTATATAAGGGATTAACATCATTCCTATAGCTTCCTCGAATCTCACTAAGCATTCATAATTAAATTACTAGCTAAGAAAATTCATTTCTAAAGCTTAAGACTTTCATCTATCACTATGAAGCCAAAAGCAAACAACAATTTCACATGTTTTATAAACATTCTATTTAAATCAATGCATTCTTTAATACCATTTCTAAAAATCTCATGATTAGGCAAAGAGAAGGGAAAGAGAGTTTGATAACCAAACTATTTCCTACCCAGACACAAGATCAATCAAGATCGCGCTACAATATTAAATTTCTCACTATAAGCCTATCATTACAATTATACGGTTTTCATTTCACTACCGTTTAGAAGGATGACAACCAGTCTAACAAAACCATTTCCAATGATTATGGTTGCAACCAGAGGTTCTAGTTTTCCAAACAAAACAGCGATCAAGAGAGGCAATCTTTTCGATAATGCAAGACCTCTTAAGAACACTCACATATAATAATACAATATAGACACATGTCATAATTTGCAACCTATTAGAGAGGATCACATTATGATCAGAGATAAGCAAAGAGCTATTAACCAAATAAAACATATTAATGCATGCACATCAAACAAGCTTTTTCCTTCGCACTTTCTAAACACATTAAGGTAATTCACATACCCAAAAGTGAGTTCAATGGAGCATTTACTAAAATAAATCTTCAATCAAATTGGTTTAATGAAACACATAAGACAATCTTTCGGAAAACACATTATTACTCTCTCGAAGCTACAATAACATGCTCTTTTTTAACACTTCTACAAACCAAGCAGTTTCACATAATTCAACTATTCGCATAGAAATGCACCTTACTAAGATAGAAATTAATCATGCTACTCCTACAAGATACACATGGAGAATTCTTTTAACGTACATATACAGTTTTCTCCCAATAACCAAAATAAATTTTTAAACCCATAGCCCTTTTAATAATCTAAAAACATGAGCGACATAAGGCTCACACAAGGGTTCAAGAAGTCACACCCTTTTCTCTTGCAAACAAGAAACTCAAATCAAAGATAATTACACATATCTTAACCATTTTAATTTCCAGAAAGAAGAGAGGAATGGTGATGATATTTTAATTTCTACAAAATAAGCATTCAATAATTGCCATACTAGTCCTTCAAGTGGACAACACTAAGCTAGATCATAATTTTAACCAAACACAATTCGCACTTCCAGATTCAAGACAAGCACGGACCAATCCAAATGGGTTAGTCTAAAGAGTACAACACTCAATAAGGGAAGGTACATATGACTCTCTTTCAAATAAGAGTAATCGTAGACCAAGACATCAATAAGCACACAATGCATAAATAAACACTCAAACACCAAATCCAAGAAGGCAAAAACAAGGTGTGAACACACACGTTACACACCAGCTAAGGTCTGCTCAATCACTCACATGCAAAAGGAGGACAAGCATACACATGAGGTCGATACACCTCACACAAATAGAGGGCACACGCGACACCAGAGATCCCAATGTTTGCAACATAGGCTCTGATACCAAATGTAATGCCCCGCCAGGAAACCCCGAAGGGATTAAGCCAAAACACAAGAATAGAGTGCAATATTTTTTTTTTTAAAGTTACACCACATTAAGATACAACATGATATCAAAGATTCAGATTACATAGCGGAAGACATCAACCAACACCTAAAGAGTTTCCCAACGAGATTACTTAATTATCACAATTTCCTTAACTCACACAATTAATCCAATAACTGATTGCCTTAATAACGAGATAATACATAATCAGGATAAATCCTTTCAAAAGATGGAAATATAAATCACAAGCAAGGATTCATCCATTAAGATCCATTCATAATTTCCATTCAAGCTTTTCATTTAAATTACAAACCATACATCTAACATTCTAATACACTAGGATTTCATCATAACATAAGAGATCTTTCCAAGCATATTTAAATTTCTTAACAACAACTGAGTATAATTTATTACTCTAAGTTACATTCTTTCATATTCCAACTTATTGCATTTTAAAAGATGATTACATATGGGCATCTACGATAAATCACATCTAAACCATTTATGCATTTGATCAACATGGCATACAAGAAAGAACTGAGTATAAGCATTTATAGTTAATTCCAATTACGCACTTAACCATTCTAACATAAGAGATCATACATGATAAAGCTGAATAAAGGAAACATAAGAGAATACATGACATAACACCATAATGATCTCGGAGTTCACCCCTAAAGGGCTACATCTCCGGGTCTGCTCAACTGCAAGACCCCTCTGATAATTAATAAAGTTAAGAATACAAGAGGTTACACCATACAATCCATCCATCAAGGCGATACATAAACAATATACAAATGACCACATCGGTCCATAATACATACACGATCCCTGAAAAGAACAGGATCCAGCTGAACATAATCAAAGCTAAAACAAGAGGTCCATGAGAGCATCCATAAAACTGAGCCATCACCACCCAAGGTCTAACATGAAACCGACACTCACAAGGGCAGAGACAAAAAGACGACTCACAAAGGTACTCCTAACAGGACAAAACGACACACACTAGCGAACGTAGGGACAAGTGTCATCACACGACCTGGTATGGATACCATGGCAAGTCTTCATAGGTCCCGGCCCCATACACTGGGTCACCCTGGCAACCTAATCCGAGCTTCCGGCCCATCCAAGCCTCATGTGGACCCACACACCCTCTCGTGATGACAAGGATGGTGGTTTTCCATTTCAGGCCTTCTCACAGCATGTCGAATCTATGATAGCACTCGTCCCATGTGTGAGGCACAATTATCTTAATTAGAGATTATATTCTAATCTACTTAGGTTATCACTTATTAGACTCACTTTCAACGGGTTACCCAGCAGCCACTTTGGGCGCGGCCCCCAATCGAAAGCCACTTTCCCATACGACACTAGAACAAACTCCAACGAACTCAAAAAACCAAGGGATACACATGGTCAGACGAACGGAGTTCAAGAAGGGAGATACGATCATCTGGTCAACACGACTCAAAGATAATCACTTACTGACGGTACTCTAATCTAGAGACCTGACAAACTAAGGTCAACCATGAATCATCATTCAACTCACACACAAGGAGGATATGACCAACCATGACAACATCACAATACAACAGTCAACTCGGAAATCGAGGACTGAAGCAGGTACCCCAAATCAATCCATACGACAGGGTCCTACTAAACAAAGCAAAACATGCCATTTCATAATTAAAGGCGAATACAAAAATTAAACTCGCAAGGCAATAATCAGAAAAGACAATATTCCTCAATTGATTTAAACATTAAAATCGATCAAGTTTTCTACATGATCTAAAAACAGGTTACAGTTATCTACCTCATCAAGGGATAATTTGTTCTTGGTTTTCTAACTCCTAAGGTTCAAAGCATCGAACAGGCATATAAAGCCATAAAGAGTTTTTAAACCAATTCATATTAATAAATCTCAGACAACCATTAATCAACTAAAATAATATATTTAATCTCCAACAAAACATCATAGACATACTGGACTAAAACCGACTTCTACAATCTCGTATTTCAACGATCTTCCAATAACATATTATTCTCTATTATTTTTAAACAATACTACCTCAATTAGCCAAGTGCTCTAATTAGCTAGAAGGTAGGATCTAGGTTTATTAATCCAAGATCAGACAAAATATAGTCAACAATATTCAATTGCGAAAATCAATAGTTTTAGAACTTAATCAGAAAAAGAGCATAAGTCATGAAATGAGACTGAATAATGACTAACTTACAAACTCCATTATAGAATTAATCAACACCAATTATGGATTATCATTCTTTTGCTACCTTAATCAAGATTAAGTACTAATTGATACTCAACATTTAAAATAACATACATTAACAACATATCATTTGCATTTTCTTTTTTTTTGTTGAATGATAAAAAAAAAACACACACAAAAAAAAAAACATTTAATAAACCATTTTTTTTTTTAAAACCAAAGAAAAACGCATTATAAAGTTTAGAGGAGAGGCGAGGCGGCCGTGCCCTAACCCTAGCCGAGGGAAAGGGGCGGCGGCGCTCGCGGGCCGCACCACGGTGGTGCTCGCAGGTGCCGCGGCGCCCTGCGGCCACCGCCGTGGGCCGCAGTCGTAGCAAACAACACCGGCGAGCGGGGGTAACAAACGGTGTGCGAGCGGCAATAAACAAAGAATGCGCGTGGGATGAGGGGAGGAAGTGGGGGGACGCGCGGGGGAGAGGGGAGGAGGAGCGGGTGGAGCTCCACTCCCCGCCCTCCACCCCAACAACAGTCCGCTAAACAAATAAAAACGCACGGATTACATAATAAACAAAATACGCCCAGTTCGAACATAAAATAATATAGTTCGAACTTAAAATAAAATATTTTCCGATTACACAGTTCGAACTTGGCTAAAAACGCCATACCCAAATATGTTTTAATAAATTTCGATTCGCCATGATCTTGGTTTAAATGAACTGCGTTAGGATCATTTTTTTTTTGATGGTTTTGCTCATCCACAACAAACACTCAAGGGTTTCAAACGCCCAAAGGAAAAAGAGGAATTAACAACACCTCAAACACTTCCAGCCAAGCTGGTTAATTTACCAAAACAAATCATAAGCATGGCATTCGAAGGAGAATCCAAAACCAAGATAAAACCCCCATTTTCATTTTAAACAAAAACTAGAAATGAGAGTTGGATCCTACCTGATCTCGCGTTCCTGGCAAGATCGGCTGAAGAATCCCAGTCTCAGCTGCCAAAGCCTCCAATTTTCCATCTCCAATCCAAAACTTCCCAAAAATGTCCATCCCTCCATTTTTCCCCAAATTTGGGTTATATGGAAGAGTTGACCCAAAAATTCCATTTTTGGAATTAAAAATCTTTATTTACAAAAATACTCAAAAAAATTCATTCTTTTCAACTCTAGCAACAATTTAACTTGCTTTTCTAATTCAAATCGATTTCCTCAATCAAATCTAATTTAGCCGATCTAATTTAATAATCCAACAGAATATAGTCAACCTATTGCGATAATAAAAACAAAACTTTCTTTTTCGACAGCATATATAAAATGCATTAAATATTCAAGATCAGTCATTTAATCGAATTCACTCCCAATATAAAATAAGCAATTCATATCAACGAAAATCGCATAATGAATACCCAATTAATTTAATCCATTAGTCTTCAATGCACAAACGCATAAATAATCTAAATAATTACTAAGGACTAATTAATCAATTAACCAAACACACCAGGCACACAAATCGAGAAAGACAACCAACAGACGACTCGCAAACCCGAACAAGAAGGGGATTACCGACGACAACTGGCGATGCTCACTAGAGCACGACTAAGGTCAACTAGGGTCTTACGACCACCTAATCCAACTCTAAGGATTAAAAGAGGTACACTCAAACCTGCAATCCGAGTGAAGAAGAACTTCGCACTCAAGCGGCATTGCACCTGAAATTTCCTGCAACCAAGATCATAAATGGATACATATATAAAATTTAATGAAAGCGTTAGTCCGATACTAATATCACGAAATAGTAACACTGAATAACTGGCATATAACTAGTGAGAAAATCACATCAATAGCTATGCGTAAAATCAACATCTGACTATAACATAATATTACGATAAACTAATCAAGATTAAACCAAGGTTAGAGATTGATTAGGGCAGGGGTACTACACAACCCATTATTATACATTTAATATATTACAATTATTAAATACAAATATGTGTTGGATTTATCTTTTATTAGTTAATAATTATTTATTTAATTATTAGTGTATTATTCTCCATGCTTAAGCTAAACTTAGGAATCTTATAATTCTTTAGGGTTTTCTCCTTTAGGGTTTCGAGTATCCTTTTATAAGGATTATCTCTTTGTTTTTTTATAATAACTGTAATTATTGAATTGTATTCTTGTTGTACAATCAATATGACAACTCTTTTCTGGATCTCTGAATTCTGGCCTCCATAACTTTTTTGCTTCTCTCCTTCTGTGACAGGTTTGCGTGCAGGTGATCTTTGAGAGTTGGAGAGTTGATTTTTCTTCAACTTCAATATGGTATCAGAGCTCCAGATCTGCATGCCCCTTGTCTCTTCATGAGAGATTTTGGGCTTTGTTCTTCAGATCTATGTATTTAGAGGTTTGCGCTGGTGTTTTTTTTCCATTTCTGGGGGTAGCTTATTTTTTGGTACATTTTAGTGCCAAAAGGACCTCACAGTTGGATTTAGAAGGTTGATTCCATGAATTTTGATATATAATTTTGATTTTTTCTTGGCACATTTTTTGATGCATGAAAATCTGTATGGTTGTACCTGCAAATGCGTCAAAAGATTTTTATTTTTTTTACCCTCTTTATGCCCTACAAGAGGGCTTTTTTTCTTTTGGCTGTAAATTGGTCATACGGAGGTGTTTTTTCAAAAACCTTATATCATCGGAAAGTTCTTTTTGAGTTCTATCCAAATCTAGAGGTTTGAATGTTTTCTTTTTCTTTTTTGATGGCTTTTTTTCTGTCAAAGCGAGAGGTTCATTTCTTCACTCCGGGAGACATAACTTGAGCATTTGAAATTTGTTTTTCAAAAACTTTATATCGTTGGAAATTTGGTTTTGTGTTCTTTCCATTCATATGAGTTTTTTTTGAGTAGGATGTCTCGTCTTTGGCTGTTCTCTCTATTTTCAGTTTTCTATCTCTTCTGATCATTGGATTATTTTATTTAAGGAAACACACTGAGATAAAGTGTCGTCATGCATTGTATACTTGGGATCTTGCAAATCTTGTGCCTTATTGTATTGTGCCTTATTGTACATGCAAATGTTGTGTGTCAAGTGAGTGTTCCTTCCATGACACTATGTACTTTCTCTGCACCTTCGATGTTCTTGGTTCTTCGTCATGTAGTTCTTGTTGGCCATTCTTTTCAGTGTACCTATCCCTCTCCCTTTTTAGCATTATGGGGATATTTGTCCTGTTCGTTCTAATGCTTCCTTGGTTCGATTGATCAACTCTTCAGGCTTTGGTGTTTCATGCCATCTGTATCTTCAAGTTCAGTTGTTTTCCTTTGTTTGCCATTTGATTCATGTAGTGTCATTTGAGGGCACTCATGTAGATTACAGTCTTCTCTACCTGGTCTTGTTCTATTTCAATGGAGGTTGTTTAGATCAATAGTTACTGTTCCACAATGTTTGTGGCTATTTTATGCTTCAGTGGTATTCTTCATTCTCTTCTTTTTGTTCCTATCTTTTGGAACACTCTTGTTTGGAGGCTTCTTAGTCCTTCACTTGAGCTTTCATCTTTTCTTGGAGAGAACTTTTATTCCCACAGGGTTTTCTCCTCTTTCTCAAATTTACAAAGATTTTATTGTATTTGGGTACCTCATCAGGCCTAGTTGTCAGGACCCATTTTCATTTTCTTGCATTTTTTACATTTTTTTTTACTCCTTGGTTGTCTTTTAGCTACTCCCTAAGTTCATCTTAAGGGGGGGTGTTGGAGTTATCTTTTCTTAGCTAATAATTATTTATTTAATTATTAGTCTATTATACTCCATGCTTAAGCTAAACCTAGGAATCTTATAATTCTTTAGGGTTTTCTCCTTTAAGGTTTCGAGTATCCTTTTATAAGGATTCTCTCTTTGTATTTTCATAACAACTATAATTATTGAATTGCATTCTTGTTGCACATTCAATATGACTCCTTTTTTCTAGATCTCTGAATTTTGGCCTCCATAGCTTTTTTGCTTCTCTCCTTCTATGACAGGTTTGCATGTAGGTGATCTTTGGGAGCTGTAAAGTTGATTTTTCTTCAACTTCAATAATATTATATATTATATTATTTAAACTAATACACGACAATTCAATAATTTTATATGAAAAAATATAAAATTAAGTTATAATCTACTCATTAAACAAAATCAAAGAATTATTCTTCGAAGGTTATGGAATCTTCAAACACTTAAATTTAAAATAATAAAATATATCTTTAAGATATTAAGTGACATTGAAAAAAAATGATTTCATTTTTGAAATAAGAACATTAAAAATTACAAATTTAAACCATCCAAATAAGATTTATTAATATATATAATATATTATATTTACACAATATTAATAAAAATGTTATATACATTATATATTTAGTGTCTCCTTATATTTATTATCTAAATAAAAATATAATATATACTATATATTTAGTGTCTAAAATGCCTCAAATTGACTTATCAACTAAAACACCTGAAGTGAAATCCTAAGTTCTAGGTTCCCTTCTATTTCTCTTAAGGTAAACATACTAAATGCATCATTTACTCCTATAGTCTTTATTTCTAGTCTCTTGCTCGAATTGAGCGTAACAATCATAGATCGACATAATATTATCATACAAGTTACATATGTTTATACGTAGGTTCAATTATTCATAGCAGCAATTGCATAGAACTAAAAGACATATACAAGTACCTATTTTTAAAGAGTTTGTACAAATATTCTCCCTTTCAGATATTTGTGAACTTGAGAGTTTACCTTTATTTTGGCAATTTTAATCAAAATTGGTAATAATATTCATGCATGTTACATAATTTTTTATTTATTTATTTTAGAAGTAGTGGCTTCTTGTTTTAATATTTACTAAAATAATGTTGAATTTAAGATACAAATGTATCAAGTTTAGTTTCAATTGGGAGCATCTGTTAAAGATCACAATCAATCCATACTCAAAGTTATGAAGATAATTGCAAAAGACCTCGTGTTTAATTCTCTTGAAAAAAGATGACAACTTTCTTATTGTAATTTGCAAGTTTCTCTTGTATTGTTTTCTTGGAAGGGTTTGTTCAGCTTTGTATGATCTTGTTGTAGCTGTAGTCAAATTTATTATGTCCTTTGAAAATTTTGTGTCTCATTATAATTATTTCTTTATTAATATAAATGCATTTTTGTAAAAAAAGAGGTTTTCTTTGCATAACATGAGCAATATAATGAGATTTTGACTATCTATACAAGCCACCATTTTATCATTCATAGTTTTATCCTCTATAGTGTTTGGATTATGGTGATTGATACAAGCTGGAACCAAATCAATAGATTTTGCTGCCTTCAGATAACTTACAGAGCGAGCGAGCCCACTAGCAAAAATGCCTTCAAACATTAGTGTTATTGGGTTTTCATTCATTCTAAGCTAGAAATTCTACATATTAGTGTGACCAATTCGCTATCACTAACCTCAACAAAAGTACTTTGGAAAATGGAGGCTTGTTCTATGCCCTAGTATTTGTATTTCATTTAGTGGGATTTAGAAATCGGCTAGAGACAATGAGCTATAATTTCAAGGAAATGTCAGAAATTAGAGTAGAGGAAGCTGTTGTTTAGGAGTGGCTACATGAAATAGTGCACTAAAAACAATAAGGATTAGTAACAAGAGATGAAACATATTCAATGAATTGACAACATTGAAATTTTTTCTTTTAAGATCAGTATGGGATGGAAAATCTTACTAGACTGATAATTAGATAAAGGTCACGAGTGTGGGAAATGATATTTAACAAAATGAATTGCAACATTAATTTCTTGTGATCTTTGAATATCTTAGGTAAATGCACCCACCATGGTAACATATATTTGTGAAAACAGGGCAAAACTTGGGAATCAATATATTAAACGAGCTCTCAAAACTTGTGAATTGACCTTTTGTAAAGGTTTTTATGTCACAAACTTTTCGACATCACAGAGTTGGTGATAAGGAAAACTTCAATTTCTCCATCTTGCTAACTTCGTGATAGAGGAACTTACCATTCTTTGAGGAACAAAAAGTTGCAATTATTGACAACTATTAATTTGAAGCAACAAAATTGTTGAGCAATAAATTAACATTAGTAAAAAATGGTTATGAAAAAATTGAAACATATGCAGCTGACAGCATGTTGGAATTAGAAAGTTAAGGGAGATGCTTCACATCAGAAAGCGTTATTTGGACTACGTGCAGGTGAGATTTCTACATAGATACTTATGGATAAGTTATAAAACTATTTCGATATATTAATCATGATTATCTAAAATATAATCTTCCTAAACACCTTCAAAATCAATATTATAATCAGACTAATCATCCCATACTTAACATGTCACAATTTTGACATATAAAATCAAAATCTTATGAATTTCATCACCAAAAAAACCAACAAGCTTAAGAACATCACATTGTGATAAATTGATCATTTCACGCAATAATTGCATAGCCTACTTGAATACATTTCTATGTTGACTGGAAACTGATCCGAAACATTTAATCTAAAAAGCACTTTAGAATGAAAAGAGCCATGATAATTTGTTGATATTCTCTATTCTTCTCCTTCAATGATCTATCATTAATCATGTGAAAAGGATATGTTTGATTCTAGCATTTACTTTTTATAAGGTAAAAGCAATACATTTTCCCTCCTTGGTGAACAGGTTCTACTTTTGGTTTTTAATTTATCTTAGAATTGTTCAAGGTTAAATCCTCTCATTTCTTAGCAATAATAGTTAAAAATAGCAATATTCTCATCCTAAATATTCTTTCTTTTTTTTTGATATATTTTTGTTTCATTTGAGGTTTATATCATTGCCTTTCATCTTATCTTTTCTTCCATGTACAAAATTTATGTATCTTACTTTCACTTATATAGTGCTTGCAAGCAATTAGTTTTATTCCACCTTATTTTCTTACATTATAATTCCTAAATTGTTTGGAAAATACTTATTAATTTTTCCTTACATTATGAAATGAATCAAAGCTTTTATTCTTTTCAAAAAATATTCTTTTGTTTTTCCTTTATAGTAGATGCATAAGATTTCTTGATATTTCCATTCATAACAAGTAGAGACTTAATTTAAAATTGTCTTATGAAATCAACCAAAAGATTGTGAGGGGTTATTGGAATTAAATTAGACAACCCATTTCATAGATTCTTTAATCAATTTAAAGGATAAAGAAAGTTTACTTTAAATCATAGAAATTAACTAAAAAATTCTTACTATATGTCCAATCATAATTGAACATATAGTAACAAACTCATCAAAGAAATTTTTTTTCCTAGAATCACTTAATTGAAGATTCAACAATTTATTTTTCTTTATTAAATGTATTAGTAAGTCCAACATCCGAATATACTTCCTCTAAACTTTTTCATAATTTGATTGATTGTATCTAAACCACCAATCATTTAATTAGATTTGGGTTGAAATCTTAATTGATAATTCATATGGCTTAATCAACCAGACAATCCCTAACGACTTTTCTTTTAAGCTACACCACTTCATAACTAACATTCCTCGACAATGACTCTCCTATAAGAGTACTATTAATTGCAAATATCTAATGTTGAAACCAACTTTTATCAAAACTAAGTGAAACTTCAATATTGTTAGAAATTATAGCTTGGATAAGATCTACTAATCAATTCGACTAAACATTTTCAACAATAGCATAACACTTCCACAAAAGAATATAATGAAAATGATTTGAAAAGTAATATTTATATTTTAATAATATTCCAACCAAAAAATTTCTAAATAAGACAATCACAAATACAATAAAATAAAATAAAACATAACTACAAAAATAAAACATTAAACACATTGTGATACATTAATCTTCATATGATTCTACATTGAAATCATCATCATTTCTTTTGGAGCTTGTGTTACATTAATCTTCATATGATTCTACATTGAAATCATTTTATTACACTATATGGATAATTTAGTTGTTCTTAGAGACACACATATAACTTTGGATTTGATATACATCTTATGAGAATGGCTTCTCCGATCACTAGTGGATTTATTTCTTCCTAAGGGGAGAGATGGTGTTTGCATTCTATCTCTAGGTTTTTATCATTGGCATTGGAGTAAATTCTTTATAGGGGATACCTATTATCATTTTATCTGTTTTATTAGGAGACATTTATTATACTTATGTAAAAAAATATTTTTGTGGGGTCATATTGAATTCTCCTTGGTTTACTAGTATATGTATTTGAAATTTTCTATCTTTCAGAGATGCTTCTTTTATACAAGGTTTTTTGTTCGTATCTAATCTTGAACAAGATTTTTTTTTTTAACATAGGTACTTCATTAAGGTGGCTATGAACTTTAATGGAATAATAATTGCCAAAAAAAAGGGTTTAAATAATACCATTATTAAGGGGATAATTACAATGCAATTAACATATTGAATGACAAGTAACTAAGTCTAGTTGGTGTATATGTGACATGATCGTTGCAACCTGTAACTCCTCCTTCCATTATCACATGGTTAGGCACATGTTTAGGTAAGGAAACCATCTCATGGATTTGATAGGTAATCTAGAAACTTAGCGTAATGATATTATCATAATTGGAAGGAAGAGACATCTAATCATCCCCATGTCTCTCAAAGACTACATTTGGATGCCAATCCTAATAGCAACATGAATTAACTATCGAACATTTTGTATGAACCCTCTTTCTTGTACAATTTTTTTGTAGCCCATCTATTTCACTTCCTGAGGTGATAGAACCTATTATATCATTATCTCTCCTTCAAATCTAGTGTTTCTCTATTTTCTTTGGGTTTGTTCTTATCTTGTGATCATGGGTGTGGACCTTGTCCAAATTGGGTCAAAGGAATATGTTCTCTCTTAGAGATGATGCAAGTTCAAGATCTAGTTATAAGTTCTCCTTTTCTTCTCTTTCAGCAACTAAATTCTCATGCATAGTGACATTTTCCCTCTTGATCTTTGTAATCTCTTGATCTCTTTCCTTGATAAGATCTTCAGTAGCTCTTCTGGCTTCTAGCTCCTGACTCATGCAAATTGATAGCATCATCATAGATGAGATACCTAATGAAGTGCATATAAATCTTAATATGCTTGGTAGATGAGAACACTATTGGCCCATCATCATTTCTTTTGGACCTTGTGTTACATTAATCTTCATATGATTCTACATTGAAATCATTTTATTACACTATATGGATAATTTAGTTGTTCTTAAAGACACACATATAACTTTGGATTTGATATACATCTTATGAGAATGGCTTCTCCGATCACTAGTGGATTTATTTCTTCCTAAGGGGAGAGATGGTGTTTGCATTCTATCTCTAGGTTTTTATCATTGGCATTGGAGTAAATTCTTTATAGGGGATACCTATTATCATTTTATCTCTTTTATTAGGAGACATTTATTATACTTATGAAAAAAAAATATTTTTGTGGGGTCATATTGAATTCTCTTTGGTTTACTAGTATATGTATTTGAAATTTTCTATCTTTCAGAGATGCTTCTTTTATACAAGGTTTTTTGTTCTTATCTAATCTTGAACAAGATTTTTTTTTTTAACATAGGTACTTCATTAAGGTGGCTATGAACTTTAATGGAATAATAATTGCCAAAAAAAAGGGTTTAAATAATACCATTATTAAGGGGATAATTACAATGCAATTAACATATTGAATGACAAGTAACTAAGTCTAGTTGGTGTATATGTGACATGATCATTGCAACCTGTAACTCCTCCTTCCATTATCATATGGTTAGGCACATGTTTAGGTAAGGAAACCATCTCATGGATTTGATAGGTAATCTAGCAACTTAGAGTAATGATATTATCATAATTGGAAGGAAGAGACATCTAATCATCCTCATGTCTCTCAAAGACTACATTTGGATGCCAATCCTAATAGCAACATGAATTAACTATCTAATATTTTGTATGAACCCTCTTGCTCATACAATTTTTTTGTAGCCCATCTATTTCACTTCCTAAGGTGATAGAACCTATTATATCATTATGTCTCCTTCAAATCTAGTGTTCCTCTATTTTCTTTGGGTTTGTTCTTCTCTTGTGATCATGGGTGTGGACCTTGTCCAAATTGGGTCAAAGGAATATGATCTCAAAAGTGACAATGAGTTGTAGGAGATTCTTGTTGATGGAAATATTTCCTTGCATATCTAGGCTATTTAGGGTTTCAACTTTTTGTCCCTTTCTATGGATTTTTCTACTTCTTGGAAGGATGACATGGTAACAACAAGAGCTATCTCTATCCAAGTCTCAATAGAGACCACTACCAACACTACTAGCCTCCCCCCAAAAGGTATTAAGATGGAAAAGAAACCTAAAGGTGACTACAAGAAGCTATGAGGAGATTACTAAAGTCTAGGGAGAAGGTTAACAATTTCCAAAATGGCTCCAATTCAGAAGGTCTCCTTAGTGTTTGGGGTAAAGTTGTCGAAGTTCTCATGAGATGTGTCATGCTAAAAGGCCCACTACAAAAGGTTTCATGCACTTTTATTTCCTATCTGCTAAACTATTTAAGAGACAAAGTTAGGCTTAACTTTACTTTATGTATTTTCTCTTCCCTTGAAGTGTTGCTTACCCCCTTCACTATATATTACCTCTTTAAATCTTTTAGTTCAACCTTTCTTTAACCCTAACCTTTGTTCAACACCCTAGAATTGTTAACCCTTCTCTATGTGCACAACATGCTAGCTCTAATTTACCTACCCTTGGTACTACGTCCTTAACAACCATTATAGTCCCTACCTCCAACCCTAGTCTACATTTCTCTCTCCTGGTGCCCAATTCCACCTCTGATGCTTAGAATATCCTAATGGATGTCTCTCCTTTTGTCTCTAAAAGTAAGAAGGTGTCACTCCTTGATCAACATCAGTTTCCTATGTTCCTAACACCGACCTTGGTTTTGATAATTTTTCTAGCTTTGATACTAGGGTATGTGCAGGATCATGGTGTACCAAAACAGGCCCATAAGTGGCAATGAAATTTCAGAAAATCAGAGTTATGCAACTTGACATGAAAATTTGAATAAGTTGTGAAAATTATTTTTAAAATATGTAAGAAGAGAATATATAGAAAATTGAATTTAGTTTCTAAGCAACTAGTTGTTTTTTGGAAAAAAAAAATCCTATTTGATGAAAATTTCAAATTTCAATGGAGTGGTACTAAAATTTCAAGAAAAGAATAAGAAGTAGACATATGACTAACCACCCTAATCAAAATCAAATCATAATATTTTTTATAATATTTATAATATAAGTATTAGACTCATGTCCGGATGTGACACATTTTTTTTAAATTTTTTATAAAGTAAATAATTATTTATGAATCTTTTACCACAGCTTTTTCAGAAATTCAAAAACTCCTATGTCTGACCACCTTAACTTGGTCAAAACCTTATGAAATTTAATTTTTAAAATTTTTTCCCTATAGTAGATGAAGCATAGGATGTGATGCATGTTTCGGATTTGAAAAATGTTATACAGTTTGAAAGTTATGAGTGTTTTTCAATCAGTATATCAATCAAGACTATTGTCAAAATTCAATTAGAAAATAAATAATAATTATTTATTAAAGTCGAAATAAGAAAAGCCTTATATTGTTGGAAAGCTGGGAATGTCCTTAAAAAGCCCTTTTTGTTTTATCAATTTTGGAAACAAAAAAAGTCGTCACCCACCAGTGTAAAGTCTAGAAAATCGAGGAATACTGAAAAACACATTTTTTTAGTTGACTTTCTAGGCTTGTCACTTCCAAGCCAAATACCAAAGCATTCTCGAGCTGAAATTTGAAATTTGAAAATTTGAACACAAAAATTGGATATCCGATTATATCGGATATCCAATTATATCGGATATCCAATTATATCGCATATCCAATTTTAATATATAAATTTGTGGTCCCCAAAAATTTTCCCCTTTCTGCCTTTTATTTACTGAACTACCACATTAATGGCAATGGCAGAATTCTGATATCCGATAAAATTTGATATCAGATTTTATTAGTCATATTTTAGAGAGAGAGAGAGAGATAGAGAGAGAGAGAACGGGAGAGAGAGAGAGAGGGGGAGATGAGAGAGAGAGAAGGAGAGGGAGAGAGAGAGAGGGGGAGAAAGAGAGAGAGAGAGAGAGAGAGAGAGAGAGAGAGAGAGAGAGAGAGAGAGAGAGAGAGAGAGAGAGAGATTAGGAGAGAGAGAGAGAAAGAAAGAGAGAGAGAGGAAGAGAGGGAGGGAGAGAGAGAGAGAGAAAGAGAGAGGGGGGAGAGAGAGGGAGAGAGAGAGAGAGAGACCATATGACCCCTAACGACATGATTTGGTGTCTTAAGGGGTCCTACGGTGTCGTTAGCGGTCATATGGTGTCCATAGGGGTCGTATGTTGTCTTGTGACACGATAGGACCCCTTAGGACACAATATGACCCCTTAGGACACAATATGACCCAAAGTGACCCAATATGGTGTCATTAGGGGTCATATGGTGTCCTAAGAGGTCATAAGGGTTCATGATGTCTTAATCTCTCTCTCTCTCCCCTAATCTCTCTCTCCCTCTCCTTCTCTCTCTCTCTCTCCCCTAATCTCTCTCTCCCTCTCCTTCTCTCTCTCTCTCCCTTAATCTCTCTTTATCCCTCTCCCCTAATCTCGCTCTCCCTTCTTCCTCCCCATCTCTCTCCCTCTGTCTCTCTGTCTCTCCCCTAATCTCTGTCTCTCTCTCTCTGTCTCTTTCTCTCTCTCCCTCTCCGCTAATCTCTTTATCTCTCTACCTTCCATCTCCTCCCTCCCTCTCTCTCCATTTCTCTCTCACTTCCCCCCACCTCTCTCTCTCTCTCTCTCTCTCTCTCTCTCTCTCTCTCTCTCTCTCCCTCCCCCCTACCCATCTCTCCCTTCCCCCTCCCCATCTCTCTCTCTCTCTCTCTCTCTCTCTCTCTCTCTCTCTCTCTCTCTCTCTATCCCACCCCTCTCCCTCCCTCTTTGTCTCTCTCTCTCCACCCACCCCCACCTCTCCCTCTCACTCTCCCTAATATCATATATGAATTTAGGGCCCATCAATGTTTGATAATTTTGAGAACTTAGGGCACTCAAGGGACGACACGGGTAGGGTATGCCCGCAAGCATTGGATCGAGTGTGGGGGCAAAATAGGAGCATGCGTAGGGTAATAATGCCTAACAGGACATGTCGGAGCTGACGGTTCATCATCATGATGAGCAGAACGAGAAATCAGCCATGCCACAACATTCCATTGAGTAAGAATGATGATTTTTTCGCCAACCAAAAAATTGGTGCCCGAATAAAACCCCGAGCATTTGACCAAGGTGGGGGGAAAAATAGGACCATGCATAGGGTAATAATGAATTGTATCAAGTATTGTTCATTAAATGAATTGTATTGTTCATTGAATGAATTGTATTGTATTGTTGATTAAATGAATTATATTGTTCATAAATTGTATTGATCATTAAATGAATTATATTGTTCATTATAAAAACAACACTTATGATGAAATGAAATGAACTGTATTGTTCATTAAATAGCCATTATTAACCATTGTTAATTATTGGAATGAATATTAGAGATTTCCATGATAACACCACACATAGATGAGCAACAATTTATATGATCGAATATCAACCTCTGTATATATAAAAATGTCAAATGATTACAAATGTATGTCCATACACAAATATGGCATAAACACCAATTGAAACAAAATGTATGTCTAAATACATGAATGTATGTCCATATACAAAATATACATGCCAACTAGACATGTAAGCATCCCAAAACTATCTATAACATCCTTAGTTGCTGATGGATCATCAAAATTGATCCTCTTCGCCACACTACTCGACTTCTGAAGGATCCTGCACAAGAAAAATAAACCATGATTAATATTAGTTATATTATGTAATTCACATTCAAAAAGTTAACATAAAAATGAACTATAATTGAACTATTTATGTTTACCTCATCTCCACGTTTTCTCTTCAGCTTTGTAGGACTCTTGATGTATGTCTTTGGTAGAGGAGGTATGTTTTGAATATTTTCATACACAACCTATATATGTTCAGAAACATGACATTGCTACAAGTTAGCATATAATTGTCATTGATACTAACAAATTATATCTACTAATCAAAAAATAAAATAAACAGACATATACTCAAGGCATCTCTTCTTCTTCTTTAGGTATACTGGGTGTAGTCATCAAGGATGTGAAGCCAAGAATTCTCTGTATATATACACAAGTATATGAAACTATCAATCTATGTCTTGACATGTATAATCACTATAAGTTATTTAATCTATTCATTCAATCATATTTGCATTCAATTACCTTTCCCTTGTCTCCAACTGCACTACCAGATCCTAAATCACACTGCCCCACACTAGTGCTGCTTGTGCCCTACAAGAGTAAAATAAGATATACATGCAAGTTACTACATAATCTAATTAATACCAATATAAATGATGAGCATGTATGTACAATAAAATACAAACAACTAGGTGCAATAATATATGTACTGTCAAGCTATCAAGGCCAAATGAAATGGCCGACAAGGTGCCCTCCTGAATCTGTCTCAACTCATCCTCGGTCATCAACTATTAAATAGACCATGTAAATAAAAATTAGTACTTAATATTATCTAGTTTATAGATATTTAATTAAAATATAACATGAACTATGAAAATATAAATCATACCACTACATCATTAATGTATGATGATAGTGCCTCCTTGCCTCTAGCAAGTGAGGACTCCCCAGGGTATCGTCTAGTCTATGTAATAACATCTGGTGCATCATGCATCTCATGCACCTCATAATCTGCACTGTCCACAGGAGGATCAACAGATTGTCCAACTGGACCCAAGCATACGTGCCCACGCATGACACAACTATGGGGCAAGCATATGTGTGTAGATGAGGATGACGTGTCAACGACACCAGATGCACCGCTACCATCAAGAGTAGGCTGAGCTACTGACGCAGCCTGAGAAACCAAAAGGTTACTCAAAGAGTGAATAACTGATATGGTCTGTGAAGTCGCCTCACAAATAATATCAGGATGCTGCACTTCAGGTGGGGGATCAATAGGAGGAGGGGGGACATATGGGCCCTAGACTACTCTGACTGCCCCAGGTCTATTTTGGGGCATACCTAAACCTACACCCTAGAAATGTTGGATGCCAAAGCAGTTCACATGTTTGTTTAAAAGAAACTCAGCATACAATTTTTTTATGAAATAGAAGGGGATATCAAGATTGTTGTTGGGTGATTTGTCAAAAACAATCCACCAACGATCCCAAATTTTTTTCACAATCTCATCATTTGTGCACCATTTATTAGAAAGTTTTGTTTTTTTGGAATCTATGGGCTGACCAGTACGGGGATTGACAAATAATGAGGCGATTTCGGCTTTGGATATCTCGAGATCCTTGATATCCTTATATGACAAGCCATCTGCATATTTTTCCCTCATAGAATCTCGCCACAAAAGGGCGACATTGTGCTCCTTAGCCATGGTTTCGATACTTTTTATGATCGATGTGAGAGGATCAAACATTGGGTTTAAACGAGGGATCCTACGATATACTTCTACAATCCCCCTCAATATATTCAAATTTTGTGCAATCAAATCCTAAATTGAGGGGGGGTTTGGTTGTTGCAGTTGTGGTTGGTCGGGGTTTTCATTGTTATCCCCCATTGTTAACCTAATTGAATGTAAACAATTAAACTTAGTTAACAAATTTAAACAATTAGGTATTTGATTTTAAGAAAACCTAGTTTTCATGAAAAATCCGTATTTTCAATGAAAAATCAAATAAACATTAACAAAAAACACAAAAAATGAATGAAAATGATTGAAAATGATAAAATTCTTACCTCTCAATCTATTTTTTAGCAATTTTTTGCCAAAACACCAGATATCGGGTGCACCGGATATCAGATTTTGATGAAATCGTGTGGCCCGTGAGTTAAAAATGACTCATGGGCTATCACTGTCGAAATATAAAAGTCTCAAAAAATCTGATATCATATAAAATCAGATATCCGATTTTTATACATAAATTATTTTTAAATAACATATATAATATAATAATATATTATATAATATATTATTATATTATATAATACGTATTGTATTATATTATAATATAATAGTATATTATATAATATAATATTATATTATATTATATATAATATAATATAATATTATATATAATATAATATAATATATTATAATAATATATTATATAATACGTATTATATAATATAATATAATATAATATAATATAATATAATATAATATAATATTATATTATATTATATTATATTATATTATATTATATAATACTATATTATATTATAATATATAATATAATATTATATTATATTATATAATACGTATTATATAATATATTATTATATTATAATATAATATAATATAATAATATATTATGTAATATGTATTATATAATATATTATTATATTATATAATATATATAATGTAATAATATATTATATAATATATTATTACATTATATATATTATATAATATAATAATATATTTTATATTGTATAATATGTAACATATAATATGTTTTTTAAATTAAAATCTGATATCTTATAAAATTGGATATCCGATTAAATTGAATATCTAATTTTATCGAATATCCGATTTGCATAGGTAATTACCAGGCCAAGGTGTACTGACACCCAGGCGAAGCGAAAAGTCAATACAGATTTCTGCATTTTTAGGCAAGTGAGGAAGGCTATTTTTTTCACATCACCACTTTTTGGCCCCCCTTGATCATGCACTAACCCACTAGCTCCACTTCATAGTTAGACTCATCCTTCCTTGAACCCCATTTGAATTTACCTCCTAATTCCCCAACTAAATAAATTCCCTTGATCAGGATGTAGTACATTTATTTTAACCAAAATGTTGGTTGTCTAAGTATTTCAATACTCATATGGAGATGTCCAAGTAGAAGATTCAAACTTTAGAGGTTTTGGTTTTCAAGAAGGCATAGGAGTGGCCAGAGGAACACCTCCATGTGGATATTTGGGAACCTATGAAAAAAGTGTTGGACACCTTTGACAATTCGAGGAATATAAAGGAGGTGTAAGATATAAATATGGAAATGGGTTTGAAAAGGAGTTATCATCTTGAAGAAGAGGTTTCTAAGATGAAAGAGAATCAGGGGACCATTATTAAAAGTATCCAAGAAATAACTAATTATTGGAGGGATTTTTTCAAGAATACAATTACTACTATTCAAGTCCTGCAACAAGAACTCATAAGAGGAAATGAGAAGCAGTCAAGAATGGATGTGGTGCTTTCAGCCCAAGGTAGTCCCCTAGCAGGTGCACAAAAGGTCCAAACACTCAATGTCTTGATCTAATCATTATTCTAATGAATTTTTCGGTCCCTATCCTTAACTTAATGAGGTGTCTTTCGAATACCATCTTTAGAATTTACTAAAAAAATGGTGGGACATTAAGGGCTTAAATTCCCTTAATGCTAGGTTACTAAATTGGAAATTAGCTAAATGGCTTCCACGCATAAACACTCTACTCCAAGGAATTGGTCCATATGAAATATCTCACATCCACCGAGAAGGTAATCGATTGGCAGATCTTTTTGCTAATCTTGGTGTCAATTCGGACATGGCAGAAGTGACAGTGGATTCAACATCGATAAGTAAGGAGATTACGGATCTAAGAAAAAAAGACTTATTGGAAAAGAAATGTGATGGGGTTGGATAATGTCCTTGCAGATATGTCTGTGAATTTGGGATAGGTGGTAGTGGATTCGCACAAATTTTGGTAGGTTGTCTTCTCATACTCGCATCGATAGTGTTCTGAGCGACATGTGATAGGAAAGAGTGATAGAAGGACATATTTTTGAAGAATGAGTGATCTTGGAAGATTTGGCATGCGTTGCTCCAAATGGAAACATCTATATCTCTAAGTGCCTATTAATTAGGTTTCCTCAAGTCTCGTCCTCATTGTGTGGAAAGGTAGTTAGTTATGGCACAAAGCTTCTAAGTTTTTTGGTGTGTAGTGCAAAATAGGAATATGGCTCCATTTCACAGGATAACAAACTCAAAGTAATGGTAGTTTTTAGATGGGCTACTAAAATTGTGATTAGTGTCAGAGAATTTTCTGAGGACACCATGCAGACCTTTAATGGTGGTGCATGATTTATATTTGGTCTAAGTCCAGTTCTGCCTTCTGGTGTGCATGTTTAGGCTCGGGTTTATGTATTCTGGGTGGTGGATGGGTAGTGTTGTTTTCTTTGGTTTTTACTATCAGGATTTGATGGAAAGCTTTTGTAATCTTTATATATTAATATAGAGCGCTATCCCCATAAACGATAGCACTTACCATTTTAAAAAAATAAAAAATCTCTTAATGATAATTAGCTATCTATTGTTCATAATGTTTTGGCTTTTTCTCTCTTAATGTGTTTGTTATTTTTGGTTTTTGGATTTTTTCATTTCTCTTAATCTCACTACTCATCAAAATCAAGCTTTTTCCTGATGGTTGACATGTAATGGATTTGGGCTCTTACGTTGCTAATATAATAAAAAATTAGATTTTTTTTTTCTATTTTTAGGTTTGTTGGCATTGCAAGAAGATTGCATTGAAGAAGTATATTAGGAAGTGTTTTCAATGATGTCAATAGCAACCGGTAATGAAGCAGTGAATATCAACCAGTAACCCTATCCAGTTGAGAAGTAGAACCCTAACCGATGAAGCTTAGAGATTGGTTGTGATGATTTATGACTGAGTGATGATCAGTGATGAAGGCACCATGAAAGCATGTTGTACATGATGAGTTTCGAGATGGTTTTGGCATGTAAAGATAACTATTTATCTTGGGAATGATCAAATTCATAGTATGAGTAAAAAACGTGTGTTGTGTTACAAGATTCAAAATACGATGATACGGGAGCGGTTGTAGATGCCTAGAAGAATGTAAAGTTGATTGCAATGTAATCTAACAATCAAGATTGAACTGATGTGTTTGTAATCTCTATGAGAATTTTAGGGTTTTGGTTGTGTTACCGAGCTAATGTATTTGTTTATAAGGTCGATGGATTGAATGAATGAGTGGTTGGAAAATTTGATTAACTATGAAAGTGATTGTTGGTGAACCGAGAGGTGTGTCTATATAATTATGTGAAGGAATATAGGAAGGTAAAGGATTTGATTTAGCAAGGAAATGTTATTTCCAGATCGGTCAAAGAACCTATTGTTCTCTAACCATTACATCATTGTGAAATCCCCTCACAGGGTAAGCTCTAATAGGCTTGTTGTTGAAATCCTCTAACCAGGTGATCCATTAGCTTTGACTTGAAATCATCCACTGAGGTTACCTTTAATAGGGTATTTATAGTCAATCCCTTAACCGGGTGGTCCTTAACTGGATATGTTCCTAACAAAATTTTTTTGTATAAGCTTCTAACCAATCTTGGCTCCTAACAGGGCGAACTTCAAGAGAGTTCAAAGAATGCTTCTGGGTATTCATCCCCACCATGGTTTTTCCCATTTGGGTTTCCACATGAAAAATCATTGTGTCAAGTGGTGAATGATTTTGTGGATGTGTTTTTGGTATGGTTGATATGAATGATTGGTAAATCTGCATAGATATATCTAAATGATTGGAAATGATCTAAAATATGTTATTATTAATATTAGTGACGTGGTTTAAGTTTTTGGTCAAAGGATATTTAACTTTCAGATCTATTGCATTATATCACCAAAGAATTAGGTCAACCTGTAAGGTTTAATAGTGCAGCTATAGATTTGTTAAAGTGACTAAACCAGCAAACTTTGTGAGTTGATTCTTAGATGAAAATAAATTTGGTAAAAATTTAGTTTATTCTTCAACTATTGATTCACCCCCCCTCTCAGTGGTTGACCGGATCTTTATAATTTCATCATATTATCAAGGTCATGTGCTCTTTTTTATGTCAAGACATAAGATGAGGACATGCATCATGATCTAATTTAATCCTCGCTTATGTTTTCATCTAGATTGACCTTTTATTCTTTTCATTTTATAAGCATTCACAATTTTTATTGTAAATATTCAATCCAACATAATATTCATTTAATACAAACTCATATTAATATATGCTTCTTTAAATAAAATAAATTATCAAGTTTGTATATAACACTCTATTTTTTCTCTCTATGTGATAGGAGTTATGGTTGTAGGTGATTTTCGGGAGCTATGGGGTTGATCAATCAACTCTTGCAAGAGATAGTGAAGCTAGATTAAAATGATGTTTCTCCTTTACAAATTCTTAAGTATGTCCATCACCTATTAAATTATTTGGGTAGCAGTTCTGACTAATGTTTTCATTAATTCTTTATCTTATACTTCACATTAGGCTTTCAATTCAGTAGTTCTATATGGATTTCCATCACCATCATTTTCTTTAGGATGGGATCTATATTTAGTAGTATAAGGGATGATGGGAGGTAACTACAAACAAGTGTTTTTTTTTGTTTTTTTTAATTGTATCCTTCATGCCAATCCTTTAGTAAAGGTTGAGAATAAATATATTTAACAACTTTTTCATTTGACCATTTTTTTTCTTCTCTTCAACATAAGCATGGATCTTATATTATATTAATGACTTTTTCTACAATGGATTAAATTGAAGGAGTGGCTATGATTGAATAGATGGATAAGCTTCATCAACTATCTCTTTACAATCATCTACCATATTAGGCATGTCCCATCCCAACTTGATTCTTCCCATTTGATCAAAACTATTACTCTCATATGTATTCCCCCCTAACTTCAAATTCATCTCCAGAATCTTTTGAATAATCTTCTAGATTAGGGTAATGGCCATAAGGTGTTCTAGTGTATAAATTAAATTTGACATAGTTCTTTATAACATAAGACACCCTGGTTATAAATAGATGAAAAATAAACTTCAATAGTAGTCTAGCCATGTTTTGACTATCTATAGTGTATTTGCAAGTGCAATAGGTTTTAATGTACAAGCAAAGGATTTTTTTTTTCATTTTAGAGCTCTTCTTGATTACTTATCCCATTTTATTGTATACTTCAATATAAATATGGAGTAATCAATAACATATCAAGAAAATCACTACATGTGTGTGATCAATTTGAATAAAACTGTCATATATTCTTGATATGATCTCCCACTCATGTTCAATTGTATTCTGATTATTTGTTAAATCATCCTCATCTTCAAAATCATTGTGATTTTCAATTTCATCTAAAATAATCCTCTATTCTAAATGCCAAGGATTATAATTGAGTGACTCCCAATTTGATATAACTATATTATCATCAAGTCCAATATCTCTTTGTATTTATAAAATGGCTTGTACAACAATAACTCCAACCAACAAAAATCAACCCATTATTATACATTTAATATATTACAATTATTAAATACAAATATGTGTTGGATTTATCTTTTATTAGTTAATAATTATTTATTTAATTATTAGTGTATTATACTCCATGCTTAAGCTAAACTTAGGAATTTTATAATTCTTTAGGGTTTTCTCCTTTAGGGTTTTGAGTATCCTTTTATAATGATTATCTCTTTGTTTCTTTATAATAACTGTAATTATTGAATTGTATTCTTGTTGTACAATCAATATGACAACTCTTTTCTGGATCTTTGAATTCTGGCCTACATAACATTTTTGCTTCTCTCCTTCTGTGATAGGTTTGCGTGCAAGTGATCTTTGAGAGTTGTAGAGTTGATTTTTCTTCAACTTCAATATGGTATCAGAGCTCTAGATCTGCATGCCCCTGGTCTCTTCATGAGAGATTTTGGGCTTTGTTCTTCAGATCTATGTATTCGAAGGTTTGCGCTGGTGTGTTTTTTCCATTTCTGGGGGTAGCTTATTTTTTGGTACATTTTAGTGCCAAAAGGACCTCACAGTTGGATTTAGAAGGTTGATTCCATCAATTTTGATATATAATTTGCTTATTTTCGGTGACAAAGGCATCAAAGACATGATTTTTTATTGGCACATTTTTCGATGCATGAAAATCTATATGGTTGTACCTGCAAATGTGTCAAAAGATTTTTATTTTTTTTACCCTCTTTATGCCCTACAAGAGGGATTTTTTTCTTTTGGTTGTAACTTGGTCATATGGAGGCGTTTTTACAAAATCCTTATATCATTGGAAAGTTCTTTCTGAGTTCTATCCAGATCTAGAGGTTTGAATATTTTCTTTTTCTTTTTTCATGGCTTTTTTTCTGTCAAAGCGAGAGGTTCATTTCTTCACCCCGGGAGACATAACTTGAGCATTTGAACTTTGTTTTTCAAAAACTTTATATCGTTGGAAATTTGGTTTTGTGTTCTTTCCATTCATATAAGTTTTTTTTCTAGATTTTTCTCCAAGTATATTTTAATCAGATTTTTTCTTTTTAGCACTATGGTGAATATCTTGGATGTTACAGGTCCTGGGATCTCTTTCATTGAGTAGGATGTCTCGTCTTTGGCTATTCTCTGTATTTTCAGTTTTCTATCTCTTTTGATCATTGGATTATTTTATTTAAGCAAACACACTGAGATAAAGTGTCATCATCCATTGTATACTTGGGATCTTGCACATCTTATGCCTTATTGTACATGCACTACTTATAAAGTGTCATGGGGGGGTTGATGTTTGCCTTTGTTTTCCATCTACCTTTTTCACGTGAGTTCCTTCCATGACATTAGCCTCATGTTGTGTGTCAAGTGAGTGCTCCTTCCATGACACTATGTAGTTTCTCTGCACCTTCGATGTTCTTGGTTCTTCGTTGTGCAGTTCTTGTTGGCCATTCTTTTCAGTGTACCTATCCCTCTCCCTTTTCAGCATTATGGGGAGGTTTGTCCTATTGGTTCTAATGCTTCCTTGGTTTGATTGATCAATTCTTCAGGCTTTGGTGTTTCATGCCATCTATATCTTCAAGTTTAGTTGTTTTCCTTTGTTTTCCATTTGATTCAAGTAGTGTCATTTGAGGGCACTCATGCAAATTATAGTCTTCTCTACCTAGTCTTGTTCTATTTCAGTGGAGGTTGTTCAGATCAATAGTTACTGTTCGACAATGTTTGTGGCTATTTTATGCTTCAGTGGTATTCTTCATTCTCTTCTTTTTGTTCCTATCTTTTGGAACACTCTTGTTTGGAGGCTTCTTAGTCCTTCACTTGAGCTTTCATCTTTTCTTGGAGGGAACTTTTCTTCCCACAGGGTTTTCTCCTCTTTCTCAACTTTACAAAGATTTTATTGTATTTGGGTACCTCATCAGGCCTAGTTGTCAGGACCCATTTTTGTTTTCCTCCATTTTTTACATGTTTTTGTAGTCCTTGGTTGTCTTTTAGCTACTCCCTAAGTTCATCTTAAGGGGGGGTGTTGCAGTTATCTTTTCTTAGCTAATAATTATTTATTTAATTATTAGTTTATTATACTCCATGCTTAAGCTAAACCTAGGAATCTTATAATTCTTTAGGGTTTTCTCCTTTAAGGTTTCGAGTATCATTTTATAAGGATTCTCTCTTTGTATTTTCATAACAACTATAATTATTGAATTGCATTCTTGTTGCACATTCAATATGACTCCTTTTTTCTAGATCTCTGAATTTTGGCCTCCATAGCTTTTTTGCTTCTCTCCTTCTATGACAGGTTTGAATGCAGGTGATCATTGGGAGCTATAAAGTTGATTTTTCTTCAACTTCAATAATATTATATATTATATTTTTTAAACTAATACACGACAATTCAATAATTTTATTTGAAAAATTATAATATTAAGTTATAATCTACTCACTAAACAAAATCAAAGAATTATTCTTCGAAGGTAATGGAATCTTCAAACACTTAAATTTAAAATAATAAAATATAACTTTAAGATATTAAGTGACATTGAAAAAAAATGATTTCATTTTTTAAATAAGAACATTAAAAATTACAAATTTAAACCATTCAAATAAGATTTATTAATATATATAATATATTATATTTACACAATATTAATAAAAATGTTATATACATTATATATTTAGTGTCTCCTTATATTTATTATCTAAATAAAAATATAATATATACTATATATTTACTGTCTAAAATGCCTCAAATTGATTTATCAACTAAAACACCTGAAGTGAAATCCTAAGTTCTAGGTTCCCTTCTATTTCTCTTAAGGTAAACATACTAAATGCATCATTTACTCCTATAGTCTTTATTTCTAGTCTCTTGCTTGAATTGAGCGTAACAATCATAGATCGACATAATATTATCATACAAGTTACACATGTTTATAGGTAGGTTCAATTATTCATAGCAGCAATTGCATAGAATTAAAAGACATATACAAGTACCTATTTTTAAAGAGTTTGTACAAATATTCTCCCTTTCAGATATTTGTGAACTTGAGAGTTTACCTTTATTTTGGCAATTTTAATCAAAATTGGTAATAATATTCATGCATGTTACATAATTTTTTATTTATTTATTTTAGAAGTAGTGGCTTCTTGTTTTAATATTTACTAAAATAATGTTGAATTTAAGATACAAATGTATCAAGTTTAGTTTCAATTGGGAGCATCTGTTAAAGATCACAATCAATCCATACTCAAAGTTATGAAGATAATTGCAAAAGACCTCATGGTTAATTCTCTTGAAAAAAGATGACAACTTTCTTATTGTAATTTGCAAGTTTCTCTTGTATTGTTTTCTTGTAAGGGTTTGTTCAGCTTTGTATGATCTTGTTGTAGCTGTAGTCAAATTTACTATGTCCTTTGAAAATTCTGTGTCTCATTATAATTATTTCTTTATTAATATAAATGCATTTTTGTAAAAAAAGAGATTCTCTTTGCATAACGTGAGCAATATACTGATATTTTGACTATCTATACAAGCCACCATTTTATCATTCATAGTTTTATCCTCTATAATGTTTGGATTATGGTGATTGATACAAGCTAGAACCAAATCAATAGATTTTGCTGCCTTCGGATAACTTACAGAGCGAGCGAGCCCACTAGCAAAAATGCCTTCAAACATTAGTATTATTGGGTTTTCATTCATTCTAAGCTAGAAATTTTGCATATTAGTGTGACCAATTCGCTATCACTAACATTAAAAAAAGCACTTTGGATAATGGAGCCTTGTTCTATGCCCTAGTATTTGTATTTCATTTAGTGGGATTTAGAAATCGGCTAGAGACAATGAGCTATAATTTCAAGGAAATGTCAGAAATTAGAATAGAGGAAGCTGTTGTTTAGGAGTGGCTACATGAAACAGTGCACTAAAAAGAATAAGGATTAGTAACAGGAGATGAAACATATTCAATGAATTGACAACATTGAAATTTTTTCTTTATAAATCAGTATGGGATGGAAACTCTTACTAGACTGATAATGAGATAAAGGTCACGAGTGTGGGAAATGATATTTAACAAAATGAATTACAACATTAATTTCTTGTGATCTTTGAATATCATAGGTAAATGCACCCACCATGGTAACATATATTTGTGAAAACAGGGCAAAACTTGGGAATCAATGTATTAAACGAGCTCTCAAAACTTGTGAATTGACCTTTTGTAAAGGTTTTTATGTCACAAACTTTTCGACATCACAGAGTCGGTGACAAGGAAAACTTCAATTTCTCCATCTTGCTAACTTCATGATAGAGGAACTTACAATTCTTTGAGGAACAAAAAGTCGCAATTATTGACAGCTATTAATTCGAAGCAACAAAACTGTTGAGCAATAAATTAACATTAGTAAAAAATGGTTCTAAAAAAATTGAAACATATGCAGCTGACAGGATGTTGTAATTAGAAAGTTAAGGAAGATGCTTCACATCAGAAAGCATTATTTGAACTAGGTGCAGGTGAGATTTCTACATAGATAATTATGGATAGGTTATAAAAACTATTTCGATATATTAATCATGATTATCTAAAATATAATCTTCCTAAACACCTTCAAAATCAATATTATAATCAGACTAATCATCCCATACTTAACATGTCACAATTTTGACATATAAAATCAAAATCTTACGAATTTCATCACCAAAAAAACCAACAAGCTTAAGAACATCACATTGTGATAAATTGATCATTTCACGCAATAATTGCATAGCCTACTTGAATAAATTTCTATGTCGACTGGAAACTGATCCGAAGCATTTAATCTAAAAAGCACTTTAGAATGAAAAGAGCCATGATAATTTGTTGATATTCTCTATTCTTCTCCTTCAATGATCTATCATTAATCATGTGAAAAGGATATGTTTGATTCTAGCATTTACTTTTTATAAGGTAAAAGAAATACATTTTCCCTCCTTGGTGAATAGGTTCTACTTTTGGTTTTTAATTTATCTTAGAATTGTTCAAGGTTAAATCCTCTCATTTCTTAGCAATAATAGTTAAAAATAGCAATATTCTCATCCTAAATATTCTTTCTTTTTTGTTGATATATTTTTGTTTCATTTTAGGTTTATATCATTGCCTTTCATCTTATCTTTTCTTCCATGTACAAAATTTATGTATCTTACTTTCACTTATATAGTGCTTGCAAGCAATTAGTTTTTTTCCGCCTTATTTTCTTACATTATAATTCCTAAATTGTTTGGTAAATACTTATTAATTTTTCCTTAAATTATGAAATGAATCAAATCTTTTATTCTTTTCAAAAAATATTCTTTTGTTTTTCCTTTATAGTAGATGCATAAGATTTCTTGATATTTCCATTCATAACAAGTAGAGACTTAATTTAAAATTGTCTTATGAAATCAACCAAAAGATTGTGAGGGGTTATTGGAATTAAATTAGACAACCCATTTCATAGATTCTTTAATCAATTTAAAGGATAAAGAAAGTTTACTTTAAATCATAGAAATTAACTAAAAAATTCTTACTATATGTCCAATCATAATTGAACATATAGTAACAAACTCATCAAAGAAATTTTTTTTTCCTAGAATCACTTAATTGAAGATTCAACAATTTATTTTTCTTTATTAAATGTATTAGTAAGTCCAACATCCGAATATACTTCCTCTAAACTTTTTCATAAATTGATTGATTGTATCTAAACCACCAATCATTTAATTAGATTTGGGTTGAAATCTTAATTGATAATTCATATGGCTTAATCAACCAGACAATCCCTAACGACTTTTCTTTTAAGCTAAACCACTTCATAACTAACATTCCTCGACAATGACTCTCCTATAAGAGTACTATTAATTGCAAATATCTAATGTTGAAACCAGCTTTTATCAAAACTAAGTGAAACTTCAATATTGTTAGAAATTATAGCTTGGATAAGATCTACTAATCAATTCGACTAAACTTTTTCAACAATAGCATAACACTTCCACAAAAGAATATAATGAAAATGATTTAAAAAGTAATATTTATATTTTAATAATATTCCAACCAAAAAATTTCTAAATAAGACAATCACAAATACAATAAAATAAAATAAAACATAACTACAAAAATAAAACATTAAACACATTGTATAAAATTAATTTACATAAAAACAAAGAAAGACCACTTACAATTTTATGCTCTAACACAACTCAAACTCAAAGTCAACAAACCCAAACCTCAAATTATATATTAAGATTTCTAATGATATGTAATTTATTGTGAATTATAAAATTTTATAAAGAGTTTTACTAAATCTATTAACCTATAAACAATGTTTTCTTTTTTTAATCATATTGGCAAAACTATTATCATATGAAAATTGTAAGGTCATATATTATAAGCCATCCCCATAAATATTTTTTTTTGTCAAGAAAAATTAAGCTTTGCAATGCTATCTTTCATTAATAATATAAGAATAAATTGTTATTGTATGAAAATTGTAAGGTCAAATATCAAGGAGTTTATATTTCAATCGGAGTTGATTATGTAAAAATGTGTTTCAAAGAAAGCATTAATTTTTTGTATATTTTTTTATAACAATGCAAGAAGAGTTAAGAATATTTGGATTCCCCTCCTCCTTTCAATAAGGTGCAATGCCTTATTTAAGGAAATTGATATGGTAGAAATGAAAATATCATTCGGTATGATGATTCTCATATTCCCTATGACTAGTCTTATAGCTCTTGTTTCTTAGCATGCTTAGCATCTTTGTTTCTCTCTTTCATTATGTATAAGGCACCATCTTGCCTAGACTTTGGGATGTGACTATCTCCACTCACCGTCTTTTGTCATATAGCATAATTTAAAAATTAAATTTAGTTAATATAAATGCCTCTTTTATTTAAATAAGAATGTTAGTATGTAAATTGTGAAATAATGAGTAACAAAGATAACAATAGATCATCTAATATTCCCTACAAAATATGATGAAAATAAATTGTCAACTTACAAGGCTACAATAATTATATTATACGTGAAGCTAAACATTGTTACAAGTAGTTTCTCATAATCATCTGGGATTACCATAAAGATCCTTGAACTCTAAAAAGAACCAACATTTATTTTTGAATTGTTTAAAGCTTAAACATTTTATTTGTCATGTAATTAAGAAAGTGTCTTATTTTTGTATAGTTTATCATTTTATAATACCTAAAAAATCATGTAGGATAACACTTAAGTGTGTTAAAAAGTTGTATCTACATTCCAATCAAAAGTCTCAAAAGGAATAAAATTGTTTGTTCTAGAATTTGGTTCTAGATGGCCCAAAACTTATTTTATTTTTTTAAATATGAAATGTAATTATTTTATACACTTTTAAGGAAACTAAAGGAAAATAAAACATGTTTAGATGAGAGGATAAAAGTCCATTCAAATATAGTTCATTTTTCATTAAAATGTTAGAGGATAAGTCTACATTAATCTATCTTGTACTATATACGTATGCCTAAATTCAAATTAATTTACTATCTATGAATACTTGACCTTATTAAAAAATCTAATTATGCACACCATACTGTCTAAATTTAGGCGTAATATTTTTCTAGTCAAAGAAATGCAGAAGCCTTTACATTCATTCCATTGATTGGGATTCTTTACGATCTCTAGAAGCATCACAACCATCTTTCCATACTTCCAAAGGCTAAAATTTTTCATTTACCCATCACAAATTATATATCAATCATATTGGCATGGCCTCCTCAATATCACATGTTCTATATCCATTGGCATTGTGTTGCACTATACATTATATGCATATACTCCAATGTAAATTGCAACATAAAACTAATCTAGAACCATAAGTAGATGTACAATATATAATTAAAAGATACTATCTATCACGAAGTATGTGATTATATTCAACCCTATGCTTTTTATAACCATTATTATGGTTACTACTTTGTTGGTTTTTCCTCGATTCAATGATAGGTTTCATCTTGACAAATCTCATTCAAGAAAAATGTTCACAACTAAATGTATACATTTTTAACTATAATACATGATGTAGACACCTAAAATCTACACACTTATATAATTGAATTTTATTTCGTTAATTATCATTTTATGCACCTATTAATTAAATTAAGGTTTAATTAATATCCCTTTTGCCTCTATCTAGCGATTAATCATATTTTATATTTGATTAATTCTTCCTTCTTATATTAATTAAATAAATCAATTTATTTGATTAAATCCCATTTTCACACTTAATTGAATTTATACTTAATTAAATTAATCTTGTAATATAAATAAATCAAGATTTGTTTATCTCCCCCCCACTTGTGTTTTACTACAAATGAAAGTTGCACCCATTAATTGAAACAAATAATTTTATTTTAATTTAAAATCCTAAATGCCTCCCACTTCCATTCTCCTAAATTCATGACTAAACCTCTTCTAGAGCCTTCTAGATTACTTCTAATCACACTAATTAGCCTAATCCACCCCTTAATCATTTGCACATCCATTAAGAGAAGTCACTTCTCAAAAATTCCTCCAAGTCTTTGAAATGCATTAAAGGCTTTATGTCTTCAACAAGCTAACCCTGCAAGTCTTCCTAACCATTAATGGTTAATCCAACCTCAATCCACGGTTAGAGACTTTCTCTCTAACTTAACCCTCATCTAACCCAGGGTTCTCATCAAAAACTCATTGATTTGACCCTAGTTATCGTATTAACCATTGCACAAGTGTTTATCCTTTGGGTAAAAGAATTATCCACTAACTCAACCCTAACCTTACCTCATAGGGTAACCACCATGTCTTCTAAGGCATTTAATGGCTCTTACATATCCTCTCAAGCCTCCTTTGGGTGACACCTGTTAGCCTAGGATTGGGTTGAAAATATCATGTAAGGATTGAAGATCATTCAATCCTAACCCTTGTTAGGATTACTCAATCTTAGCTATCTAATTGCCCATTTCTTCTCTAAATAGGACTCAGTTCCTTCATTATAAAAAAAAATCCATGTTTTTATGCATCTAGGTTATCAAGAATTTACATTTGCCTCTCTCATAAGCTTAGGTATTTTAGATAGCAATCACATTTCAATATCATGTTAGTTTCTTTATCACATCTTAGTATTATCATAGAATCATCATGTTAGGATAGTATATCATGTTAGCTTCATCCTTATATCATTTTCATGCTAAGTTTAGCTTCATCCCATTATTTAGTTTCATATCAATAATCATTCACTAAGATCTTAGTTGCATCATTTTAGATCTTAGATCATACAATATTTCTCATTCTTTGAGTATTCATCCCAGGATCAAGTGCTCTTCCAAGCTGAGAGCCACCTTGAATCTGAAGGATCCTTTGAAAGATAGAGGACAATGAGATGATTTTGAGAGTTTTTGATTAAATAACTTGTTTATTGATTTTAATCGCTAATTCAATGTACTATTGGTGTGTTTGTGTTGTTTGTGTCTATTTTGCAGGTACCACAATCTGATTGTACATTTCTAGCACCCACCATGGGGATTTCCCAAAAATTTCTAACTTTTTCTCCGCAGGTTCACACACAGAATTTTCAAACATGCATTACCTTGGTTTAGTGCATTCAACACTTGTTATGTCACATCAAACCTTTCTTTTGGCACATTTAACATCTATTATAGTGGACCCAATCTTTCTTTCGGCACATTTAATGCCTTTTTTGGTGCACCTGACACTTCTTTTAGCACATCTAACACTTCTTTTAGCACATACAACACTTCTTCAAGTGCATACAATCTCTGTTTTAGCACATACAAAATGAAGAGAAAAAAAAAACTTGTTAGAAAGTTAGGCTTGCGTAGCCCACCATTGATGTTTGATGATTACTAACTAGTTTTGTGCAGGTTCTAATAGTGTTTTGGAGGTTCAAAATGAATTAGATTAGTTCTTTCTTTCTTTCTTTCTTTCTAAGTTAGTAAAAAGAACTCATTTTTCTCTTTTTGCAAATGGTAAAAAGAATTACATTTTCATTTGGTGCAACTAAAAGGGACCTCACTTTCATTTGGCGCAAAAAAAACAACAAATCTCACATTTGTCTTTCTTGCAAGATTAAGATCACACTTCTTTATGGGCTCTAAAAAGAACAAATAAATTTTTGATTGTTGCAAGGATTAAAAAAATCACAATCAACATCTTATCTTGCAAGTTAAACAGAACATGATGGACTTGAAAAGCACTGACAAGGGGGGTGAATCAGTGACACCAAAAATAAAACTACAAACACTAACTGGTAGATGACCTTAACAAAGCTTTTAAACACAATGTATGCAATCCAAAATGATATAACAACATCCACAAAAAGTAAAGCATCCACCATAACACAAGTATTTTTACGTGTAAAACCAAAATAGGTAAAAAGCATGGTGAGATGGATCTCACAAGTTAACTATTAGCAGTAATAGATAACTGACCTGTTAAGGTCTACAAAGTGCTCTACTAGGAGTGAATCTTGTTAGAGATCTCAAAGCCTGATTAGAAGCTTATACTTTGTTAAATGTAGTACCCTGTTAGGAGTAATCTCGGTGGAGGATTTTTGAATCAAAACTACTGGAGCACCCTATTAAAGAATTTATATATTGAAGTTTGTTAGAGCTTACACAATTAGGGGATTTTATTCTGCTGTAATTTTTAGAAAATAATAAGAATGGTTTGATCTATTTTGAGTAGCACAATACTTGCTTCATTAGATCCTTCTAAACATATTCAACACTGATCTTCTGCATACTCTCCAACTTAACTCTTTTTCCTTTAGCACATAACATACCACTTTCAATTACATCAAATAATTCATTGCGATGTCAATATATAGACCCTATGATTTCATGTCAGCCTTAAGAAATAATAACACAATTTCCTAGGTGCAGTGTATCTTGACAACTGATAATAACTCATCCCAAAAATTACCGCCAAGCATTTGGTGCTAGTAACTCATCACGATCTATGGTAACTCATCACAAAATTATCGAGTATCGGTTGGAACGATCAAATACCAGTTTGAGTAAAACATATGAACAATTGTCTTTGAATCTCCGCTTGATCTCCATCTTGATCTTCATCTTGATGTTCATCTTGATGCCGACTTAGTATAATCACAGGTTGTCTCTTATGCAGATACCAGTTGGCACAAAGTATCGGTTAGAGATAAACCTCTTAGTATAACCTCTAACATACCAGTTGATGGAGTAAACAATTGAAGTTACATCGATAGTCAATATAATCATGTGTGTGTGTGTGAGTGTTTCATGAATGACAACAAATGATAAATATATTATAATCATCATCAAGCCAACAATCTCCCCATTTGGCATTGATGGCAACACTTAGAAAATCTTATATTTAAACCTCTAGGTGTGCATACACAACAAATTTACACATATACTCATGCTCCCCCTTAATGCATACATTGTACAAAATTTAAAAAAGAAACATACATACATATTTCTACTACCCCTTCGACAACAATGCCAAGTGTATGGAATTATTCCATGGTGTCTAGTGTGTAGGTTTCAGGGGTTGCTAAGATAGCTTTTGCATTTGAGTAGGCTCTTTGTAATATGTCTACTTGCAATCTGAGCAGATTCTTGAGTTCCTTGAGAGACCAGAGTCTATTTGCCTTCTCATTGTCGTAGATATCCATCCTGTTATGCAAATCATCTAGAGATTTTCTAAAGGCAAATATAGAGTCCTGAAGTGGGAAATATGCCTTGCATATCTTTTCCCACTCTTGCTTTGTTTCTGTTTGTCTTTTTGAGATATTAGAATAAAAGAAAGAAACATTAGAGGTGGAAGCAAGAGAATTTCCTCCTATTTCAATACCTTTGCTCAACAAATATTTATTGTGCGATAAAGCCATTCTTCCATTACCAATGTCCTTTGCCAGTTTTTCTCCATACTACTTCTTGTGACTCTTTTCAGCATAAACTTGAGCAACATCGTCTAGTGACTTGATTTGATATGATGAATCTGCAACTAACTGACCAAGGTTTCTAATAGCTATAGGTAGATGTGTTGTTGATGTTTCTAGTAGAAAACCAGATAAAATATCTACCACAGTATGAATTGTTTCAGCTTCAACCCTTTGCTCTTTCAGTCTCTTCTTATGCGCTCTACATTGCATGACACTTGCAATTTTCATCATTTTCGATGCACTCATGTTGTTCATATCAATAGGTTTTGAAATAATTAAAGAATCATCATCATCCTCATCAAGTTGCTTTTGCTTTGATGGTTCAGAGGATACAACCTTTAATGATTGCTTTCTCTGTATTCTTCTTCATTTCTTTTTCAAAGGACTGAGAGACAACTTTCTTAGAAGACTCCTTTCTGAGTAACTTTAATGACAAGTGGAGATTGGGTTTTCTCTAGTTGTGTTGTTTCTGGTGGATTGTCCACTTTTAGTTGAGTTATCGGCTGCTCAACTATTTTAACCTATACATTAGTAATTGTAGGAGGCTCCATATCTGGTGCAGTGTTGTCTCGAGATAGATCAGCTTTGTCCTGAACATCATCAACAACATGAATAATGGAGTCATCCTTTTTCTTGATAGGATAGACCTCATCACCTTGAATAATCTCTTCTTCATCCATTTCCGATCGATTAACATCATCAACAACATTATCCTCATTCATAAAGGATTGGATGAGTTCTTCCATTCTTTTGATTTCATAGGCTATTCAATGGGTCTCAGTTTCAATAATTGCCTTCTTTCCACTAAGTAACTTCAATCTTCTTTCTTTGAATGTAAATTGAGATTTGTATCGAGCAACTAAGGCACTACTATCATCTTTAGAGGGTTCAAAAAAATATTGTAGAAATATTTCATCAATGATTTCTTTTTCTAATTATATAGCTTCCTCCCATTTACCCACAAGAATAATGTACAAATAATTTGAGATATCCTTTCCCAGTTCATGTGGATATCTACTATAATGACACAAATGAGTGATTACCTATTGAATGACTTGCTATTTCTCATTTTTCAGTGAAGGAATCAAAATCCTCTATGACATTGTTAAATCTATTTCTCCCTAGTGTCTTCATTAATCTTTCAAAATATGTTTCAGGCTTTTAAGATGCTATATCAATAGGCACATTTGCCTTTGGCACTTCCTTAACTGATTTTACTACTCTACCGGTAGCCTTTATCTTCTTAGGTTCTTCTTCTATATCCGAACCTTCAAATTCTGGCTGGAGAATAATTTTTCTATTGCTCTTCTTTGGTGCATTCTCCTTCTTTTTATATACTTTAGGTGTCGGTTCCTTTTTGGTTAGGACACTCTGAGTCAACCTTGTAGTCTTTATCACTAGAGGTGAGTAAATTTTCTTTTTGTTTCCTTTCACATTAGTAACAGGAGCAGTACTAGTTTCTGATGGCGCATCTTGGACTGCCACAATGTCCAATTTTGCCTTCTTTTTATCTTTGGGAGATGCTAATAGTGTATTAGCATAACCAACAAGTACATCATGGTTCACCTCATAACTCATTTCTTCCATCTCTTCTTATCTTGGCTCAATTGCTTGCATCAAGCAAAAGTCCATGGTAACAATAAAGACTATGTCTTTTGCAAAGTGGCTTACCACATATTCTAGTAATCTCATTCTCATGCTCATCTTTTTGTGAAATGCATTAAATACTTATTCATGGCTACAGTGAAAGTATTCTTTACAACCTTAATGTTGTTCTTGATTTGTGCAGAGACTAGTAGGTCTTTTGATCATTCAATGTCTCCAATTCCCATTAGAAAGTTATGGAAATAGAAGAATAACCCAGCTAATAGCTGGTCATACTTGAACTTTTGACTATTGTCCTTTTTAATAGATTGCAGATTTTGAAATAATTGCCTTCTGATAGCTTCACACAGATGATAATTTGTATTATCAACAATCATTATGTGAGATATATGAGATGCTACAGATGGAACACTATTAAGTCTACTAGTGTAAAATACTTGGTAGCCTATCACCATTGCTACTAGTTTCACTATAGGGTCTCTAATATTGTTGATAGAAAAGGCATACTTATCAGAAGTAGAACCAGTCAAAGAGAATACCGTATCTTTTGAAATTCATTTGAGAATAGGTACTTCGCCAGGTGAGAAATAACCAGTTATAGCCGGAATGGCTTCCTTAGTTATTGTGTGAGTTCTCTCTAAATACATATTCTCTGCATGAGCTTGACTCAAAATGATTCTGATACGCTCTTCCTCAAAATCTTCAAGAAAGTAAGCGTTATTATGAAAACCCTTTTCAAAAACCCTAGCATATTTTGTTTCAATCTTTCTATTCTCACCACAAAGTGATTTCAACTATGTATAAATGTACAAAGATCCTAGATCTTCTATCCTATAGTCAATATAACTAGATAAATGACCTTTGACCAAAACTCCACTCGAAACTTGTGACAATGCATTATACGACACAATTTTTTCTACCTCTACAACTTCCATAGACTCAAAAGTAATCATTAACCTCTCTCCAGTCTTTGAAGATGATGCCATTCTAGATGAACGGCATTTGAATTAGGATGTTCAAAGAAATACATTTTTTCACGCATGTTGCCCTGTTTACCGATTTAAATGACCAAGTGTACATGAGTTCGACTTTCTACAACCTTCAATTCAGCTTAATTACACAAATCACAAAGCAATTCGTCAATTGATAGCAAAACAATCTTTCTCAGCTTAGCAAGCACTCGAAATTTCTTTCTTGAATGTGTTAGGGTAAAAATGACAAAGTAAAAGTCATTTTTATCCTTTTTACCTACTGCATTAAATTCTCTCTCATTAGGGTTACAGACCCTAATTTTATCCCCCAAGGAGAATACCGGTTGATAACATATTGACAAAAAGTTACTAAAATTTCATGTTTCAAAATTCTTTTACCGCTCATTTTTGTTAAGGGGTCTGGAGGTAATTTGACCACTAATCTCTTCTTAGCCATATTAAAAAGACTTAAGTCACTAGTCTAGGGTTCAATTCACTGGGTGAAGGAACGGTTCTTCTTTTGGTGAGCCATCACTTTTCTTCTTCCAAATCAGATTCATTTCTTCTCTGGTTTCTTCAACATTAACTTTCTTCTTTTCTTTCTGATCCTTAGAAGAATTGACTAGTTTGCTATTTCTAGATATACAGAATTTTTCTAAGTGCCCTGATTTGTTACAGTGATAATAGGCCATACTAGATGATCTCCAAGGTCCTGATTTTCCTCTTCCTGTTCATCTTTTGCAATTCATAGTCATATGATCAAATTTATTAGAAATGGTGCAAATAACATTTGTTACCTTTTCCATCTCAAATGGACTAAACCGGTTGTGATAGGGTCTTTGCCAATTCAGGTTTACCCCATTGTCAAAGTTCCTCATCTAACCACCATTTGGTATTGGATGCATGTATGGTATAGGATTGCTTGCTCCATTTCTGCACTCAAGAGATCTATGTCCATACATTCCACATGTGAAGCAATGACCTTCAAATTTCTTGGACACATACCTAGCATTAGTATTGTAACTTACATTTCTATTAGGTTTGTCTCTACAAACATTTTTAGTGTGACCAGGTTTATGGCAAACAAAAAAAATAGGTTTAAAGACCTTCTGACCGATTGGTTTATTGATCTTAGGAGCAGATTTGTTCTTAGGAATGTTGCTCTTTGTGCCAGAGGATTCACCTTTTTGAGATGTGTGTAAACCCAGTCCAGAGATATCACCCTTCATCCTTTGTGATTGAATTTGTTCTTTTAGGATGATAGGACTCCTAGTGAACTTCTCCAATTTCTCATTGGCTTCAGTAAGTTGTGTGGTTAGATCTTCATTATTCTTTGATAGGTTCTCTCTTAGACATGATGCAAGTTCAAGATCTAGTTGTAGGTTCTCCTTTTCTTCTCTTTCAGCAACTAAATTCTCATGCATAGTGACATTTTCCCTCTTGATCTTTGTAATCTCTTGATCTCTTTCCTTGAGAAGATCTTCAGCAGCTCTTCTAGCTTCTAGCTCCTGACTCATGCAAATTGATAGCATCATCCTAGATGAGATACCTAATGAAGTGCATACAGATCTTAATATGCTTGGTAGATGAGAACACTATTAGCCCATCATCATTTCTTTTGGAGCTTGTGTTACATTAATCTTCATATGATTCTACATTGAAATCATTTTATTACACTATATGGATAATTTAGTTGTTCTTAGAGACACACATATAACTTTGGATTCGATATACATCTTATGAGAATGGCTTCTCTGATCACTAGTGGATTTGTTTCTTCCTAAGGGGAGAGATGGTGTTTGCAAGAAATGAATCATGTTCTATCTCTAGGTTTTTATCATTGGCATTGGAGTAAATTCTTTATAGGGGATACCTATTATCATTTTATCTCTTTTATTAGGATACATTTATTATACTTATGTAAAAAAAAAAATTTTGTGGGGTCATATTGAATTCTCCTTAGTTTACTAGTATATGTATTTGAAATTTTCTATCTTTTGGAGATGCTTCTTTTCTACAAGGTTTTTTGTTCTTATCTAAGCTTGATCAAGATTTTTTTTTTTAACATAGCTACTTCATTAAGGTGGCTATGAACTTTAATGGAATAATGATTACCAAAAAAAAAGGTTTAAATAATACCATTATTAAGGGGATAATTACAATGCAATTAACATATTGAATGACAAGTAACTAAGTCTAGTTGGTGTATTTGTGACATGATCATTGCAACCTGTAACTCCTCCTTCCATTATCACATGGTTAGGCACATGTTTAGGTAAGGAAACCATCTCATGGATTTGATACATAATCTAGCAACTTAGAGTAATGATATTATCATAATTGGAAGGAAGAGACATCTAATCATCCCCATGTCTCTCAAAGACTAAATTTGGATGCCAATCCTAATAGCAACACGAATTAACTATCTAACATTTTGTATGAACCCTCTTGCTCGTACAATTTTTTTGTAGCCCATCTATTTCACATCCTGAGGTGATAGAACCTATTATATCATTATCTCTCCTTCAAATCTAGTGTTTCTCTATTTTCTTTGGGTTTGTTCTTATCTTGTGATCATGGGTGTGGACCTTGTCCAAATTGGGTCAAAGGAATATGATCTCAAAAGTGAGAGTGAGTTGTAGGAGATTCTTGTTGATGGAAATATTTCCTTGTATATCTAGGCTATTTAGGGTTTCAACTTTTTGTCCCTTTCTATGGATTCTTCTACTTCTTGGAAGGATGACATGGTAACAACAAGAGCTATCTCTATCCAAGTCTCAATAGAGACCACTACCACCACTACTAGCCTCCCCCCAAAAGGTATTAAGATGGAAAAGAAACCTAAAGGTGACTACAAGAAGCTATGAGGAGATTACTAAAGTCTAGGGAGAAGGTTAACAATTTCCAAAATGGCTCCAATTCAGAAGGTCTCCTTAGTGTTTGGGGTAAAGTTGTTGAAGTTCTCATGAGATGTGTCATGCTAAAAGGCCCACTACAAAAGGTTTCATGCACTTTTATTTCCTATCTGCTAAACTATTTAAGAGACAAAGTTAGGCTTAACTTTACTTTATGTAGTTTCTCTTCCCTTGAAGTGTTGCTTACCCCCTTCACTATATATTAACTCTTTAAATCTTTTAGTTCAACCTTTCTTTAACCCTAACCTTTGTTCAACACCCTAGAATTGTTAACCCTTCTCTATGTGCACAACATGCTAGCTCTAATTTATCTACACTTGGTACTACATCCTTGACAACCATTATAGTCCCTACCTCCAACCCTTGTCTACATTTCTCTCTCCTGGTGCCCAATTCCACCTCTGATGCTTAGAATATCCTAATGGATGTCTCTCCTTTTGTCTCTAAAAATAAGAAGGTGTCACTCCTTGATCAACATAAGTTTCCTATGTTCTTAACACTGACCTTGGTTCTGATAATTTTTCTAGCTTTGATACTAGGGTATGTGCAGGATCATGGTGTACCAAAAGAGGCCCTTAAGTGGTAATGAAATTTCAGCAAATCAGAGTTATGCAACTTGACATATAAATTTGAATAAGTTGTGAACATTATTTTTAAAATATGTAAGAAGAGAATATATAGAAAATTGAATTTAGTTTCTAAGCAACTAGTTGTTTTTTGGAAAAAAAAAATCCTATTTGATGAAAATTTCAAATTTCAATGCAGTGGTACTAAAATTTCAGGAAAAGAATAAGAAGTAGACATATGACTAACCACCCTAGTCACAATCAAATCATAATATTTTTTTATAATATTTATAATATAAGTATTAGACTCATGTCCGGATGTGACACATTTTTTAAATTTAATTTATAAAGTAAATAATTATTTATGAATTTTTTACAAGAGCTTTTTCAGAAATTCAAAAACTCCTGCGTCTGACCACCTTAACTTGGTCAAAACCTTATGAAATTTAAATTTTTTTAATTTTTACCTATAGTAGATGAAGCATAGGATGTGACGCGTGTTTCGGATTCAAAAAATGTTATACAGTTTGAAAGTTATGAGTGTTTTTCAATCAGTATATCAATCAGGACTATTGTCAGAATTCAATTAGAAAATAAATAATAATTATTTATTAAAGTGGAAATAAGACAAGCCTTATATTGTTGGAAAGCTAGGAACGTCCTTAAAAAACCCTTTTTGTTTTATCAATTTTGGAAACAAAAAAAGTCGTCAACCACCAGTGTAAAGTCTAGAAAATTGAGGAATACTGAAAAACACATTTTTTTAGTTGACTTTCTAGGCTTGTCACTTCCAAGCCAAATACCAAAGCATTCCCTAGCTAAAATTTGAAATTTGAAAATTTGAACACAAAAATTGGATATCCAATTATACCGGATATCCAATTATATCGCATATCCAATTTTAATATATAAATTTGTGGTCCCCAAAAATTTTCCCCTTCCCGCCTTTTATTTAATGAACTACCACATTAATGGCAATGGCAGAAATCCGATATTCGATAAAATTTGATATCAGATTTTATTAGTCATATTTTAGAGAGAGAGAGAGAGAGAGAGAGAGAGAGAGAGAGAGAAGGGAGAGAGAGAGGGGGAGATGAGAGAGAGAGGAGGAGAGGGAGAGAGAGAGAGGGGGAGAAAGAGAGAGAGAGAGAGAGGGAGAGAGAGATTAGCAGAGAGAGAGAGAGAGGAAGAGAGAGAGAGGAAGAGAGGGAGGGAGAGATAGAGAGAGAAAGACAGAGGGGGAGAGAGAGGGAGAGAGAGAGATCATATGACCCCTAACGACATGATTTGGTGTCTTAAGGGGTCCTATGGTGTCGTTAGGGGTCATATGGTGTCCATAGGGGTCGTATGGTGTCTTGCGACACGATAGGACCTCTTAGGACACAATATGACCCAAAGCGACCTAGTATGGTGTCATTAGGGGTCATATGGTGTCCTAAGAGGTCATAAGGGTTCATGATGTCTTAATCTCTCTCTCTCTCCCCTAATCTCTCTCTCCCTCTCCTTCTCTCTCTCTCCCCTAATCTCTCTCTCCCTCTCCTCTCTCTCTCTCCCCTAATCTCTCTTTATCCCTCTCCCCTAATCTCGCTCTCCCTTCCCCCTCCCCATCTCTCTCCCTCTATCTCTCTGTCTCTCCCCTAATCTCTCTGTCTCTCTCTCTTTCTCTCTGTCTCTCCCTCTCTGCTAATCTCTTTATCTCTCTGTACCTTCCCTCTCCTCCCTCCCTCTCTCTCCATCTCTCTCTCACTTCCCCCCCTCTCTCTCTCTCTCTCTCTCCCTCCCCCTACCCATCTCTGCCTTCCCCCTCCCCATCTCTCTCTCTCTCTCTCTCTCTCTCTCTCTCTCTCTCCTAAGCTCTCTCTATCCCTCCCCTCTCCCTCCCTCTTTCTCTCTCTCTCTCTTCCCCCACTTCCCCCTCTCCCTCTCCCTCTCCCTAATATCATATACAAATTTAGGGCCCGTCAATGTTTGATAATTTTGAGAACTTAGGGCACTCAAGGGACGACGTCGGTAGGGTATGCCCCCGAGCATTGGATCTAGTTGGGGGGCAAAATAGGAGCATGTGAAGGGTAATAATGCCGAACAGGACATGTCAGAGCTAATAATTCATCATCACGATGAGCAGAATGAGAAATCGGCCACGCGACAACATTCCATTGAGTAAGAATGACAATTTTTTCGCCAACCAAAAAATTGCTGCCCTAATAAAACCCTGAGCATTTGACCAAGGTGGGGGGAAAAATAGGACCATGCATAGGGTAATAATGAATTGTATCAAGTATTGTTCATTAAATGAATTGTATTGTTCATTGAATGAATTGTATTGTATTGTTCATTAAATGAATTATATTGTTCATTATAAAAACAACACTTACGATGAAATGAAATGAATTGTGTTGTTCATTAAATAGCCATTATTAACCATTGTTAATTATTGGAATGAATATTAAAGATTTCCATGATAACACCATGCACAGATGAGCAACAATTTATATGATCGAATATCAACTTCTGTATATATAAAAATGTCAAATGATTACAAATGTATGTCCATACACAAATATGGCATAAACACCAACTTAAACAAAATGTATGTCTAAATACATGAATGTATGTCCATATACAAAATATACATGCCAACTAGACATGTAAGCATCCCAAAACTATCTATAACATCCTTAGCTGCTGATGGATCATCAAAATTGATCCTTTTCGCCGCACTGCTCCACTTTTGAAGGATCCTGCACAAGAAAAATAAACCATGATTAATATTAGTTATATTATATAATTCACATTCAAAAAGTTAACATAAAAATGAACTATAATTGAACTATTTATGTTTACCTCATCTCCACGTTTTCTCTTCAGCTTTGCAGGACTCTTGATGTATGTCTTTGGTAGAGGAGGTATGTTTTGAATATTTTCATACACAACCTATATATGTTCAGAAACATGACATTGCTACAAGTTAGCATATAATTGTCACTAATAATAACAAATTATATCTACTAATCAAAAAATAAAATAAACACACATATACTCAAGGCATCTCTTCTTCTTCTTCAGGTATACTTGGTGTAGTCATCAAGGATGTGAAGCCAAGAATTCTCTGTATATATACACAACAAGTATATGAAACTATCAATCTATGTCTCGACATGTATAATCACTATAAGTTATTTACTCTATTCATTCAATCATATTTGCATTCAATTACCTTTCCCTTGTCTCCAACTGCACTACCAAATCCTAAATCACACTGCCCCACACTCGTGCTGCTTGTGGCTTACAAGAGTAAAATAATGAGTTGTCACTATTGAAATATAAAAGTCTCAAAAAATCGGATATCATATAAAATCAGATATCCGATTTTTATACTTAAATTATTTTTAAATAACATATATAATATAATAATATATTATATAATATATTATTATATTATATAATACATATTGTATTATATTATATATATTATAATATATAATATAATATAATATTATATTATATTATATTATATTATATATAATATAATATTGTAGTATATAATACATATTATATAATACGTATTATATAATATAATATAATATAATATAATATTATATTATATTATATTATATTATATTATATTATATTATATTATATTATATATATTATAATATATAATAAAATATAATATTATATTATAATATAATATAATATAATAATATATTATATAATGTCTATTCTATAATATATTATTATATTATATAATATATATAATGTAATAATATATTATATAATATATTATTACATTATATATATTATATAATATAATAATATATTATATATTGTATAATATATAACATATAATATGTTTTTTAAATTAAAATTACAAATTAAAATCTGATATCTGATAAAATCGGATATCCGATTAAATCGAATATCTAATTTTATCGAATATCCGATTTGCATAGGTAATTACCAGGCCAAGGTGTACTGACACATAGATTTCTGTGTTTTTAGGCGAGTGAGGAAGGCTATTTTTTTCACATCACCACTTTTTGGCCCCCCTTGATCATGCACTAACCCACTAGCTCCACTTCATAGTTAGACTCATCCTTCCTTGAACCCCATTTGAATTTACCTCCTAATTCCCCAACTAAATAATATTCCCTTGACCAGGATGTAGTACATTTATTTTAACCAAAATGTTGGTTGTCTAAATATTTCAATACTCATATGGAGATGTCCATATGGTATCTATCTCATATTCATGTGGCCAAGTAGAAGATTCAAACTTTGGAGGTTTTTGTTTTCAAGAAGGAATAGGAGTGGCCAGAGGAACCCCTCCATGTGGATATTTGGGAAGCTATGAAAAAAGTGTTGGACACCTTTGACAATTGAAAAGGAGTTATCATCTTGAAGAAGAGGTTTCTAAGATGAAAGAGAATCAGGGGACCATTATTAAAAGTATCCAAGAAATAACTAATTATTGGAGGGATTTTTTCAAGAATACAATTACTACTATTCAAGTCCTGCAATAAGAACTCATAAGAGGAAATGAGAAGCAGTCAAGAATGGATGTGGTGCTTTTAGCCCAAGGGAGTCCCCTAGTAGGTGCACAAAAGGTCCAAACACTCAATGAAGAATCTTGATCTAATCATTATTCTAATGAATTTTTTGGTCCCTATCCTTCACTTAATGAGGTGTCTTTCGAATACCATCTTTAGAATTTACTTAAAAAATGGTGGGACATTAAGGGCTTAAATTATCTTAATGCTAGGTTACTAAATTGGAAATTAGCTAAATGGCTTCCACGCAAAAACACTCTACTCCAAGGAATTGGTCCATATGAAATATCTCACATCCATTGAGAAGGTAATCGATTGGCAGATCTTTTTTCTAATCTTGGTGTCAATTCGGACATGGCAGAAGTGACAGTGGATTCAACATCGATAAGTAAGGAGATTACGGATTTGAGAAAAAAAGACTTATTGGAAAAGAAATGTGATGGGGTTGGATAATGTCCTTGCAGATATGCCTGCAAATTTGTGATAGGTGGCAGTGGATTCGCACAAATTTTGGTAGGTTGTCTTCTCATACTCGTATCGATAGTGTTCTGAGCGACATGTGATAGGAAAGAGTGATAGAAGGACATATTTTTGAAGAATGAGTGATCTTGGAAGATTTGGCATGCGTTGCTCCAAATGGAAACATCTAGATCTCTAAGTGCCTATTAATTAGGTTTCTTCAAGTCTCGGCCTCATTGTGTGGAAAGGTAGTTAGTTGTGGCACAAAGCTTCTAAGTTTTTCGGTGTGTAGTGCAAAATGGGAATATGGCTCCATTTCACAGGATAATAAACTTAGAGTAATGATAGTTTTTAGATGGGCTACTGAAACTGTGATTAATGTCAGAGAATTTTCTGGGGACACCATGCAGACCTTTAATGGTGGCGCATGATTTGTATTTGGTGTAAGTCTGGTTCTTCCTTCTGGTGTGCATGTTTAGGCTCGAGTTTATGTATTCAGGATGGTGGATGGGTAGTGGTGTTTTCTTTGTTTTTTACTATCAGGCTTTGATGGAAAACTTTTGTAATCTTTATATATTAATATAGAGCGCTATCCCCATAAACGATAGCACTTACCATTTTAAAAAAATAAAAAATCTCTTAATGATAATTAGCTATCTATTGTTCATAATGTTTTGGTTTTTTCTCTCTTAATGTGTTTGTTATTTTTGGTTTTTGGATTTTTTCATTTCTCTTAATCTCACTACTCATCAAAATCAAGCTTTTTCCTTGATGGTTGACATGTAATGGATTTGGGCTCTTACGTTGCTAATATAATAAAAAATTATATATTTTTTTTCTATTTTTAGGTTTGTTGGCATTGCATGAAGATTGCATTGAAGAAGTATATTAGGAAGTGTTTTCATTGATGTCAATAGCAACCGGTAATGAAGTAGTGAATATCAACCGATAACCCTATCTAGTTGAGATGTAGAACCCTAACTGATGAAGCTTAGAGATTGGTTGTGATGATTTATGACTAAGTGATGATAAGTGATGAAGACACCATGAAAGCATGTTGCACATGATGAGTTTCGAGATGGTTTTGGCATGTAAAGATAGCCATTTATCTTGGGAATTATCAAATTCATAGTATGAGTAAAAGACGTGTGTTGTGTTACAAGATTCAAAATACGATGATACGAGAGTGGTTGTAGATGCCTAGAAGAATGTAAAGTCGATTGCAATGTAATCTAACGATCAAGATTGAACTGATGTGTTTGTAATCTCTATGAGAATTTTAGGGTTTTTGTTGTGTTATCGAGCTAATGTATTTGTTTATAAGGTCAATGGATTGATTGAATGAGTGGTTGGAAAATTTGATTAACTATGAAAGTGATTGTTGGTGAACCGGGAGGTGTGTCTATATAATTATGTGAAGGCATATAGGAAGGTAAAGGATTTGATTTAGCAAGAAAATGTTATTTCCAGATCGGTCAAAGAACCTATTGTTCTCTAACCATTACATCATTGTGAAATCCCCTCACAGCGTAAGCTCTAATAGGCTTGTTGTTGAAATCCTCTAACTAGGTGATCCATTAGCTTTGACTTGAAATCATCCACTGAGGTTACCTTTAACAGGGTATTTATAGTCAATTCCTTAACTAGGTGGTCCTTAACCAGATATGTTCCTAACAAATTTTTTTTGTATAAGCTTCTAACCAATCTTGGCTCCTAATAGGGTGAACTTCAAGAGAGTTCAAAGAATACTTGTGGGTATTTATCCCCACCATGGTTTTTCCCATTTGGGTTTCCACATGAAAAATCATTGTGTCAAGTGGTGAATGATTTTGTGGATGTGTTTTTGGTATGGTTGATATGAATGATTGGTAAATCTGCATAGATATATCTAAATGATTGGAAATGATCTAAAATATGTTATTATTAATATTAGGAAGTGGTTTAAGTTTTTGGTCAAAGGATATTTAAGTTTCAGATCTGTTGCATTATATCGCCAAAGTATTAGGTCAACCTGTAAGGTTTAATAGTGCAGCTGTAGATTTGTTAAAGTGACTAAACCGACAAACTTTGTGAGTTGATTCTTAGATGAAAATAAATTTGGTAAAAATTTAATTTATTCTTCAACTACTGATTCAGCCCCCCTTTCAGTGGTTGACCGGATCTTTATAATTTCATCATATTACCAAGGTTATGTGCTCTTTTTTATGTCAAGACATAAGATGAGGACATGCATCATGATCTAATTTAATCCTCGCTTATGTTTTCATCTAGATTGACCTTTTATTCTTTTCATTTTATAAGCATTCACAATTTTTATTGTAAATATTCAATCCAACATAATATTCATTTAATACAAACTCATATTAATATATGCTTCTTTAAATAAAATAAATTATCAAGTTTGTATATAACACTCTATTTTTTCTCTCTATGTGATAGGAGTTATGGTTGTAGGTGATTTTCGGGAGCTATGGGGTTGATCAATCAACTCTTGCAAGAGATAGTGAAGCTAGATTAAAATGATGTTTCTCCTTTACAAATTCTTAAGTATGTCCATCACCTATTAAATTATTTGGGTAGCAGTTCTGACTAATGTTTTCATTAATTCTTTATCTTATACTTCACATTAGGCTTTCAATTCAGTAGTTCTATATGGATTTCCATCACCATCATTTTCTTTAGGATGGGATCTATATTTAGTAGTATAAGGGATGATGGGAGGTAACTACAAAGAAGTGTTTTTTTCTTTTTTTTAATTGTATCCTTCATGCCAATCCTTTAGTAAAGGTTGAGAAGAAATATATTTAACAACTTTTTCATTTGACGATTTTTTTTCTTCTCTTCAACATAAGCATGGATCTTATATTATATTAATGACTTTTTCTACAATGGATTAAATTGAAGAAGTGGCTATGATTGAATAGATGGATAAGCTTCATCAACTATCTCTTTACAATCATCTACCATATTAGGAATGTCCTATCCCAACTTTATTCTTCCCATTTGATCAAAACTATTAATCTCATATGTATTCCCCCCTAACTTCAAATTCATCTCCAGAATCTTTTGAATAATCTTCTAGATTAGGGTAATGGCCATAAGGTGTTCTAGTGTATAAATTAAATTTGACATAGTTCTTTCTAGCATAAGACACCCTAGTTATAAATAGATGAAAAATAAACTTCAATAGTAGTCTAGCCATGTTTTGACTATCTATAGTGTATTTGCAAATGCAATAGGTTTTAGTGTACAAGGAAAGGATTTTTTTTTTCATTTTAGAGCACTTCTTGATTACTTATCCCATTTTATTGTATACTTCAATATAAATATGGAGTAATCAATAACATATAAAGAAAATCACTACATGTGCGTGATCAATTTGAATAAAACTCTCATATATTCTTGATATGATCTCCCACTCATGTTCAATTGTATTCTGATTATTTGTTAAATCATCCTCATCTTCAAAATCATTGTGATTTTCAATTTCATCTAAAATAATCCTCTATTCCAAATGCCAAGGATTATAATTGAGTGACTCCCAATTTGATATAACTATATTATCATCAAGTCCAATATCTCTTTGTATTTATAAAATGGCTTGTACAACAATAACTCCAACCAAAAAAAATCAACCCATTATTATACATTTAATATATTACAATTATTAAATACAAATATGTGTTGGATTTATCTTTTATTAGTTAATAATTATTTATTTAATTATTAGTGTATTATACTCCATGCTTAAGCTAAACATAGGAATCTTATAATTCTTTAGGGTTTTCTCCTTTAGGGTTTCGAGTATCCTTTTATAAGGATTATCTCTTTGTTTTTTTATAATAACTGTAATTATTGAATTGTATTCTTGTTGTACAATCATTATGACAACTCTTTTCTGGATCTCTGAATTATGGCCTCCATAACTTTTTTGCTTCTCTCCTTCTATGACAGGTTTGCGTGCAGGTGATCTTTGAGAGTTGTAGAGTTGATTTTTCTTCAACTTCAATATGGTATCAGAGCTCCAGATCTGCATGCCCCTGGTCTCTTCATGAGAAATTTTGGGCTTTGTTCTTCAGATCTATGTATTTAGAGGTTTGTGCTGGTGTTTTTTTTCCATTTCTGGTGGTAGCTTATTTTTTGGTACATTTTAGTGCCAAAAGGACCTCACAGTTGGATTTAGAAGGTTGATTCCATGAATTTTGATATATAATTTTCTTATTTTCGGTGACAAAGTTATCAAAAACATGATTTTTTCTTGGCACATTTTTCGATGCATGAAAATCTGTATGGTTGTACCTGCAAATGCATCAAAAGATTTTTATTTTTTTTACCCTCTTTATGCCCTACAAGAGGGCTTTTTTTCTTTTGGCTGTAACTTGGTCATGCGGAGGCATTTTTTCAAAAACCTTATATGATCGGAAAGTTCTTTATGAGTTCTATCCAAATCTAGAGGTTTGAATATTTTCTTTTTCTTTTTTGATGGCTTTTTTTCTATCAAAGCGAGAGGTTCATTTCTTCACTCTGAGAGACATAACTTGAGCATTTGAACTTTGTTTTTCAAAAACTTTATATCATTGGAAATTTGGTTTTGTGTTCTTTCCATTCATATGAGTTTTTTTTCCAGATTTTTCTCCAAGTATATTTTATTCAAATTTTTTCTTTTTAGCACCGTGGTGAATATCTTGGATGTTATAGGACCTGGGATCTCTTTCTTTGAGTAGGATGTCTCGTCTTTGGCTATTCTCTCTATTTTCAGTTTTCTATCTCTTCTGATCATTGGATTATTTTATTTAAGCAAACACACTGAGATAAAGTGTCACCATGCATTGTATACTTGGGATCTTGCAAATCTTGTGCCTTATTGTACATGCACTACTTATAAAGTGTCATGGGGGGGTTGATGTTTGCCTTTGTTTTCCATCTACATTTTTCATGTGAGTTCATTCCATGACATTAGCCTCATGTTGTGTGTCAAGTGAGTGTTCCTTCCATGACACTATGTACTTTCTCTGCACCTTCGATGTTCTTGGTTCTTCGTCATGTAGTTCTTGTTGGCCATTCTTTTCAGTGTACCTATCCCTCTCCCTTTTCAACATTATGGGGAGGTTTGTCCTGTTGGTTCTAATGCTTCCTTGGTTCGATTGATCAACTCTTAAGGCTTTGGTGTTTCATGCCATCTGTATCTTCAAGTTTAGTTATTTTCCTTTGTTTGCCATTTGATTCAAGTAGTGTCATTTGAGGGCACTCATGCAGATTACAGTCTTCTCTACCCGGTCTTATTCTATTTCAGTGGAGGTTGTTTAGATCAATAGTTACTATTCGACAATGTTTGTGGCTATTTTATGCTTCAGTGGTATTCTTCATTCTCTTCTTTTTGTTCCTATCTTTTGGAACACTCTTGTTTGGACGCTTCTTAGTCCTTCACTTGAGCTTTCATCTTTTCTTGGAGAGAACTTTTCTTCCCATAGGGTTTTCTCCTCTTTCTCAAATTTACAAAGATTTTATTGTATTTGGGTACCTCATCAGGCCTAGTTGTCAGGACCCATTTTCATTTTCCTGCATTTTTTACATGTTTTTTTAGTCCTTGGTTGTCTTTTAGCTACTCACTAAGTTCATCTTAAGGGAGGCTGTTGGAGTTATCTTTTCTTAGCTAATAATTATTTATTCAATTATTAGTCTATTATACTCCATGCTTAAGCTAAACCTAGGAATCTTATAATTCTTTAGGGTTTTCTCCTTTAAGGTTTCGAGTATCCTTTTATAAGGATTCTCTCTTTGTATTTTCATAACAACTGTAATTATTGAATTGCATTCTTGTTGCACATTCAATATGACTCCTTTTTTCTAGATCTTTGAAGTTTGGCCTCCATAGCTTTTTTGCTTCTCTCCTTCTATGACAGCTTTGCATGCAGGTGATCTTTGGGAGCTGTAAAGTTGATTTTTCTTCAACTTCAATAATATTATATATTATATTATTTAAACTAATACATGACAATTCAATAATTTTATTTGAAAAAATATAATATTAAGTTATAATCTACTCATTAAAAAAAATCAAAAAATTATTCTTCGAAGGTAATGGAATCTTCAAACACTTAAATTTAAAATAATAAAATATATCTTTAAGATATTAAGTGACACTGAAAAAAAATGATTTCATTTTTTAAATAAGAACATTAAAAATTACAAATTTAAACCATTCAAATAAGATTTATTAATATATATAATATATTATATTTACACAATATTAATAAAAATGTTATATACATTATATATTTAGTGTCTCCTTATATTTATTATCTAAATAAAAATATAATATATACTATATATTTAGTGTCTAAAATGCCTCAAATTGACTTATCAACTAAAACACCTAAAGTGAAATCCTAAGTTCTAGGTTCCCTTCTATTTCTCTTAAGGTAAACATACTAAATGCATCATTTACTCCTATAGTCTTTATTTCTAGTCTCTTGCTTGAATTGAGCGTAACAATCATAGATCGACATAATATTATCATACAAGTTACACATGTTTATAGGTAGGTTCAATTATTCATAGCAGAAATTGCATAGAATTAAAAGACATATACAAGTACCTATTTTTAAAGAGTTTGTACAAATATTCTCCCTTTCAGATATTTGTGAACTTGAAAGTTTACCTTTATTTTGGCAATTTTAATCAAAATTGGTAATAATATTCATGCATGTTACATAATTTTTTATTTATTTATGTTAGAAGTAGTGGCTTCTTGTTTTAATATTTACTAAAATAATGTTGAATTTAAGATACAAATCTATCAAGTTTAGTTTCAATTGGGAGCATCTGTTAATGATCACAATCAATCCATACTCAAAGTTATGAAGATAATTGCAAAAGACCTTGTGTTTAATTCTCTTGAAAAAAGATGACAACTTTCTTATTGTAATTTGCAAGTTTCTCTTGTATTGTTTTCTTGGAAGGGTTTGTACAGCTTTGTATGATCTTGTTGTAGCTGTAGTCAAATTTATTATGTCCTTTGAAAATTTTGTGTCTCATTATAATTATTTCTTTATTAATATAAATGTATTTTTGTAAAAAAAGAGGTTCTCTTTGCATAACGTGAGCAATATACTGATATTTTGACTATCTATACAAGCCACCATTTTATCATTCACAGTTTTATCCTCTATAGTGTTTGGATTATGGTGATTGATACAAGCTGGAACCAAATCAATAGATTTTGCTGCCTTCGGATAACTTACAGAGCGAGCGAGCCCACTAGCAAAAATGCCTTCAAACATTAGTGTTATTGGGTTTTCATTCATTCTAAGCTAGAAATTCTACATATTAGTGTGACCAATTCTCTATCACTAACCTCAACAAAAGCACTTTGGATAATGGAGGCTTGTTCTATGCCCTAGTATTTGTATTTCATTTAGTGGGATTTAGAAATCAGCTAGAGACAATGAGCTATAATTTCAAGGAAATGTCAGAAATTAGAGTAGAGTTTAGGAGTGGCTACATGAAACAGTGCACTAAAAACAATAAGGATTAGTAACAGGAGATGAAACATATTCAATGAATTGACAACATTGAAATTTTTTCTTTTAAGATCAGTATGGGATGGAAAATCTTACTACACTGATAATGAGATAAAGGTCACGAGTGTGGGAAATGATATTTAACAAAATGAATTGCAACATTAATTTCTTGTGATCTTTGAATATCATAGGTAAATGCACCCACCATGGTAACATATATTTGTGAAAACAGGGCAAAACATGGGAATCAATATATTAAACGAGCTCTCAAAACTTGTGAATTGACCTTTTGTAAAGGTTTTTATGTCACAAAATTTTTGACATCACAGAGTTGGTGACAAGGAAAACTTCAATTTTACCATTCTTTGAGGAACAAAAAGTTGCAATTATTGACAGCTATTAATTCGAAGCAACAAAATTGTTGAGCAATAAATTAACATTAGTAAAAAATGGTTCTGAAAAAATTAACATATGCAGCTGACAGGATGTTGGAATTAGAAAGTTAAGGGAGATGCTTCACATCAGAAAGCATTATTTGGACTAGGTGCAGGTGAGATTTCTACATAGATAATTATGGATAAGTTATAAAAACTGTTTCGATATATTAATCATGATTATCTAAAATATAATCTTCCTAAACACCTTCAAAATCAATATTATAATCAGACTAATCATCCCATACTTAACATGTCACAATTTTGACATATAAAGTCAAAATCTTACGAATTTCATCACCAAAAAAACCAACAAGCTTAAGAACATCACATTGTGATAAATTGATCATTTCTATGTTGACTGGAAACCGATCCGAAGCATTCATTAATCATGTGAAGACTGACGTCACGGAGGCTGACGTCAAATCAGGACGAATAGGCTCATTATTTTAAGACCATAAAAAGTTTAAAGAAGGAAGGCTTCGTTGCGGTAGAACCGTTCCGATTGCATCGTTTTCCTTAAGACCATAAAAAGTCGCCATATGTATATGAGTTTACGATGGACAGCTAGCTTTTATATATATATATGAGTTTACAATCTATAAGAATACCTAGTTATATTAATTAAGTATACAATAATTTTAAAGTAGACTTGTAGGTAGTGGCTCTTAGTCTTTCATATATATATATATATATATATATATATATTTTAAAGTGTTTGTACATACAATATTCAATTCAACAAGCAATATTATAACATAATTATTAGATAGGTGATATCCATTTGTATTCTATCTACATAAATATTGATTTGGTCAAATAAAATTTTACATTGACATGTTTTCTTTTTTTAATCATATTGGCAAAACTATTATCATATGAAAATTGTAAGGTCATATATTATAAGCCATCCCCATAAATATTTTTTTTTGTCAAGAAAAATTAAGCTTTGCAATGCTATCTTTCATTAATAATATAAGAATAAATTGTTATTGTATGAAAATTGTAAGGTCAAATATCAAGGAGTTTATATTTCAATCGGAGTTGATTATGTAAACATGTGTTTCAAAGAAAGCGTTAATTTTTTGTATATTCTCTTATAACAATGCAAGAAGAGTTAAAAATATTTGGATTCCCCTCCTCCTTTCAATAAGGTCCAATGCCTTATTTAAGGAAATTGATATGGTAGAAATGAAAATATCATTCGGTATGATGATTCTCATATTCCCTATGACTAGTCTTATAGCTCTTGTTTCTTAGCATCCTTAGCATCTTTGTTTCTCTCTTTCATTATGTATAAGGCACCATCTTGCCTAGACTTTGGGATGTGACTATCTCCACTCACCCTCTTTTGTCATATAGCATAATTTAAAAATTAAATTTAGTTAATATAAATGCCTCTTTTATTTAAATAAGAATATTAGTATGTAAATTGTGAAGTAATGAGTAACAAAGATAACAATAGATCATCTAATATTCCCTACAAAATATGATGAAAATAAATTGTCAACTTACAAGGCTACAATAATTATATTATACGTGAAGCTAAACATTGTTACAAGTAGTTTCTCATAATCATCTGGGATTACCATAAAGATCCTTGAACTCTAAAAAGAACCAACATTTATTTTTGAATTGTTTAAAGCTTAAACATTTTCTTTGTCATGTAATTAAGAAAATGACTTATTTTTGTATAGTTTATCATTTTATAATACCTAAAAAGTCATGTAGGATAACACTTAAGTGTGTTAAGAAGTTGTATCTACATTCCAATCAAAAGACTCAAAAGGAATAAAATTGTTTATTCTAGAATTTGGTTCTAGATGGCCCAAAACTTATTTTATTGTTTAAATACAAAATCTAATTATTTTATACACTTTTAAGGAAACTAAAGAAAAAGAAAACATGTTTAGATGAGAGGATAAAAGTCCATTCAAATATAGTTCATTTTTCATTAAAATGTTAGAGGATAAGTCTACATTAATCTATCTTGTACTATATACGTATACCTAAATTCAAATTCATTTACTATCTGTGAATACTTGACCTTATTAAAAAATCTAATTATGCACACCATAGTGTCTAAATTTAGGCATAATATTTTTATAGTCAAAGAAATGCAGAAGCCTTTACATTCATTCCATTGATTGGGATTCTTTACGATCTCTAGATGCATCACAGCCATCTTTCCATACTTCTAAAGGCTAAAAATTTTCATTTACCCATCACAAATTATGTATCAATCATATTGGCATGGCCTCCTCAATATCACATGTTCTATATCCATTGGCATTGTGTTGCACTATACATTATATGCATATACTCCAATGTAAATTGCAACATAAAACTAATCTAGAACCATAAGTAGATGTACAATATATAATTAAAAGATACTATCTAGCCCGAAGTATGTGATTATATTCAACCCTATGCTTTTTATAACCATTATTATGGTTACTACTTTGTTGGTTTTTCCTCGATTCAATGATAGGTTTCATCTTGACAAATCTAATTCAAGAAAAATGTTCACAACTAAATGTATACATTTTTAACTATAATACACGATGTAGACACCTAAAATCTACACACTTAATTAATTGAATTTTATTTCGTTAATTATCATTTTATGCACCTATTAATTAAATTAAGGTTTAATTAATATCCCTTTTGCTTCTATCTAGCCATTAATCATATTTTATATTTGATTAATTCTCCCTTCTTATATTAATTAAATAAATCAATTTATTTGATTAAATCCCATTTTCACACTTAATTGAATTTATACTTAATTAAATTAATCTTCTAATATAAATAAATCAAGATTTATTTATCTCCCCCCCACTTGTGTTTTACTACAAATGAAAGTTGCACCCATTAATTGAAACAAATAATTTTATTTTAATTAAAAATCCTAAATGTCTGCTACTTGCATTCTCCTAAATTCATGACTAAACCTCTTCTCGAGCCTTCTAGATTACTTCTAATCACACTAATTAGCCTAATCCACCCCTTAATCATTTGCACATCCATTAAGGGAAGTCACTTCTCAAAAATTCCTCCAAGTCTTTGAAATGCATTAAAGGCTTTATGTCTTCAACAAGTTAACCCTCAAAGTCTTCCTAACCATTAATGGTTAATCCAACCTCAATCCACGGTTAGAGACTTTCTCTCTAACTTAACCCTCATCTAACCTAGGGGTCTCGTCAAAAACTCATTGATTTGACCCTAGTTATCATATTAACCCTTGCACAAGTGTTTATCCTTTGGGTAAAAGCATTATCCAGTAACTCAACCCTAACATTACCTCATAGGGTAACCACCATGTCTTCTAAGGAATTTAATGGCTCTTACATCTCCTCTCCAGCCTCCTCTGGGTGACACCTATCAGCCTAGGATTGGGTTGAAAATATCATGTAAGGATTGATGATCATTCAATCCTAACCCTTGTTAAGATTACTCAATCTTAGCTATCTAATTGCCCATTTCTTCTCTAAATAGGACTCAGTTCCTTCATTATAAAAAAAATCCCATGTTTTTATGCATCTATGTTATCAAGAATTTACATTTGCCTCTCTCATAAGCTTAGGCATTTTAGATAGCAATCACATTTCAATATCATGTTAGTTTCTTTATCACATCTTAGTATTATCATAGAATCATCATGTTAGGATAGTATATCATGTTAGCTTCATCTTTATATCATTTTCATGCTAAGTTTAGCTTCATCCCATTATTTAGTTTCATATCAATAATCATTCACTAAGATCTTAGTTGCATCATTTTAGATCTTAGATTATACAATATTTCTCATTCTTTGAGTATTCATCCTAGGATCAAGTGCTTTTCCAAGCTGAGAGCCACCTTGAATCTGAAGGATCCTTTGAAAGATAGAGGACAATGAGATGATTTTGAGAGTTTTTGATTAAATAAATTGTTTATTGATTTTAATCGCTAATTCAATGTACTATTGGTGTGTTTGTGTTGTTTGTGTCTATTTTGTAGGTACCACAATCTGATTGTACATTTCTAGCACCCACCATGGGGATTTCCCAAAAATTTCTAACTTTTTCTCCGCAGGTTCACACACTGAATTTTTAAACATGCATTACCTTGGTTTAGTGCATTCAACACTTGTTATGTCGCATCAAACCTTTCTTTTGGCACATTTAATGCCTTTTTTGGTGCACCTGACACTTCTTTTAGCACATCTAACACTTCTTTTAGCACATAAAACACTTCTTCAAGTACATACAATCTCTGTTTTAGTGCATACAAAATGAAGAGAAAAAAAAAAACTTGCTAGAAAGTTAGGCTTGTGTAGCCCACCATTGATATTTGATGATTACTAACTAGTTTTGTACATGTTCTAATAGTGTTTTGGAGGTTCAAAATGAATTAGATTAGTTCTTTCTTTCTTTCTTTCTAAGTTAGTAAAAAGAACTCATTTTTCTCTTTTTGCAAATGGTAAAAAGAATTACATTTTCATTTGGTGCAACTAAAAGGGACCTCACTTTCATTTGGTGCAAAAAAAACAACAAATCTCACATTTGTCTTTCTTGCAAGATTAAGATCACACTTCTTTATGGGCTCTATAAAGAACAAAGAAATTTTCGATTCTTGCAAGGATTAAAAAAATAACAATCAACATCTTATCTTGCAAGTTAAACAGAACATGATGGACTTGAAAAGCACTGACAAGGGGGGTGAATCAGTGACACCAAAAATAAAACTACAAACACTAACTGGTAGATGACCTTAACAAAACTTTTAAACACAATGTATGCAATCCAAAATGATATAACAACATCCACAAAAAGTAAAGCATCCACCATAACACAAGTATTTTTACGTGTAAAACCAAAATAGGTAAAAATCATGGTGAGATGGATCTCACAATTTAACTATCTGCAGTAATAGATAACTGACCGGTTAAGATCTATAAAGTGCTTTGCTAGGAGTGAATCTTGTTAGAGATCTCAAAGCTTGATTAGAAGCTTATACCCTGTTCAATCTAGTACCCTGTTAGGAGTAACCTCGGTGGAGGATTTCTGAATCCAAACTAATGGAGCACCCTATTAAAGAATTTATAAATTGAAGTTTGTTAGAGCTTACATGATTAGGGGATTTTATTCTACTGTAATTGTTAGAAAATAATAAGAATGATTTGATCCATTTTGAGTAGCACAATACTTGCTTCATTAGATCCTTCTAAACATATTCAACACTGATCTTCTGCATACACTCCAACTTAACTCTTTTTCCTTTAGCACATAACATAACACTTTCACTTACATCAAATAATTCATTGCGATGTCAATATATAGACCCTATGATTTCATGTCAGCCTTAAGAAATAATAACACAATTTCCTAGGTGCAGTGTATCTTGACAAGTGATCATAACTCATCCCAAAAATTACCGCCAAGCAGTCGGTGCTAGTAACTCATCATGATCTGTGGTAACTCATCACAAAAATACTGAGTACGGGTTGGAACAATCAAATACCAGTTTGAGTAAAACATATGAACCATTGTCTTTGAATCTCCACTTGATCTCCATCTTGATCTTCATCTTGATGCTGACTTAGTATAATCACAGGTTGTCTCTTATGCAAATACCAATTGGCACAAAGTACCGGTTAGAGATAAACCTCTTACTATAACCTCTAACATACCAGTTGATAGAGTAAACAATTGAAGTTACATCGGTAGTCAATATAATCATGTGTGTGTGTGTGAGTGTTTCATGAATGACAACAAATGATAAATATATTATAATCATCATCAAGCCAACAATCTCCCCCTTTGGCATTGATGGCAACACTTAGAAAATCTTACAGTAATACCTCTAAGTGTGCATACACAACAAATTTACACATATACTCATGCTCCCCCTTAATGCATACATTGTACAAATTTTTAAAAAAAAACATACATACATATTTCTACTACCCCTTTGACAACAATGCCAAGTGTATGGAATTATTCCATGGTGTCCAGTGTGTAGGTTTCAGGGGTTGCTAAGATAGCTTTTGCATTTGAGTAGGCTCTTTGTAATATGTCTACTTGCGATCTGAGCAGATTCTTGACTTCCTTGAGAGACTAGAGTCTCTTTGCCTTCTCATTGTCATAGATATCCATCCTGTTATGCAAATCATCTAGAGATTTTCTAAAGGCAAATATAGAGTCCTGAAGTGGGACATATGCCTTGCATATCTTTTCCCGCTCTTGCTTTATTTCTGTTTGTCTTTTTGAGATATTAGAATAAAAGAAAGAAACATTAGAGGTGGAAGCAATATACTTTCCTCCTGTTTCAATACCTTTGCTCAACAAATATTTATTGTGCGATAATGCCATTCTTCCATTATCAATGTCCTTTGCCAGTTTTTCTCCATACTACTTCTTGTGACTCTTTTCAGCATGGACTTGAGCAACATCTTCTAGTGACTTGATTTGATATGATGAATCTGCAACTAACTGACCAAGGTTTCTAATAGGTGTAGGTAGATGTGTTGTTGATGTTTCTAGTAGAAAACCAGATAAAATATCTACCACAGTATGAATTGTTTCAGCTTCAACCCTTTGCTCTTTCAGTCTCTTCTTATGTGTTCTACATTGCATGACACTTGCAATTTTCATCATTTTCGATGTGCTCATGTTGTCCATATCAATAGGTTCTGAAATAATTAAAGAATCATCATCATCCTCATCAAGTTGCTTTTGCTTTGCTGGTTCAGAGGATACAACCTTTAATGATTGCTTTCTTTGTATTCTTCTTCATTTCTTTTTCAAAGGACTGAGAGACAACTTTCTTAGAAGACTCCTTTCTGAGTAACTTTAATGACAAGTGGAGATTGGGGTTTCTCCAGTTGTGTTGTTTCTGGTGGATTGTCCACTTTTAGTTGAGTTATCGGCTGCTCAACTATTTTAACCTATACATTAGTAATCGTAGGAGGCTCCATATCTGGTGCAGTGTTGTCTCGAGATAGATCAACTTTGTCCTAAACATCATCAACAACATGAATAATGGAGTCATCCTTTTTCTTGATAGGATAGACCTCATCACCTTGAATAATCTCTTCTTCATCCATTTCCAATTGATTTACATCATCAACAACATTATCCTCATTCATAAAGGATTGGATGAGTTCTTCCATTCTGTTGATTTCATAGGCTATTCGATGGGTCTCAGTTTCAATAACTGCCTTCTTTCCACTAGGTAACTTCAGTCTTCTTTCTTTGAATGTAAATTGAGATTTGTATCAAGCAGCTAAGGCACTACTATCATCTTTAGAAGGTTCAAAAAAATATTGTAGAAATATTTCATGAATGATTTTTTTTTCTAATTGTATAGCTTCCTCCCATTTACCCACAAGAATAATGTACAAATAATTTGAGATATCCTTTCCCAGTTCATGTGGATATCTACTAGAATGACACAAATGAGTGATTACCTATTGAATGACTTGCTATTTCTCATTTTTCAGTGAAGGAATCAAAATGCTTTATGACATTGTTAAATCTATTTCTCCCTAGTGTCTTCATTAATCTTTCAAAATATGTTTCAGGCTTTTAAGATACTACTCTACCGGTAGCCTTTATCTTCTTAGGTTCTTCTTCTGTATCTGCACCTTCAAATTCTGGCTGGAGAATAATTTTTCTATTTCTCTTCTTTGGTGCATTCTCCTTCTTTTTATATTCTTTAGGTATCGGTTCCTTTTTGGTTAGGACACTCCGAGTCAACCTTGTAGTATTTATCACTAGAGGTGAGTCAGTTTTCTTTTTGTTTCCTTTCACATTAGTAACAGGAGTAGTACTAGTTTCTGATGGCGCATCTTGGACTACCACAATGTCCAATTTTGCCTTCTTTTTATCTTTGGGAGATGCTAATAGTGTATTAGCATAACCAACAAGTACATCATGGTTCACCTCATAACTCATTTCTTCCATCTCTTCTTATCTTGGCTCAATTGCTTGCATCAAGCAAAAGTCCATGGTAACAATAAAGACTATGTCTTTTGCAAAGTGGCTTAGCACATCTTCTAGTAATCTCATTCTCATGCTCATCTTTTTTTCAAATTCATTAAATACTTATTCATGGCTACAGCGAAAGTATTCTTTACAACCTTAATGTTGTTCTTGATTTGTGCAGAGACTGGTAGGTCTTTTGATTATTCAATGTCTCCAATTCCCATTAGAAAGTTATGGAAATAGAAGAATAACCCAGCTAATAGCTGGCCATACTTGAACTTTTGACTTTTGTCCTTTTTAATAGATTGTACATTTTGAAATAATCGCCTTCTGATAGCTTCACAGAGATGATAATTTGTATTATCAACAATCATTATGTGAGATGTATGAATTGCTACAGATGGAACACTATTAAGTCTACTAGAGTAAAATACTTGGTAGCCTATCACCATTGCTACTAGTTTCACTGTACGGTCTCTAATATTGTTGATAGAAAAGGCATACTTATCAGAAGTAGAACAAGTCAAAGAGAATACCATATCTTTTGAAATTCATTTGATAATAGGTACTTCGCCAGGTGAGAAATAACCAGTTATAGCTAGAATGGCTTCCTTAGTTATTGTGTCAGTTCTCTCTAAATACATATTCTCTGCATGAGCTTGACTCAAAATGATTCTAATACGCTCTTCCTCAAAATCTTCAAGAAAGTAAGCATCATTATGAAAACCCTTTTCAAAAACCCTAGCATATTTTGTTTCAATCTTTCTGTTCTCACCACAAAGTGATTTCAACTATGTATAAATGTACAGAGATCCTAGATCTTCTATCCTACAATCAATATAACTAGATAAATGACCTTTGACCAAAACTGCACTCGAAACTTGTGACAATGCATTATACGACACAATATTTTCTATCTCTACAACTTCCATAGACTCAGAAGTAATCATTAACCTCTCTCCAGTCTTTGAAGACGATGCCATTCTAGATGAATGGGATTTGAATTAGGATGTTCAAAAAAATACATTGTTTCACACATGTTGCCCCGTTTACCAATTAAAATGACCAAGTGTACATGAGTTTGACTTTCTACAGCCTTCAATTCAACTTAATTACACAAATCACAAAGCAATTCAGCAATTGATAGCAAAACAATCTTTCTTAGCTCAGCAAGCACTCCAAATTTCTTTCTCGAATGTGTTAGGGTAAAAATGACAAACTAAAAGTCATTTTTATCCTTTTTACCTACTGCATTAAATGCTCACTCATTAGGGTTACAAACCCTAATTTTATCGCTCAAGGAGAATACCGGTTGATAACATATTGACAAAAAGTTACTAAAATTTCATGTTTCAAAATTCTTTTACCGCTCATTTTTCTCAAGGGGTCCAGAGTTAATTTGACCATTAGGCTCTTCTTAGCCATATTAAAAAGACTTAAGTCACTAGTCTCGGGTTCAATTCACTGGGTGAAGGAACAGTTCTTCTTTTGGTGAGTCATCACTTTTCTTCTTCCAAATCAGATTCATTTCTTCTGTAGTTTCTTCAACATTAACTTTCTTCTTTTCTTTCTGATCCTTAGAAGAATTGACTAGTTTTCTATTTCTAGATATACAAAATTTTGCTAAGTGCCCCGATTTGTTACAGTGATAATAGGCCATACTAGATGATCTCCAAGGTCCTGCATTTCCTCTTCCTATTCATCCTTTGCAATTCATAGTCACATGATCAAATTTATTAGAAATGGTGCAAATAACATTTGTTACCTTTTCCATCTCAAATGGACTAAACTGGTTGTGATAGGGTCTTTGCCAATTCAGGTTTACCTGATTGTCAAAGTTCCTCATCTGACCACCATTTGGTATTGGATGCATGTATGGTATAGAATTGCTTGCTCCATATCTGCACTCAAGAGATCTATGTCCATACATTCCACATGTGAAGCAATGACCTTCAAATTTCTTGGACACATACCTAGCATTAGTATTGTAACTTACATTTCTGTTAGGTTTGTCTCTACAAACATTTGTAGTGTGACCAGGTTTATGGAAAACAAAAAAAATAGGTTTAAAGACATTCTTCCCAATTGGTTTATTTATCTTAGGAGTAGATTTGTTCTTAGGAATGTTGCTCTTTGTGCCAGAGGATTCTACTTTTTGAGATGTGTGTAAACCAAGTCCAGAGATATCACCCTTCATCCTTCGTGATTGAATTTGTTCTTTCAGGATGATAGGACTCCTAGTGAACTTCTCCAATTTCTCATTGGCTTCAGTAAGTTGTGGTTAGATCTTCATTATTCTTTGATAGGTTCTCTCTTATAGATGATGCAAGTTAAAGATCTAGTTATAGGTTCTCCTTTTCTTCTCTTTCAGCAACTAAATTCTCTCATGCATAGTGACATTTTCCCTCTTGATCTTTGTAATCTCTTGATCTCTTTCCTTGATAAGATCTTCAGTAGCTCTTCTGGCTTCTAGCTCCTGACTCATGCAAATTGATAGCATCATCATAGATGAGATACCTAATGAAGTGCATACAGATCTTAATATGCTTGGTAGATGAGAACACTATTGGCCCATCATCATTTCTTTTGGAGCTTGTGTTACATTAATCTTCATTTGATTCTACATTGAAATCATTTTATAACACTATATGGATAATTTAGTTGTTCTTAGAGACACACATATAACTTTGGATTTGATATACATCTTATGAGAATGGCTTCTCCGATCACTAGTGGATTTATTTCTTCCTAAGGGGAGATGGTGTTTGCATTCTATCTCTAGGTTTTTATCATTGGCATTGGAGTAAATTCTTTATAGGGGATACCTATTATCATTTTATCTCTTTTATTAGGAGACATTTATTATACTTATGCAAAAAAAATATTTTTGTGGGGTCATATTGAATTCTCCTTAGTTTACTAGTATATGTATTTGAAATTTTCTATCTTTTGGAGATGCTTCTTTTCTACAAGGTTTTTTGTTCTTATCTAATCTTGAACAAGATTTGTTTTTTTAACATAGGTACTTCATTAAGGTGGCTATGAACTTTAATGGAATAATAATTACCAAAAAAAAGGTTTAAATAATACCATTATTAAGGGGATAATTACAATGCAATTAACATATTGAATGACAAGTAACTAAGTCTAGTTGGTGTATTTGTGTCATGATCGTTGCAACCTGTAGCTCCTCCTTCCATTATCACATGGTTAGGCACATGTTTAGGTAAGGAAACCATCTCATGGATTTGATAGGTAATCTAGAAACTTAGCGTAATGATATTATCATAATTGGAAGGAAGAGACATCTAATCATCCCCATGTCTCTCAAAGACTACATTTGGATGCCAATCCTAATAGAAACATGAATTAACTATCTAACATTTTGTATGAACCCTCTTGCTCGTACAATTTTTTTATAGCCTATCTATTTCACTTCCTAAGGTGATAGAACCTATTATATCATTATGTCTCCTTCAAATCTAGTGTTTCTCTATTTTCTTTGGGTTTGTTATTATCTTGTGATCATGGGTGTGGACCTTGTCCAAATTGGGTCAAAGGAATATGATCTCAAAAGTGACAATGAGTTGTAGGAGATTCTTGTTGATGGAAATATTTCCTTGTATATCTAGGCTATTTAGGGTTTCAACTTTTTGTCCCTTTCTATGAATTTTTCTACTTCTTGGAAGGATGACATGGTAACAACAAGAGCAATCTCTATCCAAGTCTCAATAGAGACCACTACCACCACTACTAGCCTCCCCCCAAAAGGTATTAAGATGGGAAAGAAACCTAAAGGTGACTACAAGAAGCTATGAGAAGATTACTAAAGTCTAGGGAGAAGGTTAACAATTTCCAAAATGGCTCCAATTCAGAAGGTCTCCTTAGTGTTCGGGGTAAAGTTGTCGAAGTTCTCATGAGATGTGTCATGCTAAAAGGCCCACTACAAAAGGTTTCATGCACTTTTATTTCCTATCTGCTAAACTATTTGAGAGACAAAGTTAGGCTTAACTTTACTTTATGTATTTTCTCTTCTCTTGAAGTGTTGCTTACCCCCTTCACTATATATTAACTCTTTAAATCATTTAGTTCAACCTTTCTTTAACCCTAACCTTTGTTCAACACCCTAGAATTGTTAACCCTTCTCTATGTGCACAAGATGCTAGCTCTAATTTACCTACCCTTGGTACTACATCCTTGACAACCATTATAGTCCCTACCTCCAACCCTAGTCTACATTTCTCTCTCCTGGTGCCCAATTCCACCTTTGATGCTTAGAATATCCTAATGGATGTCTCTCCTTTTGTCTCTAAAAGTAAGAAGGTGTCACTCCTTGATCAACATTAGTTTCCTATGTTCCTAACACCGACGTTGGTTCTGATAATTTTTCTAGCTTTGATACTAGGGTATGTACAGGATCATGGTGTACCAAAACAGGCCCATAAGTGGCAATGAAATTTCTAAAAATCAAAGTTATGCCACTTGACATGAAAATTTGAATAAGTTGTGAAAATTATTTTTAAAATATGTAAGAAGAGAATATATAGAAAATTGAATTTAGTTTCTAAGCAACTAGTTGCTTTTTGGAAAAAAAAAATCCTATTTGATGAAAATTTCAAATTTCAATGCAGTGGTATTAAAATTTCAGGAAAAGAATAAGAAGTAGACATATGAGTAACCACCCTAATCACAATCAAATCATAATATTTTTTTATAATATTTATAATATAAGTATTAGACTCATGTCCGGATGTGACACATTTTTTTTAAATTTTTTATAAAGTAAATAATTATTTATGAATCTTTTACCACAGCTTTTTCAAAAATTCAAAAGCTCCTATGTCTGACCACCTTAACTTGGTCAAAACCTTATGAAATTTAATTTTTTTTAATTTTTCCCTATAGTAGATGAAGCATAGGATGTGATGCATGTTTCGGATTCGAAAAATGTTATACAATTTGAAAGTTATGAGTGTTTTTGAATCAGTATATCAATCAGGACTATTGTCAGAATTCAATTAGAAAATAAATAATAATTATTTATTAAAGTCGAAATAAGACAAGCCTTATATTGTTGGAAATCTGGGAATGTCCTTAAAAAGCCCTTTTTGTTTTATCAATTTTGGAAACAAAAAAAGTTGTCACCCACCAGTGTAAAGTCTAGAAAATCGAGGAATATTGAAAAACACATTTTTTTAGTTGACTTTTTAGGCTTGTCACTTCCAAGCCAAATACCAAAGCATTCCCGAGATGAAATTTGAAATTTGAAAATTTGAACACAAAAATTGGATATCCAATTATATCGGATATCCGATTATATCGGATATCCAGTTATATCGAATATCCAATTATATCGCATATCCAATTTTAATATATAAATTTGTGGTCCCCAAAAATTTTCCCCTTTCCGCCTTTTATTTACTGAACTACCACATTAATGGCAATGGCAGAAATCTGATATCCGATAAAATTTGATATCAGATTTTATTAGTCATATTTTAGAGAGAGAGACAGACAGATAGAGAGAGAGAGAGAGAGAGAGAGAGAGAGAGAGAAAGGGAGAGAGAGAGAGAGAGGGGGAGATGAGAGAGAGAGGAGGAGAGGGAGAGAGATAGAGGGGGAGAAAGAGAGAGAGAGAGAGGGAGAGAGAGATTAGGAGAGAGAGACAGAAAGAAAGAGAGAGAGAGGAAGAGAGGGAGGGAGAGAGAGAGAGAGAAAGAGAGAGGGGGGAGAGAGACGGAGAGAGAGAGACCATATGACCCCTAACGACATGATTTGGTGTCTTAAGGGGTCCTATGGTGTCGTTAGGGGTCATATGGTGTCCATAGGGGTCGTATGTTGTCTTGCGACACGATAGGACCCCTTAGGACACAATATGACCCAAAGCGACCCAATATGGTGTCATTAGGGGTCATATGGTGTCCTAAGAGGTCATAAGGGTTCATGATGTCTTAATCTCTCTCCCTCTCCCCTAATCTCACTCTCCCTTCTTCCTCCCCATCTCTCTCCCTCTATCTCTCTATCTCTCCCCTAATCTCTCTCTCTCTCTCTCTATCCCTTTCTCTCTCTCCCTCTCTCTCCCTCTCCGCTAATCTCTTTATCTCTCTCTACCTTCCATATCCTCCCTCCCTCTCTCTCCATCTCTCTCTCACTTCCCCCCACCTCTCTCTCTCTGTCTCTCTCTCTCCCTCCCCCCTACCCATCTCTCCCTTCCCCCTCCCCATCTCTCTCTCTCTTTCTCTCTCTCTCTCTCCTAAGCTCTCTCTATCCCTCCCCTCTCCCTCCCTCTTTCTCTCTCTCTCTCCCCCCCACCCCCCCCCTCTCCCTCTCACTCTCCCTAATATCATATACGAATTTAGGGCCCATTAATGTTTGATAATTTTGAGAACTTAGGGCACTCAAGGGACGACACGGGTAGGGTATGTCCCCGAGCATTGGATCAAGTGGGGGGGAAAAATAGGAGCATGCGTAGGGTAATAATGCCTAACAGGACATGTCGGAGCTGACGGTTCATCATCACGATGAGCAGAACGAGAAATCAGCCATGCCAGAACATTCCATTGAGTAAGAATGACGATTTTTTCGCCAACCAAAAAATTGCTGCCCTAATAAAACCCCGAGCATTTGACCAAGGTGGGGGGAAAAATAGGACCATGCATAGGGTAATAATGAATTGTATCAAGTATTGTTCATTAAATGAATTGTATTGTTCATTGAATGAATTGTATTGTATTGTTGATTAAATGAATTATATTGTTCATAAATTGTATTGTTCATTAAATGAATTATATTGTTCATTATAAAAACAACACTTATGATGAAATGAAATGAAGTGTATTGTTCATTAAATAGCCATTATTAACCATTGTTAATTATTGGGATGAGTATTAAAGATTTCCATGATAACACCACACATAGATGAGCAACAATTTATATGATCGAATATCAACTTTTATATATATAAAAATGTCAAATGATTACAAATATATGTCCATACACAAATATGGCATAAACACCAATTGAAACAAAATGTATGTCTAAATACATGAATTTATGTTCATATACAAAATATACATGCCAACTAGACATGTAAGCATCCCAAAACTATCTATAACATCCTTAGTTGCTGATGGATCATCAAAATTGATCCTCTTCGCCGCACTGCTTGACTTCTGAAGGATCCTGCACAAGAAAAATAAACCATGATTAATATTAGTTATATTATATAATTCACATTCAAAAAGTTAACATAAAAATGAACTATAATTGAACTATTTATGTTTACCTCATCTCCACATTTTCTCTTCAGCTTTGCAGGACTCTTGATGTATGTCTTTGGTAGAGGAGGTATGTTTTGAATATTTTCATACACAACCTATATATGTTCAGAAACATGACATTGCTACAAGTTAGCATATAATTGTCACTGATACTAACAAATTATATCTACTAATCAAAAAATAAAATAAACACACATATACTCAAGGCATCTCTTCTTCTTCTTCAGGTATACTGGGTGTAGTCATCAAGGATGTGAAGCCAAGAATTCTCTGTATATATAAACAACAAGTATATGAAACTATCAATCTATGTCTCGACATGTATAATCACTATAAGTTATTTAATCTATTCATTCAATCATATTTGCATTCAATTACCTTTCCCTTATCTCCAACTGCACTACCAGATCCTAAATCACACTACCCCACACTGGTGCTGCTTGTGCCCTACAAGAGTAAAATAAGATATACATGCAAGTTACTACATAATCTAATTAATACCAATATAAATGATGAGCATGTATGTACAATAAAATACAAAGGACTAGGTGCAATAATATATGTACTGTCAAGCTATCAAGGCCAAATGAAATAGCCGACAAGGTGCCCTCCTGAATCTGTCTCAACTCATCCTCCGTCATCAACTATTAAATAGACCATGTAAATAAAAATTAGTACTTAATATTATCTAGTTTATAGATATTTAATTAAAATATAACATGAACTATGAAAATATAAATCTTACCACTACATCATTAATGTATGATGATAGTGCCTCCTTGCTTCTAGCATGTGAGGACTCCCTAGGGTATCCTCCAGTCTATGTAATAACATCTGGTGCATCATGCATCTCATGCACCTCATAATCTGCACTGTCCATAGGAGGATCAACAGTTTGTCCAACTGGACCCAAGCATACGTGCCCACGCATGACACAACTATGGGGCAAGCATATGTGTGGAGATGAGGATGACATGTCAACGACACTAGATGCACTGCTACCATCAAGAGTAGGCTGAGCTACTGACGTAGCCTGAGAAACCAAAAGGTTACTGAAAGAGTTAATAACCGATATGGTCTGTGAAGTTGCCTCACAAATAATATCAGGATGCTGCACTTCAAGTGGAGGATCAATAGGAGGAGGGGGGACATATGGGCCCTAGACTACTCTAACTGCCCCAGGTCTATTTTGGGGCATACTTAAACCTACACCCTGGAAAGGTTGGATGCCAAAGTAGTTCACATGTTTGTTTAAAACAAACTCAGCATACAATTTTTTTGTGAAATAGAAGGGGATATCAAGATTGTTGTTGGGTGATTTGTCAAAAACAATCCACCAACGATCCCAAAAAAATTTTAGAATCTCATCATTTGTGCACCATTTAATAGAAATTTTTGTTTTTTTGGAATCTACGGGCTGACCAGTACGGGGATTGACAAATAATGAGGCGATTTCGGCTTTGGATATCTCGAGATCCTTGATATCCTTATATGACAAGCCATCTGCATATTTTTCCCTCATACAATCTTGCCACAAAAGGGCGACATTGTGCTCCTTAGCCATGGTTTCCATACTTTTTATGATCGATGTGAGAGGATCAAACATTGGGTTTAAATGAGGGATCCTACGATATACTTCTACAATCCCCCTCAATATATTCAAATTTTGTGCAATCAAATCCTAAATTCAGGGGGGGTTTGGTTGTTGCAGTTGTGGTTGGTCGGGGTTTTCATTGTTATCCCCCATTTTTAACCTAATTGAATGTAAACAATTAAACTTAGTTAACAAATTTAAACAATTAGGTATTTCATTTTAAGAAAACCTAGTTTTCATGAAAAACCCATATTTTCAATGAAAAATCAAATAAACATTAACAAAAAACACAAAAAATGAATGAAAATGATTGAAAACAATAAAATTCTTACCTCTCAATCTATTTTTTAGCAATTTTTTGCCAAAACACCGGATATCGGGTGCACCGGATATCAGATTTTGATGAAATCGTGTGGCCCGTGAGTTAAAAATGACTCATGGGTTGTCACTGTCGAAATATAAAAGTCTCAAAAAATCTAATATCATATAAAATCAGATATCCAATTTTTATACATAAATTGTTTTTAAATAACATATATAATATAATAATATATTATATAATATAATATTATATTATATAATACGTATTATATATTATATTATTATATTATAATATAATATAATATAATAATATATTATGTAATATGTATTATATAATATATTATTATATTATATAATATATATAATGTAATAATATATTATATAATATATTATTACATTATATATATTATATAATATAATAATATATTATATATTGTATAATATGTAACATATAATATGTTTTTTAAATTAAAATCTGATATCTTATAAAATTGGATATCTGATTAAATCGAATATCTAAGTTTATCGAATATCCGATTTGCATAGGTAATTACCAGGCCAAGGTGTACTGACACCCAGGCCAAGCGAAAAGTCAATACAGATTTCTACATTTTTAGGCAAGTGAGGAAGGCTATTTTTTTCACATCACCACTTTTTGGCCCCCCTTGATCATGCACTAACCCACTAGCTCCACTTCATAGTTAGACTCATCCTTCCTTGAACCCCATTTGAATTTACCTCCTAATTCCCCAACTAAATAATATTCCCTTGATCAGGATGTAGTACATTTATTTTAACCAAAATATTGGTTGTCTAAATATTTCAATACTCATATGGAGATGTCCATATGGTATCTATCTCATATTCATGTGGCCAAGTAGACGATTCAAACTTTAGAGGTTTTAGTTTTCAAGAAGGCATAGGAGTGGCCAAAGGAACCCCTCCATGTGGATATTTGGGAACCTATGAAAAAAGTGTTGGACACCTTTGACAATTCAAGGAATATAAAGGAGGTGTAAGATATAAAGATGGAAATGGGTTTGAAAAGGAGTTATCATCTTGAAGAAGAGGTTTCTAAGATGAAAGAGAATCAGGAGACCATTATTGAAAGTATCCAAGAAATAACTAATTATTGGAGGGATTTTTTCAAGAATACAATTACTACTATTCAAGTCCTGCAACAAGAACTCATAAGAGGAAATGAGAAGTAGCCAAGAATGGATGTGGTGCTTTCAGCCCAAGGTAGTCCCCTAGCAGGTGCACAAAAGGTCCAAACACTCAATGTCTTGATCTAATCATTATTCTAATGAATTTTTTGGTCCCTATCCTTCACTTAATGAGGTGTCTTTCAAATACCATCTTTAGAATTTACTAAAAAAATGGTGGGATATTAAGGGCTTAAATTCCCTTAATGCTAGGTTACTAAATTGGAAATTAGCTAAATGGCTTCCACACATAAACACTCTACTCCAAGGAATTGGTCCATATGAAATATCTCATATCCACCGAGAAGGTAATCGATTGGCAGATCTTTTTGCTAATCTTGGTGTCAATTCGGACATGGCAGAAGTGACAGTGGATTCAACATCGATAAGTAAGGAGATTACGGATCTAAGAAAAAAAGACTTATTGGAAAAGAAATGTGATGGGGTTGGATAATGTCCTTGCAGATATGTCTGTGAATTTGGGATAGGTGGCAGTGGATTCGCACAAATTTTCGTAGGTTGTCTTCTCATACTCGCATCGATAGTGTTCTGTGTGACATGTGATAGGAAAGAGTGATAGAAGGACATATTTTTGAAGAATGAGTGATCTTGGAAGATTTGGCATGCGTTGCTCCAAATGGAAACATCTAGATCTCTAAGTGCCTATTAATTAGGTTTCTTCAAGTCTCGGCCTCATTGTGTGGAAAGGTAGTTAGTTATGGCACAAAGCTTCTAATTTTCTCGGTGTGTAGTGCAAAATAGGAATACGGCTCCATTTCACAGGATAACAAACTCAGAGTAATGGTAGTTTTTAGATGGGCTACTAAAATTGTGATTAATGTCAGAGAATTTTCTGGGGACACCATGCAGACCTTTAATGGTTGCGCATGATTTATATTTGGTCTAAGTCCGGTTCTGCCTTCTGGTGTGCATGTTTAGGCTTGGGTTTATGTATTCTGGGTGGTGGATGGGTAGTGGTGTTTTCTTTGTTTTTTACTATCAGGCTTTGATGGAAAGCTTTTGTAATCTTCATATTTTAATATAGAGCGCTATCCCCATAAACGATAGCACTTACCATTCTAAAAAAATAAAAAATCTCTTAATGATAATTAGCTATCTATTGTTCATAATGTTTTGGTTTTTTCTCTCTTAATGTGTTTGTTATTTTTGGTTTTTGGATTTTTTCATTTCTCTTAATCTCACTACTCATCAAAATCAAGCTTTTTCCTTGATGGTTGACATGTAATGGATTTGGGCTCTTACGTTGCTAATATAATAAAAAATTAGATTTTTTTTTTCTATTTTTAGGTTTGTTGGCATTGCGAGAAGATTGCATTGAAGAAGTATATTAGGAAGTGTTTTCAATGATGTCAATAGCGACCGGTAATGAAGCAGTGAATATCAACCAGTAACCCTATCTAGTTGAGAAGTAGAACCCTAACTGATGAAGCTTAGAGATTGGTTGTGATGATTTATGACTGAGTGATGATCAGTGATGAAGGCACCATGAAAGCATGTTGTACATGATGAGTTTCGAGATGGTTTTGGCATGTAAAGATAACCGTTTATCTTGGGATGATCAAATTCATAGTATGAGTAAAAAACGTGTGTTGTGTTACAAGATTCAAAATACGATGATACGGGAGCGGTTGTAGATGCCTACAAGAATGTAAAGTTGATTGCAATGTAATCTAACAATCAAGATTGAATTGATGTGTTTGAAATCTCTATGAGAATTTTAGGGTTTTTGTTGTGTTACCGAGCTAATGTATTTGTTTATAAGGTTGATGGATTGAATGAATGAGTGGTTGGAAAATTTGATTAACTATGAAAGTGATTGTTGGTGAACCGAGAGGTGTGTCTATATAATTATGTGAAGGCATATAGAAAGGTAAAGGATTTGATTTAGCAAGGAAATGTTATTTCTAGATCGGTCAAAGAACCTATTGTTCTCTAACCATTACATCATTGTGAAATCCCCTCACAGGGTAAGCTCTATTAGGCTTGTTGTTCAAATCCTCTAACCAGCTGATCCATTAGCTTTGACTTGAAATCATCCACTGAGGTTACCTTTAATAGGGTATTTATAGTCAATCCCTTAACCGGGTGGTCCTTAACCGGATATGTTCCTAACAAAATTTTTTTGTATAAGCTTCTAACCAATCTTAGCTCCTAACAGGGCGAACTTCAAGAGAGTTCAAAGAATACTTGTGGGTATTCATCCCCACCATGGTTTTTCCCATTTTGGTTTCCACATGAAAAATCATTGTGTCAAGTGGTGAATGATTACTTATCCCATTTTATTGTATACTCTAATATAAATATGGAGTAATCAATAACATATCAAGAAAATCACTACATGTGTGTGATCAATTTGAATAAAACTCTCATATATTCTTGATATGATCTCCCACTCATGTTCAATTGTATTCTGATTATTTGTTAAATCATCCTCATCTTCAAAATCATTGTGATTTTCAATTTCATCTAAAATAATCCTCTATTCCAAATGCCAAGGATTATAATTGAGTGACTCCCAATTTGATATAACTATATTATCATCAAGTCCAATATCTCTTTGTATTTATAAAATGGCTTGTACAACAATAACTCCAACCAAAAAAAATCAACCCATTATTATACATTTAATATATTACAATTATTAAATACAAATATGTGTTGGATTTATCTTTTATTAGTTAATAATTATTTATTTAATTATTAGTGTATTATACTCCATGCTTAAGCTAAACATAGGAATCTTATAATTCTTTAGGGTTTTCTCCTTTAGGGTTTCGAGTATCCTTTTATAAGGATTATCTCTTTGTTTCTTTATAATAACTGTAATTATTGAATTGTATTCTTGTTGTACAATCAATATGACAACTCTTTTCTGGATCTCTAAATTCTGGCCTACATAACATTTTTGCTTCTCTCCTTCTATGACAGGTTTGCGTGCAAGTGATCTTTGAGAGTTGTAGAGTTTATTTTTCTTCAACTTCAATATGGTATAAGAGCTCCAGATCTGCATGCCCCTGGTCTCTTCATGAGAGATTTTGGGCTTTGTTCTTCAGATCTATGTATTCGAAGGTTTGCGCTGGTGTTTTTTTTCCATTTCTGGGGGTAGCTTATTTTTTGGTACATTTTAGTGCCAAAAGGACCTCACAGTTGGATTTAGAAGGTTGATTCCATCAATTTTGATATATAATTTGCTTATTTTCGGTGACAAAGGCATCAAAGACATGATTTTTTCTTGGCACATTTTTCAATGCATGAAAATCTATATGGTTGTACCTACAAATGTGTCAAAAGATTTTTATTTTTTTTACCCTCTTTATGCCCTACAAGATGGCTTTTTTTCTTTTGGCTGTAACTTGGTCATATGGAGGTGTTTTTACAAAATCCTTATATCATTGGAAAGTTCTTTCTGAGTTCTATCCAGATCTAGAGGTTTGAATATTTTCTTTTTCTTTTTTCATGGCTTTTTTTCTATCAAAGCAAGAGGTTCATTTCTTCACTCCGGGAGACATAACTTGAGCATTTGAACTTTGTTTTTCAAAAACTTTATATCATTGGAAATTTGGTTTTGTGTTCTTTCCATTCATATGAGTTTTTTTTCCAAATTTTTCTCCAATTATATTTTAATTAGATTTTTTCTTTTTCGCACTGTGGTGAATGTCTTGGATGTTACAGGTCCTGGGATCTCTTTCATTGAGTAGGATGTCTCATCTTTGGCTATTCTCTCTATTTTCAGTTTTCTATCTCTTCTAATCATTGGATTATTTTATTTAAGCAACCACACTGAGATAGAGTGTCATCATGCATTGTATACTTGGGATCTTGCACATCTTATGCCTTATTGTACATGCACTACTTATAAAGTGTCATGGGGGGGTTGATGTTTGCCTTTTTTTTCCATCTACCTTCTTCACGTGAGTTCCTTCCATGACATTAGCCTCATGTTGTGTGTCAAGTGAGTGCTCCTTCCATGACACTATGTACTTTCTCCGTACCTTCGATGTTCTTGGTTTTTCATCGTGTAGTTCTTGTTGGCCATTCTTTTCAGTGTACCTATCCCTCTCCCTTTTCAGCATTATGGGGAGGTTTGTCCTGTAGGTTCTAATGCTTCCTTGGTTCGATTGATCAATTCTTCAGGCTTTGGTGTTTCATGCCATCTGTATCTTCAAGTTCAGTTGTTTTCCTTTGTTTGCCATTTGATTCAAGTAGTGTCATTTGAGGGCACTCATGCAAATTACAGTCTTCTCTACCTAGTCTTGTTCTATTTTAGTGGAGGTTGTTCAGATCAATAGTTACTGTTCGACAATGTTTGTGGCTATTTTATGCTTCAGTGGTATTCTTCATTCTCTTCTTTTTGTTCCTATCTTTTGGAACACTCTTGTTTGGAGGCTTCTTAGTCCTTCACTTGAGCTTTCATCTTTTCTTGGAGAGAACTTTTCTTCCCATAGGGTTTTCTCCTCTTTCTCAACTTTACAAAGATTTTATTGTATTTGGGTACCTCATCAGGCCTAGTTGTCAGGACCCATTTTCGTTTTCCTGCATTTTTTACATATTTTTGTAGTCCTTGGTTGTCTTTTAGCTACTCCCTAATTTCATCTTAAGGGGTGGTGTTGGAGTTATCTTTTCTTAGCTAATAATTATTTATTTAATTATTAGTCTATTATACTCCATGCTTAAGCTAAACCTAGGAATCTTATAATTCTTTAGGGTTTTCTCCTTTAAGGTTTCGAGTATCCTTTTATAAGGATTCTCTCTTTGTATTTTCATAACAACTATAATTATTGAATTGCATTCTTCTTGGACTTTCAATATGACTCCTTTTTTCTAGATCTCTGAATTTTGGCCTCCATAGCTTTTTTACTTCTCTCCTTCTATGACAGGTTTGCATGCAGCTGATCTTTGGGAGCTGTAAAGTTGATTTTTCTTCAACTTCAATAATATTATATATTATATTATTTAAACTAATACATGACAATTCAATAATTTTATTTGAAAAAATATAATATTAAGTTATAATCTACTCACTAAACAAAATCAAAGAATTATTCTTCGAAGGTAATGGAATCTTCAAACACTTAAATTTAAAATAATAAAATATAACTTTAAGATATTAAGTGACATTGAAAAAAAATGATTTCATTTTTTAAATAAGAACATTAAAAACTACAAATTTAAACCATTCAAATGAGATTTATTAATATATATAATATATTATATTTACACAATATTAATAAAAATGTTATATACATTATATATTTAGTGTCTCCTTATATTTATTATCTAAATAAAAATATAATATATACTATATATTTACTGTCTAAAATGCCTCAAATTGACTTGTCAACTAAAACACCTGAAGTGAAATCCTAAGTTCTAGGTTCCCTTCTATTTCTCTTAAGGTAAACATACTAAATGCATCATTTACTCCTATAGTCTTTATTTCTAGTCTCTTGCTCGAATTGAGCATAACAATCATAGATCAACATAATATTATCATACAAGTTACACATGTTTATAGGTAGGTTCAATTATTCATAGCAGCAATTGCATAGAATTAAAAGACATATACAAGTACCTATTTTTAAAGAGTTTGTACAAATATTCTCCCTTTCAGATATTTGTGAACTTGAGAGTTTACCTTTATTTTGGCAATTTTAATCAAAATTGGTAATAATATTCATGCATGTTACATAATTTTTTATTTATTTATTTTAGAAGTAGTGGCTTCTTGTTTTAATATTTACTAAAATAATGTTGAATTTCAGATACAAATGTATCAAGTTTAGTTTCAATTGGGAGCATCTATTAAAGATCACAATCAATCCATACTCAAAGTTATGAAGATAATTGCAAAAGACCTCATGTTTAATTCTCTTGAAAAAAGATGACAACTTTCTTATTGTAATTTGCAAGTTTCTCTTGTACTGTTTTCTTGGAAGGGTTTGTTCAGCTTTGTATGATCTTGTTGTAGCTATAGTCAAATTTATTATGTCCTTTGAAAATTTTGTGTCTCATTATAATTATTTCTTTATTAATATAAATGCATTTTTGTAAAAAAAGAGGTTCTCTTTGCATAACGTGAGCAATATACTGATATTTTGACTATCTATACAAGCCACCATTTTATCATTCATAGTTTTATCCTCTATAGTGTTTGGATTATGGTGTTTGATACAAGCTGGAACCAAATCAATAGATTTTGCTGCCTTCGGATAACTTACAGAGCGAGCGAGCCCACTAGCAAAAATACCTTCAAACATTAGTTTTATTGGCTTTTCATTCATTCCAAGCTAGAAATTTTACATATTAGTGTGACCAATTCGCTATCACTAACCTCAACAAAAGCACTTTGGATAATGGAGGCTTGTTCTATGCCCTAGTATTTGCATTTCATTTAGTGGGATTTAGAAATCGGCTAGAGACAATGAGCTATAATTTCAAGGAAATGTCAGAAATTAGAGTAGAGGAAGCTATTGTTTAGGAGTGGCTACATGAAATAGTGCACTAAAAACAATAAGGATTAGTAACAGGAGATGAAACATATTCAATGAATTGACAACATTGAAATTTTTTCTTTTAAGATTATCATGGGATGGAAAATCTTACTAGACTGATAATGAGATAAAGGTCACGAGTGTGGGAAATGATATTTAACAAAATGAATTTCAACATTAATTTCTTGTGATCTTTGAATATCATAGGTAAATGCACCCACCATGGTAACATATATTTGTGAAAACAGGGCAAAACTTGGGAATCAATGTATTAAACGAGCTCTCAAAACTTGTGAATTGACCTTTTGTAAATGTTTTTATGTCACAAACTTTTCGACATCACAGAGTTGGTGACAAGGAAAACTTCAATTTCTCCATCTTGCTAACTTCGTGATAGAGGAACTTACCATTCTTTGAGGAACAAAAAGTCGCAATTATTGACAGCTATTAATTCGAAGCAACAAAATTGTTGAGCAATAAATTAACATTAGTAAAAAATGGTTCTGAAAAAATTGAAACATATGCAGCTAACAGGATGTTGGAATTAGAAATTTAAGGAAGATGCTTCACATCAGAAAGCGTTATTTGGACTAGGTGCAGGTGAGATTTCTACATAGATAATTATGGATAAGTTATAAAAACTGTTTCGATATATTAATCATGATTATCTAAAATATAATCTTCCTAAACACCTTCAAAATCAATATTATAATCAGACTAATCATCCCATACTTAACATGTCACAATTTTGACATATAAAATCAAAATCTTACGAATTTCATCACCAAAAAAACCAACAAGCTTAAGAACATCACATTGTGGTAAATTGATCATTTCACGCAATAATTGCATAGCCTACTTGAATACATTTCTATGTTGACTGGAAACTGATCCGAAGCATTTAATCTAAAAAGCACTTTACAATGAAAAGAGCCATGATAATTTGTTGATATTCTCTATTCTTCTCCTTCAATGATCTATCATTAATCATGTGAAAAGGATATGTTTGATTCTAGCATTTACTTTTTATAAGGCAAAATCAATACATTTTCCCTCCTTGGTGAATAGGTTCTACTTTTGGTATTTAATTTATCTTAGAATTGTTCAAGGTTAAATCCTCTCATTTCTTAGCAATAATAATTAAAAATAGCAATATTCTCATCCTAAATATTCTTTCTTTTTTCTTGATATATTTTTGTTTCATTTTAGGTTTATATCATTGCCTTTCATCTTATCTTTTCTTCCATGTACAAAATTTATGTATCTTACTTTCACTTATATAGTGCTTGCAAGCAATTAGTTTTATTCCACCTTATTTTCTTACATTATAATTCCTAAATTGTTTGGTAAATACTTATTAATTTTTCCTTACATTATGAAATGAATCAAATCTTTTATTCTTTTCAAAAAATATTCTTTTGTTTTTCCTTTATAGTAGATGCATAAGATTTCTTGATATTTCCATTCATAACAAGTAGAGACTTAATTTAAAATTGTCTTATGAAATCAACCAACAGATTGTGAGGGGTTATTGGAATTAAATTAGACAACCCATTTCATAGATTCTTTAATCAATTTAAAGGATAAAGAAAGTTTACTTTAAATCATAGAAATTAACTAAAAAATTCTTACTATATGTCCAATCATAATTGAACATATAGTAACAAACTCATCAAAGAAATTTTTTTTTCCTAGAATCACTTAATTGAAGATTCAACAATTTATTTTTCTTTATTAAATGTATTAGTAAGTCCAACATCCGAATATACTTCCTCTAAACTTTTTCATAATTTGATTGATTGTATCTAAACCACCAATCATTTAATTAGATTTGGGTTGAAATCTTAATTGATAATTCATATGGCTTAATCAACCAGACAATCCCTAACGACTTTTCTTTTAAGCTAACCCACTTCATAACTAACATTCCTCGACAATGACTCTCCTATAAGAGTACTATTAATTGCAAATATCTAATGTTGAAACCAACTTTTATCAAAACTAAGTGAAACTTCAATATTGTTAGAAATTATAGCTTGGATAAGATCTACTAATCAATTCGACTAAACTTTTTCAACAATAGCATAACACTTCCACAAAAGAATATAATGAAAATGATTTAAAAAGTAATATTTATATTTTAATAATATTCCAACCAAAAAATTTCTAAATAAGACAATCACAAATACAATAAAATAAAATAAAACATAACTACAAAAATAAAACATGTAATTTATTGTGAATTATAAAATTTTATAGAGAGTTTTACTAAATCTATTAACCTATAAACAATGTTTTCTTTTTTTAATCATATTGGCAAAACTATTATCATATGAAAATTTTAAGGTCATATATTATAAGCCATCCCCATAAATATTTTTTTTTGTCAAGAAAAATTAAGCTTTGCAATGCTATCTTTCATTAATAATATAAGAATAAATTGTTATTGTATGAAAATTGTAAGGTCAAATATCAAGGAGTTTATATTTCAATCGGAGTTGATTATGTAAACATGTGTTTCAAAGAAAGCATTAATTTTTTGTATATTTTTTTATAACAATACAAGAAGAGTTAAAAATATTTGGATTCCCCTCCTCCTTTCAATAAGGTCCAATGCCTTATTTAAGGAAATTGATATGGTAGAAATGAAAATATCATTCGGTATGATGATTCTCATATTCCCTATGACTAGTCTTATAGCTCTTGTTTCTTAGCATCCTTAGCATCTTTGTTTCTCTCTTTCATTATGTATAAGGCACCATCTTACCTAGACTTTGGGATGTGACTATCTCCACTCACCCTCTTTTGTCATATAGCATAATTTAATTAAGAAAATGAGTTATTTTTGTATAGTTTATCATTTTATAATACCTAAAAAATCATGTAGGATAACACTTAAGTGTGTTAAAAAGTTGTATCTACATTCCAATCAAAAGTCTCAAAAGGAATAAAATTGTTTGTTCTAGAATTTGGTTCTAGATTGCCCAAAACTTATTTTATTGTTTAAATACGAAATCTAATTATTTTATACACTTTTAAGGAAACTAAAGAAAAAGAAAACATGTTTAGATGAGAGGATAAAAGTCCATTCAAATATAGTTCATTTTTCATTAAAATGTTAGAGGATAAGTCTACATTAATCTATCTTGTACTATATACATATACCTAAATTCAAATTCATTTACTATCTGTGAATACTTGACCTTATTAAAAAATCTAATTATGCACACCATAGTGTCTAAATTTAGACGTTCTATTTTTATAGTCAAACAAATGTAGAAGCCTTTACATTCATTCCATTGATTGGGATTCTTTACGATCTCTAGAAGCATCACAACCATCTTTCCATACTTCCAAAGGCTAAAATTTTTCATTTACCCATCACAAATTATGTATCAATCATATTGGCAAGGCCTCCTCAATATCACATGTTCTATATCCATTGGCATTGTGTTGCACTATAAATTATGTGCATATACTCGAATGTAAATTGCAACATAAAACTAATCTAGAACCATAAGTAGATGTACAATATATAATTAAAAGATACTCTCTAGCATGAAGTATTTGATTATATTCAACCCTATGCTTTTTATAACCATTATTATGGTTACTACTTTGTTGGTTTTTCCTCGATTCAATGATAGGTTTCATCTTGACAAATCTCATTCAAGAAAAATGTTCACAACTAAATGTATACATTTTTAGCTATAATACACGATGTAGACACCTAAAATCTACACACTTAATTAATTGAATTTTATTTCTTTAATTATCATTTTATGCACCTATTAATTAAATTAAGGTTTAATTAATATCCCTTTTGCTTCTATCTAGCCGTTAATCATATTTTATATTTGATTAATTCTCCCTTCTTATATTAATTAAATAAATCAATTTATTTGATTAAATCCCATTTTCACACTTAATTGAATTTATACTTAATTAAATTAATCTTCTAATATAAATAAATCAAGATTTATTTATCTCCCCCCCACTTGTGTTTTACTACAAATGAAAGTTGCACCCATTAATTGAAACAAATAATTTTATTTTAATTTAAAATCCTAAATGCCTCCCACTTCCATTCTCCTAAATTCATGACTAAACCTCTTCTAGAGCCTTCCAGATTACTTCTAATCACACTAATTAGCCTAATCCACCCCTTAATCATTTGCACATCCATTAAGAGAAGTCACTTCTCAAAAATTCCTCCAAGTCTTTGAAATGCATTAAAGGATTTATGTCTTCAACAAGCTAACCCTGAAAGTCTTCCTAACCATTAATGGTTAATCCAACCTCAATCCACGGTTAGAGACTTTCTCTCTAACTTAATCCTCATCTAACCCAGGGGTCTCATCAAAAACTCATTGATTTGACCCTAGTTGTCGTATTAACCCTTGCACAAGTGTTTATCCTTTGGGTAAAAGAATTATCCACTAACTCAACCCTAACCTTACCTCATAGGGTAACCACCATGTCTTCTAAGGCATTTAATGGCTCTTACATATCCTCTCAAGCTTCCTCTGGGTGACACCTATCAGCCTAGGATTGGGTTGAAAATATCATGTAAGGATTGAAGATCATTCAATCCTAACCCTTGTTAAGATTACTCAATCTTAGCTATCTAATTGCCCATTTCTTCTCTAAATAGGACTCAGTTCCTTCATTATAAAAAAAAATCCATGTTTTTATGCATCTAGGTTATCAAGAATTTACATTTTCCTCTCTCATAAGCTTAGGCATTTTAGATAGCAATCACATTTCAATATCATGTTAGTTTCTTTATCACATCTTAGTATTATCATAGAATCATCATGTTAGGATAGTATATCATGTTAACTTCATCTTTATATCATTTTCATGCTAAGTTTAGCTTCATCCCATTATTTAGTTTCATATCAATAATCATTCACTAAGATCTTAGTTGCATCATTTTAGATCTTAGATCATACAATATTTCTCATTCTTTGAGTATTCATCCCAGGATCAAGTGCTCTTCCAAGCTGAGAGCCACCTTGAATCTGAAGGATCCTTTGAAAGATAGAGGACAATGAGATGATTTTGAGAGTTTTTGATTAAATAACTTGTTTATTGATTTTAATCGCTAATTCAATGTACTATTGGTGTGTTTGTGTTGTTTGTGTCTATTTTGCAGGTACCACAATCTGATTGTACATTTCTAGTACCCACCATGGGGATTTCCGAAAAATTTCTAACTTTTTCTCCGGAGGTTCACACACAGAATTTTCAAACATGCATTACCTTGGTTTAGTGCATTCAACACTTGTTATGTCACATCAAACCTTTCTTTTGGCACAGTCAACATCTATTCTGGTGGATCCAATCTTTCTTTCAGCACATTTAATGCCTTTTTTGGTGCACCTGATGTAATGCCCCGCCAGGAAACCCTGAAGGGATTAAGCCATAACACAAGAATAGAGTGCAAAATTTTATTTTTTTTAAAGTTACAACACATACGATGCAACAAGATATCAAAGATTCAGATTACATAGCGGAAGACATCAACTAACACCTAAAGAGTTTCCCAACGAGATTACTTAAATTTCACAATTCACTAACTCGCACAATTAATCCAATAAGATAAATATCTTAAAATGAGATAATTCATAATCAGGATAATTCCTTTCAAAAGAGGGAAATATAAATCACAGCGGAGATTCATCATTAAGAACCATTCATAATCTTCATTCAAGCTTTTCGATTAAAATTACAAACCATACGTCTAACATTCTAATACACTAGGATAACATCATAACATAAGAGATCTTTCCAAGCATATTTAAATTCCTTAACAACAACTGAGCATGATTCATTACTCTAAGTTACATTCTTTCATATTCCAACTTATTGCATTTCAAAAGACGAATGCATACTAGCATCTACGATAAATCTCATCTAAACCACTTACGCATTCGATCAAGATGGCATCCAAGAAGAACTGAATATAAGCATTTATAGTTAATTTCAATTATCCACTTAACCATTCTAACATAAGTTAATCATACATGATAAAGCTGAATAAAGGAAAACATAAGAGAATACATCACATAACACCATAATGATCTCGGAGTTCACCCCTAAAGGGCTACATCTCCGAGTCTGCTCAACTGCAAGACCCCTCTGATAATTAATAAAGGTTAAGAATACAAGAGGTTACACCATCTCAATCCAGCCATCAAGGCGATACATAAACAATATACAAACGACCACATCGGTCAATTAATACATAAACGATCCTTGAAGAGAACAGGGTCCAGCTGAACATAATCAAAGCTAAAAACATAAGTCCAGAAGAGCATCCACAAAACTAAGCCATCACCACCCAAGGTCTAACATGAAACCGACACTCACAAGGGCAGAGACAAAAGGACGACTCACAAAGGTACTCCTAACAGGACAAAATGACAACACACTAGCGAACGTAGGGACAAGTGTCATCACACAACCTGGTATGGATACCATGGCAAGTCTTCATAGGTCCCGGCCCCATACACTGGGTCACCCTGGCAACCTAATCTGAGCTTCCGGCCCATCCAAGCCTCATGTGGACCCACACATCCTCTCGTGAGGACAAGGATGGTAGTTTGCCATTTCAGGCCTTCTCACAGCATGTCGAGTCTATGATAGCACTCGTCCCATGTGTGAGGCACATTATCTTATTTAGAGATTATTTTCTAATCTACTTAGGTTATCACTTATTAGACTCACTTTCGACGGGCTACCCAGCAGCCACTTTGGGCACGGCCCCCAATCGAAAGCCACTTTCCCATACGACACTAGACTATACTCGGACGAACTCAAACCAAGGAATACACATGGTCAGACGAACGGAGTTCAAGAAGAAGAGGACATCCATCACGTCATACACGACTCAAAAGCTGAACACTTACTGACGGTACTCTAACTAGAGACCTAACCAACAACGGTCAACCACAATTCATCATTCGACTCACACACAAGGAGGATAAGATCAAAACGACACTACCACAATACAATCGTCAACTCGGAACAGAGGACTGAATCAGGAACACCAAATCATCCATACGACAGGGTCCTACTAAACAAAGCAAAACATGCCATTTCATAATTAAAGGCGAATACAGAAATTAAACTCGCAAGGCAATAATCAGAAAGACAATATTTCCTCAAATTGATTTAATCATTACAAGTTGATCAAGTTTTCTACAAGATCCAAATCAGATTACAGTTATCTACCTGAACAAGGGATAAGTTGTTCTTGGTTTTCTAACTCTTAAGGTTCAAAGCATCGAACAGACATATAAAGTCATAACGAGTTTTTAAACCAAATTCATATTAGTAAAACTCAGACAACCATTAATCTATCAATTAAGATATTTAACAACATCAATTAGTAACTACATCGTATTTCAACGATTTCCAAAAACATATTATTCCATTCGTTTTTAAACAATACTACCTCAATTAGCCAACTTCCCTAATCAGCTAGAAAGTAAGATCTAGATTTATAAATCCAAGATCAATCAGAATATAAGCAACAATATTCAATTGCGAAAATCAACAGTTTTAGAACTTAATCAGGAAAGGAGCATAGGTCGAGAAATGGGATTGAATAATTAATTCTCTTATAAACCCATTATAAGATTTATCCATATCTAATTAACATTTACCACTATATGCCACCTTAATCCAGATTAAAACTAATTAAACTTAACATTAAAAATACTCTCATTAAAATGATATACTATCATATGTTTTTTTTTTTTAAATACTAAACAAAATATACATTAAAACAACCATTATTTTTAAACCATGTTTAAAACCACAAAACGCATTAAAAAAAAAATAAGTGGGGAGGCGAGCTGGGCGGGCCGTGCCCTAACCCTAGCCGCCGTCCACACCGAAACCGCAGGGGAGCCCATGCGGGTGGCGCCGCTGCGGTGCCCGCAGGTCCGCGGCGCCCTGCGGCCACCGCGGCCCTGCGGCCACCGCAGTGTGCCGCGGCAAGGTCTTAAGCACCAGCGAAGCGGGGGGGAAAATAGAGGACGAGCGGGGGCGATAGGGAGGAAGTGGGGGGACGCGCGGGGGAGGGGAGAGGGAGCGGGTGGAGCTCCGCTCCCCGCCTCCCATCCCCAAAACATAGACCAAACAATAAACAAATACGCCCAGGTTCGATAACAAGCGTTTGAAACTTTCTTCGAACACATAGTTCGACATTTTTATAATATGTTGCTAATTAAAACACACAGTCCGGTTACATTCCCAGTATGAAATTTAATAAAAACAAATTTGATTAAAACGCCCAGGTGGAGTAAAACAAAACGCACAGCTCGGGTTTTTAATATAAATATATTTCCCTTAAAACACCCAGTCCGAAAACTAAAACAAACGCCCATCACCCAATTTGATAAGCAATTTCGATTCAAATAAAAATTCGGTTTAAAAGGGACTGGTTCGGTTCAAGTTCTTGGGTGATTTTCCTCCTTCCCAATAACAAAGGGATTCAAACCCCCAAATAGCAATGATGAAAACACATCTCAATTTAAAATCTCCAGCCAAACTCAAATGGACAATCAAATGATTTTTCAATAACAAATTCAGAATCCTACCTTAATACGCAATCCTGGAATGGCTGAAGGAGAGCCCACCTGCCAGATCCAGCATCATTCCTTCCCAAAACCTCCAATTTCATTCCCAATTTTCTTTCCAACCAAAAATTTCCCAAAAATGTCCATCCTCTCCAATTTTCCCAAATTTGGGTTATATGGAAGAGTTGACCCAAAATTTCTATTTTTGGAATTAAAAATTTTATTTACAAATAATTCACCAAATAATTCCTTTTCTCACTATACAACAAATTAAACTTGCTTTTTTTTTTTTTCAATTCAAAATTCGATTTCTCATCTAATCAAATTTAACCTTTCAAATTTCAGAATCCAACAGAATGCAATTACGTCTATTGCGATTAAATACTAAACTTTCCTTTTCAACAGCATATATAAATGCATTTAATATTCCAAATCAATCATTAAATCAAATTTGCTTCCAATTTAAAAATAGGCAATTCATTAACAACGACAATCGCATAACGAATTCCCGATTAATCTAGCCCATTAACCTCTAATGCACAACTACATATTTAATCAAGATAATAACTAAGGACTAATTAACTATTTTAACCATGCACACCAAGCACGCAAAATGAGAAGGTCAACCAAACAGACGACTCGCAAACCCAAACAAGAAGGGAATACCGACGACGACTGACGATGCTCACTTGAGCACGACTAAGGTCGACTAGGGTCTTACGACCACCTAATCCAACTCTAAGGATTAAAAAGGTATGCTCAAACCTGCAAAACCAGGTGACGACGAACCTCGCCCTCATGCGACTTCGTACCTGAAATCTCCTGCAACCAAAGATCATACATACATACATATATAGAATTTAATGAAAACGTTAGCCTGATGTTAATACCACGAGATAGGTACACTAACAACTTGCATACGACTAGAGAGAAAACCACATCAATAGCTATGCGTGAAATCAACATCTGACTATAACATAATATTAAGATAATCTAACTAAGATTAAACGAAGATTAGAGATCGATTACGGTAGGGGTACTACATTCTCCCCCCCTTAGGTTCCGACTTACTCCTGGAAGTCGTAAGGCTATATGGGGAACATGTCGTACACATCAGCCCTGAAACTCATTCAACAAAGATCAAATTGCACATAGAAATCTTTTCATAAATAAATGAAATGTTATTACAAAATCTTTTACAAATGCCATTATCCATTGGCAAGATACATCTAAAACCATACATTCCTTACAATATTCTAGGAATTATCCACAATCATAGCGGAGAAACAAAAATTTTCTTCCTTTCATTACACCAAATTAAAGCATTACAAGAAGGTAAACAACAATTACCATAATCATCGACCAAAATGATAGGAAAACATGCCATAATGATCAATTTCCTTTACCAATCCATCTTTTTCATAAAATCAATAACATAGAACTAGCTCAAAATATCAATTTCTACCACCAAATTAACTTTCATGAAATAAGAGCAACATAAATAACTCAATTGTTACCCTTGCCAGGCATAAGAAAACCTTTCCAAAGACTATGTCCCATAACATAGCGACAAGCTAACACATTTTACTCCATGATACAAGCAATAACCATCCACAAAACTGGAATGCATAACAGAAAAGGCCACATGTGAGCATGACTAATGCTCGGTCATAGGATAACATGCACGATCAGCATCTCTATGCCTGATCTCAGAACAACAATATGATCATAAAAATCCAATATCTCACTCAAAGGCTTGATGGTGCTAGGCACACCATAGCGGTGCTACCTTCCATACAAGACCTTTGTGAATATCCCTTGTTGTGCAAGGTGGTTAGCCTCCAAGAGATAGTCACCACACTTAGGTAGGTAGTGGATACTAGCTGCAACACAGCCTCACATACCCCCATCCTCAAGGTTCCCTATATCAACTTCCTCGCACACACTCTACCAATTCCGTATCATACGTCCTTGGAGAGGAATTTCACATTTCGACACAAGACCAGCATCCGAAAACAATAATGATAAACCAGTTTAGCCACCAAAGTACAGATGAATAAAGATAATAAATCATCAATTCCAACAATAAGGTAAGAAAATAATCCGGAATTTCAACACCAAATCAAAAGTGCAAAGGATCACAAGATCGTGGCCAAACCTTCAAAGTCAAGGTAAAATAAATTGCTGATCCCCAAAGAAATATAAAGAATATCACAACTGCACATAACAGCACTGTGTGACTAGCATCTAGCCACCAACGAGGAAGGAAGGAACAACTGACTAGCTATTGCAGTAGCTCATCATGTGGTGCGACATAGTCACACTATCCACATGGCATGGCGGTGTGCACCTCGACATCACCCCACATCACGTCGTCACGTGGCATGGCAATACCCCAAGTGGAGAAAACACACAATGGACGTATCCCGCATGGTAGTGCACCTCGCGGAAAAAGCACGCGCAAGTCACATCCCGCATAGCGACGTATCTAGAAGGATACTCGCCGTAAGTCAGAGGTATACATGACTATGGTCCACCCACATGCCCACCAACACATACTAACTGGCAGCACATGTGAATAAACCTACCTTTCATGAAGACAAGGCAAAGGATCCTCCAATAATACCATCACGATACACAAGCATCACCATCCATAAGCTCAAATAAGGAAGAGGAATAGGCTGACACACATAAACCTATAAATAGGTTCATCAAAGGGAAAGTATTGAGTACACCTTGATACAATTTAGTAGTACAACTATATCATTCCTCGAAGTAGAGAAGCTAAAGTTGCTTCGCGCCGACATTACTCATACGCCAATCCATACTATTCAAGGAATGGTCGCTTCGAATACTACCCCTTAACATACTGAGTTACCCACAACCCGAGGTTTGGTACTCAGCAGGGAAACAAATAAGCAACATCACATAAACAGTATGGTTTCCCATACTCATAAGCAACATATCCTCCATGGTTGATTACTTCACCAATCCATGGGCACACAAGATAAGCACTGGTTTCTTACAATACACACAAATACACCAGTACTGGTTTAGTCACATTTACGGGGAGTACTTTTCAGTACGCTAACATCTATACAAGGAAGATTTCAATTACGCTTTCTATATAAATAACTGAATCAAGTTTACTCTAGATACAAGTACTGAAATCATTAACAATTCACAATTACATAAGGAAATAACATCATTCCTATATCTTTCTCGAATCTCACTAAGCATTCATAATTAAATTACTAGCTAAGAAAATTCATTTCTAAAGCTTAAGACTTTCATCTATCCCTATGAAGCCAAAAGGCAAACACACAATTTCACATGTTTTATAAACATTCTATTTCAATCAATGCATTCTTTAATACCATTTCTAAAAATCTTATGATTAGGCAAAGAGAAGGGAAAGAGAGTTTGATAGCCAAACTATTTCCTACAAAAACACAAGATCAATCAAGATCACGCTATAATATTAAATTTCTCACTATAAGCCCATCATTTAATTACACGGTTTTCATTTCGCTATCATTTTAGAAGGATGACAATCAGTCTCACAAAACATTTCCAATAATTATGGTTGCAACAGGAGGTTCTAGTTTTCCAAACAAAACAGAGATCAAGAGAGGCAATCTTTTCGATAATGCAAGACCTCTTAAGAACACTCACGTATAATAATACAATATAGACACATGTCATAGTTTGCAACCTATTAGAAAGATCACATTACGATCAAAGATAAGCAAGAGCTATTACCCAAATAAAACATATTAATGCATGCACATCAAACAAGCTTTTCCATTCGCACTTTCTAAACACATTAAGGTAATTACACATACCCAAAAGCGAGTTCAATGGAGCATTTGCTAAAATAAATCTTCAATCAAACTGGTTTAATGAATCACATAACACAATCTTTCGAAAAACATATAAAACAATCTTTCAGAGAACACATTAATACTTTCTCGATGTTACAATAACATGCTCCTTTTAACACTTCTACTACCAATCAAGCAGTTTCACATAATTCAACTATTCACATAGAAATGCACCTTACTAAGGTAGAATTTAATCATGCTACTCCTACAACATACACATGGAGAATTCTTTAAACGTACACATACAATTTTCTCCCAATAACCAATATACATTTTTAAACCCATAGCCCTTTAATAATCTAAAACATAAGCATCATAACGCTCATACAAGGGTTCAAGAAGTCACACCTTTTCTCTCTTACAAACAAGGAAACTCGAATCAAAGATAATTACTCATATCCTAATCATTTTAATTTCCAGAAAGAGAGAGAGGAATGGCGATGATCATTTAATTTTCTACAAAATAAGCATACGATAATTGCCATATTAGTCCTTCAAGTGGACCACATAGGCTAGATCATAATCTTTTAACAAACACAATTCGCACTTTCAGATTCAAGACAAGCACGGACCAATCCAAATGGATTAGTCTAAAGAGTACAACACTCAATAAGGAAGGTACATACGACTGTCTTTCAAATAAGAGTAATCGTAGACCAAAACGTCAATAAGCGCACAATGCACATATAAGCACTCAAACACCAACATCAAGAAGGCGAAAACAAGGTGTAAACACACACGTTACACACAAGCTAAGGTCTGCTCAATCACTCACATGCAAAAGGAGGATAAGCATACACATAAGGTCGATACACCTCACACAAATAGAGGGCACACGCGACACCAGAGATCCCAATGTTTGTAACATGCGCTCTGATACCAAATGTAATGCCCCGCCAGGAAACCCCGAAGGGATTAAGCCATAACACAAGAATAGAGTGCAAATTTTTATTTTTTTTAAAGTTACAACACATAAGATGCAACAAGATATCAAAGATTCAGATTACATAGCGGAAGACATCAACTAACACCTAAAGAGTTTCCCAACGAGATTACTTAAATTTCACAATTCACTAACTCGCACAATTAATCCAATAAGCTAAATATCTTAAAATGAGATAATTCATAATCAGGATAACTCCTTTCAAAAGAGGGAAATATAAATCACAGCGGACATTCATCATTAAGAACCATTCATAATCTTCATTCAAGCTTTTCGATTAAAATTACAAACCATACGTCTAACATTCTAATACACTAGGATAACATCATAACATAAGAGATCTTTCCAAGCATATTTAAATTCCTTAACAACAACTGAGCATGATTCATTACTCTAAGTTACATTCTTTCATATTCCAACTTATTGCATTTCAAAAGACGAATGCATACTAGCATCTACGATAAATCTCATCTAAACCACTTACGCATTCGATCAACATGGCATCCAAGAAGAACTGAATATAAGCATTTATAGTTAATTTCAATTATCCACTTAACCATTCTAACATAAGTTAATCATACATGATAAAGCTGAATAAAGGAAAACATAAGAGAATACATCACATAACACCATAATGATCTCGGAGTTCACCATAAAGGGCTACATCTCCGGGTCTGCTCAACTGCAAGACCCCTCTGATAATTAATAAAGGTTAAGAATACAAGAGGTTACACCATCTCAATCCAGCCATCAAGGCGATACATAAACAATATACAAACGACCGCATCGGTCAATTAATACATAAACGATCCTTGAAGAGAACAGGGTCCAGCTGAACATAATCAAAGCTAAAAACATAAGTCCAGAAGAGCATCCACAAAACTGAGCCATCACCACCCAAGGTCTAACATGAAACCGACACTCACAAGGGCAGAGACAAAAGGACGACTCACAAAGGTACTCCTAACAGGACAAAACGACAACACACTAGCGAACGTAGGGACAAGTGTCATCACACAACCTGGTATGGATACCATGGCAAGTCTTCATAGGTCCCGGCCCCATACACTGGGTCACCCTGGCAACCTAATCTGAGCTTCCGGCCCATCCAAGCCTCATGTGGACCCACACATCCTCTCGTGAGGACAAGGATGGTAGTTTGCCATTTCAGGCCTTCTCACAGCATGTCGAGTCTATGATAGCACTCGTCCCATGTGTGAGGCACATTATCTTATTTAGAGATTATTTTCTAATCTACTTAGGTTATCACTTATTAGACTCACTTTCGACAGGTTACCCAGCAGCCACTTTGGGCGCGGCCCCCAATTGAAAGCCACTTTCCCATACGACACTAGACTATACTCGGACGAACTCAAACCAAGGAATACACATGGTCAGACGAACGGAGTTCAAGAAGAAGAGGACATCCATCACGTCATACACGACTCAAAAGCTGAACACTTACTGACGGTACTCTAACTAGAGACCTGACCAACAACGGTCAACCACAATTCATCATTCGACTCACACACAAGGAGGATAAGATCAAAACGACACTACCACAATACAATCGTCAACTCGGAACAGAGGACTGAATCAGGAACACCAAATCATCCATACGACAGGGTCCTACTAAACAAAGCAAAACATGCCATTTCATAATTAAAGGCGAATACAGAAATTAAACTCGCAAGGCAATAATCAGAAAGACAATATTTCCTCAAATTGATTTAATCATTACAAGTCGATCAAGTTTTCTACAAGATCCAAATCAGATTACAGTTATCTACCTCAACAAGGGATAAGTTGTTCTTGGTTTTCTAACTCTTAAGGTTCAAAGCATCGAACAGACATATAAAGTCACAACGAGTTTTTAAACCAAATTCATATTAGTAAAACTCAGACAACCATTAATCTATCAATTAAGATATTTAACAACATCAATTAGTAACTACATCGTATTTCAATGATTTCCAAAAACATATTATTCCATTCGTTTTTAAACAATACTACCTCAATTAGCCAACTTCCCTAATCAGCTAGAAAGTAAGATCTAGATTTATAAATCCAAGATCAATCGGAATACAAGCAACAATATTCAATTGCGAAAATCAACAGTTTTAGAACTTAATCAGGAAAGGAGCATAGGTCGAGAAATGGGATTGAATAATTAATTCTCTTATAAACCCATTATAAGATTAATCCATATCTAATTAACATTTACCACTATATGCCACCTTAATCCAGATTAAAACTAATTAAACTTAACATTAAAAATACTCTCATTAAAATGATATACTATCATATGTTTTTTTTTTTTAAATACTAAACAAAATATACATTAAAAAAACCATTCTTTTTAAACCATGTTTAAAACCACAAAATGCATTAAAAAAAAAATAAGTGGGGAGGCGAGCTGGGCGGGCCGTGCCCTAACCCTAGCCGCCGTCCACACCGAAACTGCAGGGGAGCCCATGCGGGTGGCGCCGCTGCGGTGCCCGCAGGTCCTCGGGGCCCTGCGGCCACCGCAGTGTGCCGCGGCAAGGTCTTAAGCACCAGCGAAGGGGGGGGGGGAAATAGAGGACGAGCGGGGGCGATAGGGAGGAAGTGGGGGGACACGCGGGGGAGGGGAGAGGGAGCGGGTGGAGCTCCGCTCCCCGCCTCCCATCCCCAAAACACAGACCGAACAATAAACAAATACGCCCAGGTTCGATAACAAGCGTTTGAAACTTTCTTCGAACACACAGTTCGGCATTTTTATAATATGTTGCTAATTAAAACACACAGTCCGGTTACATTCCCAGTATGAAATTTAATAAAAACAAATTTGATAAAAATGCCCAGGTGGAGTAAAACAAAACGCACAGCCCGGGTTTTTAATATAAATATATTTCCCTTAAAACACCTAGTCCGAAAACTAAAACAAACGCCCATCACCCAATTTGATAAGCAATTTCGATTCAAATAAAAATTCGGTTTAAAAGGGACTGGTTCGGTTCAAGTTCTTAGGTGATTTTCCTCCTTCCCAATAACAAAGGGATTCAAACCCCCAAATAGCAATGATGAAAACACATCTCAATTTAAAATCTCCAGCCAAACTCAAATGGACAATCAAATGATTTTTCAATAACAAATTCAGAATCCTACCTTAATACGCAATCCTGGAATGGCTGAAGGAGAGCCCACCTGCCAGATCCAGCATCATTCCTTCCCAAAACCTCCAATTTCATTCCCAATTTTCTTTCCAACCAAAAATTTCCCAAAAATGTCCATCCTCTCCAATTTTCCCAAATTTGGGTTATATGGAAGAGTTGACCCAAAATTTCTATTTTTGGAATTAAAAATTTTATTTACAAATAATTCACCAAATAATTCCTTTTCTCACTATACAACAAATTAAACTTGCTATTTTTTTTTTTCAATTCAAAATTCGATTTCTCATCTAATCAAATTTAACCTTTCAAATTTCAGAATCCAACAGAATGCAATTACGTCTATTGCGATTAAATACTAAACTTTCCTTTTCAACAGCATATATAAATGCATTTAATATTCCAAATCAATCATTAAATCAAATTTGCTTCCAATTTAAAAATAGGCAATTCATTAACAACGACAATCGCATAACGAATTCCCGATTAATCTAGCCCATTAACCTCTAATGCACAACTACATATTTAATCAAGATAATAACTAAGGACTAATTAACTATTTTAACCATGCACACCAAGCATGCAAAACGAGAAGTTCAACCAAACAGACGACTCGCAAACCCAAACAAGAAGGGAATACCGACGACGACTGACGATGCTCACTTGAGCACGACTAAGGTCGACTAGGGTCTTACGACCACCTAATCCAACTCTAAGGATTAAAAAGGTATGCTCAAACCTGCAAAACCAGGTGACGACGAACCTCGCCCTCATGCGACTTCGTACCTGAAATCTCCTGCAACCAAAGATCATACATACATACATATATAGAATTTAATGAAAACGTTAGCCTGATGTTAATACCACGAGATAGGTACACTAACAACTTGCATACGACTAGAGAGAAAACCACATCAATAGCTATGCGTGAAATCAACATCTGACTATAACATAATATTAAGATAATCTAACTAAGATTAAACCAAGATTAGAGATCGATTACGGTAGGGGTACTACACCTGACACTTCTTTTAGCACATCTAACACTTCTTTTAGCACATACAACACTTCTTCAAGTGCATACAATCTTTGTTTTAGCGCATACAAAATGAAGAGAAAAAAAAAACTTGTTAGAAAGTTAGGCTTGCGTAGCCCACCATTGATATTTGATGATTACTAACTAGTTTTGTGCAGGTTCTAATAGTGTTTTGGAGGTTCAAAATGAATTAGATTAGTTCTTTCTTTCTTTCTTTCTTTCTAAGTTACTTAAAAGAACTCATTTTTCTCTTTTTGCAAATGGTAAAAAGAATTACATTTTCATTTTGTGCAACTAAAAGGGACCTCACTTTCATTTGGTGCAAAAAAAACAACAAATCTCACATTTGTCTTTCTTGCAAGATTAAGATCACACTTCTTTATGGGCTCTAAAAGAAACAAATAAATTTTTGATTCTTGCAAGGATTAAAAAAATAACAATCAACATCATATCTTGCAAGTTAAACAGAACATGATGGACTTGAAAAGCACTGACAAGGGGGGTGAATCAGTGACACCAAAAATAAAACTACAAACACTAACTGGTAGATGACCTTAACAAAGCTTTTAAACACAATGTATGCAATCCAAAATGATATAACAACATCCACAAAAAGTAAAGCATCCACCATAACACAAGTATTTTTACGTGTAAAACCAAAATAGGTAAAAAGTATGGTGAGATGGATCTCACAAGTTAACTATCTGCAGTAATAGATAACTGACCGGTTAAGGTCTACAAAGTGCTCTGCTAGGAGTGAATCTTGTTAGAGATCTCAAAGCTTGATTAGAAGCTTATACCCTTTTAAATGTAGTACCCTGTTAGGAGTAACCTCAGTGGAGGATTTTTGAATCCAAACTAATGGAGCACCCTATTAAAGAATTTATATATTGAATTTTGTTAGAGCTTACACGATTAGGGGATTTTATTATGCTGTAATTGTTAGAAAATAATAAGAGTGGTTTGAGCTGTTTTGAGTAGCACAATACTTGCTTCATTAGATCCTTCTAAACATATTCAACACTGATCTTCTACATACTCTCCAACTTAACTCTTTTTCCTTTAGCACATAACATAACACTTTCACTTACATCAAATAATTCATTGCGATGTCAATATATAGACCCTATGATTTCATGTCAGCCTTAAGAAATAATAACACAATTTCCTAGGTGCAGTGTATCTTCACAAGTGATAATAACTCATCCCAAAAATTACTGCCAAGCATTTGGTGCTAGTAACTCATCACGATCTGTGGAAACTCATCACAAAATTACCAAGTATCAGTTGGAACGATCAAATACCAGTTTGAGTAAAACATAGGAACCATTGTCTTTGAATCTCCGCTTGATCTCCGTCTTGATCTTCATCTTGATGTTCATCTTGATGCCGACTTAGTATAATCACAGGTTGTCTCTTATGCAGATACCAGTTGGCACAAAGTATCAGTTAGAGATAAACCTCTTAGTATAACCTCTAACATACCAGTTGACGGAGTAAACAATTGAAGTTACATCGGTAGTCAATATAATCATGTGTGTGTGTGTGTGTGAGTGTTTCATGAATGACAACAAATGATAAATATATTATAATCAACATCAAGCCAACAATCTCCCCCTTTGGCATTGATGGCAACACTTAGAAAATCTTACAGTAATACCTCTAAGTGTGCATACACAACAAATTTACACATATACTCATGCTCCCCCTTAATGCATACATTGTACAAAATTTAAAAAAGAAACATACATACATATTTCTACTACCCCTTTGACAACAATGCCAAGTGTATGGAATTATTCCATGGTGTCCAGTGTCTAGGTTTCAGGGGTTGCTAAGATAGCTTTTGCATTTGAGTAGGCTCTTTGTAATATGTCTACTTGCAATACTAGCAGATTCTTGAGTTCCTTGAGAGACTAGGGTCTCTTTGCCTTCTCATTGTCGTAGATATCCATCCAGTTATGCAAATCATCTAGATATTTTCTAAAGGCAAATATAGACTCCTGAAGTGGGACATATGCCTAGCATATCTTTTCCCACTCTTGCTTTGTTTCTGTTTGTCTTTTTGAGATATCAGAATAAAAGAAAGAAACATTAGAGGTGGAAGCAAGAGAATTTCCTCCTATTTCAATACCTTTGCTCAACAAATATTTATTGTGCGATAAAGCCATTCTTCCATTATTAATGTCCTTTGCCAGTTTTTCTCCATACTACTTCTTGTGACTCTTTTCAGCATAAACTTGAGCAACATCGTCTAGTGACTTGATTTGATATGATGAATCTGCAACGAACTGACCAAGGTTTCTAATAGGTGTAGGTAGATATGTTGTTGATGTTTCTAGTAGAAAACCAGATAAAATATCTACCATAGTATGAATTGTTTCAGCTTCAACCCTTTGCTCTTTCAGTCTCTTCTTATGCACTCTACATTGCATGACACTTGCAATTTTCATCATTTTCGATGCACTCATGTTGTTCATATCAATAGGTTTTGAAATAATTAAAGAATGATCATCATCCTCATCAAGTTGCTTTTTCTTTGATGGTTCAGAGGATACAACCTTTAATGATTGCTTTCTCTGTATTCTTCTTCATTTCTTTTTCAAAGGACTGAGAGACAACTTTCTTAGAAGACTCCTTTCTGAGTAACTTTAATGACAAGTGGAGATTGGGGTTTCTCCAGTTGTGTTGTTTCTGGTGGATTGTCCACTTTTAGTTGAGTTATCTACTGCTCAACTATTTTAACCTATACATTAGTAATTGTAGGAGGCTCCATATCTGGTGCAGTGTTGTCTCAAGATAGATCAGCTTTGTCCTGAACATCATCAACAACATGAATAATGGAGTCATCCTTTTTCTTGATAGGATAGACCTCATCACCTTGAATAATCTCTTCTTCATCCATTTTCGATCGATTAACATCATCAACAACATTATCCTCATTCATAAAGGATTGGATGAGTTCTTCCATTCTTTTGATTTCATAGGCTATTCGATGGGTCTCAGTTTCAATAATTGCCTTCTTTCCACTAAGTAACTTCAATCTTCTTTCTTTGAATGTAAATTGAGATTTGTATCGAGCAACTAAGGCACTACTATCATCTTTAGAAGGTTCAAAAAAATATTGTAGAAATATTTCATCAATGATTTCTTTTTCTAATTATATAGCTTCGTCCCATTTACCCACAAGAATTATGTACAAATAATTTGAGATATCCTTTCCCAGTTCATGTGGATATCTACTATAATGACACAAATGAGTGATTACCTATTGAATGACTTGCTATTTCTCATTTTTCAGTGAAGGAATCAAAATGCTCTATGACATTGTTAAATCTATTTCTCCCTAGTGTCTTCATTAATCTTTCAAAATATGTTTAAGGCTTTTAAGATGCTATATCAATAGGCACGTTGGCCTTTGGCACTTCCTTAACTGATTTTACTACTCTACCGGTAGCCTTTATCTTCTTAGGTTCTTCTTCAGTATCCGAACCTTCAAATTCTGGCTGGAGAATAATTTTTCTATTGCTCTTCTTTGGTGCATTCTCCTTCTTTTTATATACTTGAGGTGTCGGTTCCTTTTTGGTTAGGACACTTTGAGTCAACCTTGTAGTCTTTATCACTAGAGGTGAGTCAATTTTCTTTTTATTTCCTTTCACATTAGTAACAGGAGCAGTACTAGTTTCTGATGGCGCATCTTGGACTGCCACAATGTCCAATTTTGCCTTCTTTTTATCTTTGGGAGATGCTAATAGTGTATTAGCATAACCAACAAGTACATCATGGTTCACCTCATAACTCATTTCTTCCATCTCTTCTTATCTTGGCTCAATTGCTTGCATCAAGCAAAAGTCCATGGTAACAATAAAGACTATGTCTTTTGCAAAGCGGCTTACCACATCTTCTAGTAATCCCATTCTCATGCTCATCTTTTTGTGAAATGCATTAAATACTTATTCATGGCTACAGTGAAAGTATTCTTTACAACCTTAATGTTGTTCTTGATTTGTGCAGAGACTGGTAGGTCTTTTGATCATTAAATGTCTCCAATTCCCATTAGAAAGTTATGGAAATAGAAGAATAACCCATCTAATAGCTAGTCATACTTGAACTTTTGACTATTGTCCTTTTTAATAGATTGCAAATTTTGAAATAATCGCCTTCTGATAGCTTCACAGAGATGATAATTTGTATTATCAACAATCATTATGTGAGATGTATGAATTGCTACAGATGGAACACTATTAAGTCTACTAGAGTAAAATACTTGGTAGCCTATCACCATTGCTACTAGTTTCACTGTAGGGTCTCTAATATTGTTGATAGAAAAGGCATACTTATCAGAAGTAGAACCAGTCAAAGAGAATACCGTATCTTTTGAAATTCATTTGAGAATAGGTACTTCGCCAGGTGAGAAATAACCAGTTATAGTCGGAATGGCTTCCTTAGTTATTGTGTGAGTTCTCTCTAAATACATATTCTCTACATGAGCTTGACTCAAAATGATTCTGATACGCTCTTCCTCAAAATCTTAAAGAAAGTAAGCATCATTATGAAAACCCTTTTCAAAAACCCTAGCATATTTTGTTTCAATCTTTCTATTCTCACCACAAAGTGATTTCAACTATGTATAAATGTACAGAGATCCTAGATCTTCTATCCTACAGTCAATATAACTAGATAAATGACCTTTGACCAAAACTCCACTCGAAACTTGTGACAATGCATTATACGACACAATTTTTTCTACCTCTACAACTTCCATAGACTCATAAGTAATCATTAACCTCTCTCCAGTCTTTGAAGATGATGCCATTCTAGATGAACAACATTTGAATTAGGATGTTCAAAGAAATACATTTTTTCACGCATGTTGCCCTGTTTACCGATTAAAATGACCAAGTGTACATGAGTTCGACTTTCTACAACCTTCAATTCAACTTAATTACACAAATCACAAAGCAATTCGTTAATTGATAGCAAAACAATCTTTCTCAGCCTAGCAAGCACTCCAAATTTCTTTCTTGAATGTGTTAGGGTAAAAATGACAAAGTAAAATTCATTTTTATCCTTTTTACCTACTGCATTAAATGCTCGCTCATTAGGGTTATAGACCCTAATTTTATCCCCCAAGGAGAATACCGGTTGATAACTTATTGAGAAAAAGTTACTAAAATTTCATGTTTCAAAATTCTTTTACCACTCATTTTTATCAAGGGGTCTGGAGGTAATTTGACCACTAATCTCTTCTTAGCCATATTAAAAAGACTTAAGTCACTAGTCTAGGGTTCAATTCACTGGGTGAAGGAATGGTTCTTCTTTTGGTGAGTCATCACTTTTCTTCTTCCAAATCAGATTCATTTCTTCTCTGGTTTCTTCAACATTAACTTTCTTCTTTTCTTTCTGATCATTAGAAGAATTGACTAGTTTGCTATTTCTAGATATACAGAATTTTGCTAAGTGCCCTGATTTGTTACAGTGATAATAGGCCATACTAGATGATCTCCAAGGTCCTGATTTTCCTCTTCCCGTTCATCTTTTGCAATTCATAGTCACATCATCAAATTTATTAGAAATGGTGCAAATAACATTTGTTACCTTTTCCATCTCAAATGGACTAAACCGGTTGTGATAAGGTCTTTGCCAATTCAGGTTTACCCCGTTGTCAAAGTTCCTCATCTGACCACCATTTGGTATTGGATGCATGTATGGTATAGGATTGCTTGCTCCATATCTGCACTCAAGAGATCTATGTCCATACATTCCACATGTGAAGCAATGACCTTCAAATTTCTTGGACACATACCTAGCATTAGTATTGTAACTTACATTTCTATTAGGTTTGTCTCTACAAACATTTTTAGTGTGACCAGGTTTATGGCAAACAAAAAAAATAGGTTTAAAGACCTTCTTACCGATTGGTTTATTGATCTTAGGAGCAAATTTGTTCTTAGGAATGTTGCTCTTTGTGCTAGAGGATTCACCTTTTTGAGATGTGTGTAAACCAAGTCCAGAGATATCACCCTTCATCCTTTGTGATTGAATTTGTTCTTTTAGGATGATAGGACTCCTAGTGAACTTCTCCAATTAATCATTGGCTTCAGTAAGTTGTGTGGTTAGATCTTCATTATTCTTTGATAGGTTCTCTCTTAGAGATGATGCAAGTTCAAGATCTAGATGTAGGTTCTCCTTTTCTTCTCTTTCAGCAACTAAATTCTCATGCATAGTGACATTTTCCCTCTTGATCTTTGTAATCTCTTGATCTCTTTCCTTGATAAGATCTTCAGCAGCTCTTCTAGCTTCTAGCTCCTGACTCATGCATATTGATAGCATCATCCTAGATGAGATACCTAATGAAGTGCATACAGATCTTAATATGCTTGGTAGATGGGAACACTATTGGCCCATCATCATTTCTTTTGGAGCTTGTGTTACATTAATCTTCATATGATTCTACATTGAAATCATTTTATTACACTATATGGATAATTTAGTTGTTCTTAGAGACACACATATAACTTTGGATTCAATATACATCTTATGAGAATGGCTTCTCTGATCGCTAGTGGATTTGTTTCTTCCTAAGGGGAGAGATGGTGTTTGCAAGAAATGAATCATGTTCTATCTCTAGGTTTTTATCATTGGCATTGGAGTAAATTCTTTATAGGGGATACCTATTATCATTTTATCTCTTTTATTAGGAGACATTTATTATACTTATGTAAAAAAATAATTTTTGTGGGGTCATATTGAATTCTCCTTAGTTTACTAGTATATGTATTTGAAATTTTCTATCTTTTGGAGATGCTTCTTTACTACAAGGTTTTTTGTTCTTATCTAATCTTGATCAAGATTTTTTTTTTTAACATAGGTACTTCATTAAGGTGGCTATGAACTTTAATGGAATAATAATTACCAAAAAAAAAGGTTTAAATAATACCATTATTAAGGGGATAATTACAATGCAATTAACATATTGAATGACAAGTAACTAAGTCTAGTTGGTGTATTTGTGACATGATCGTTGCAACCTGTAACTCCTCCTTCCATTATCGCATGGTTAGGCACATGTTTAGGTAAGGAAACCATCTCATGGATTTGATAGGTAATCTAGCAACTTAGAGTAATGATATTATCATAATTGGAAGGAAGAGACATCTAATCATCCCCATGTCTCTCAAAGACTACATTTGGATGCCAATCCTAATAGCAACATGAATTAACTATCTAACATTTTGTATGAACCCTCTTGCTCATACAATTTTTTTGTAGCCCATCTATTTCACTTCCTGAGGTGATAGAACCTATTATATCATTATCTCTCCTTCAAATCTAGTGTTTCTCTATTTTCTTTGGGTTTATTCTTATCTTGTGATCATGGGTGTGGACCTTGTCCAAATTGGGTCAAAGGAATATGATCTCAAAAGTGACAGTGAGTTGTAGGAGATTCTTGTTGATGGAAATATTTCCTTTTATATCTAGGCTATTTAGGGTTTCAACTTTTTGTCCCTTTCTATGGATTTTTCTACTTCTTGGAAGGATGACATGGTAACAACAAGAGCTATCTCTATCCAAGTCTCAATAGAGACCACTACCACCACTACTAGCCTCCCCCCAAAAGGTATTAAGATGGAAAAGAAACCTAAAGGTGACTACAAGAATCTATGAGGAGATTACTAAAGTCTAGGGAGAAGGTTAACAATTTCCAAAATGGCTCCAATTCAGAAGGTCTCCTTAGTGTTTGGGGTAAAGTTGTTGAAGTTCTCATGAGATGTGTCATGCTAAAAGGCCCACTACAAAAGGTTTCATGCACTTTTATTTCCTATCTACTAAAGTATTTAAGAGACAAAGTTAGGCTTAACTTTACTTTATGTATTTTCTCTTCCCTTGAAGTGTTGCTTACCCCCTTCACTATATATTAACTCTTTAAATCTTTTAGTTCAACCTTTCTTTAACCCTAAACTTTGTTCAACACCCTAGAATTGTTAACCCTTCTCTATGTGCACAAGATGCTAGCTCTAATTTACCTACACTTGGTACTACATCCTTGACAACCATTATAGTCCCTACCTCCAACCCTAGTCTACATTTCTCTCTCCTGGTGCCCAATTCCACCTCTGATGCTTAGAATATCCTAATGGATGTCTCTCCTTTTGTCTCTAAAAGTAAGAAGGTGTCACTCCTTGATCAACATAAGTTTCCTATGTTCTTAACACTAACCTTGGTTTTGATAATTTTTCTAGCTTTGATACTAGGGTATGTGCAGGATCATGGTGTACCAAAAGAGGCCCTTAAGTGGCAATGAAATTTCAGAAAATTAGAGTTATGCAACTTGACATATAAATTTGAATAAGTTGTGAACATTATTTTTAAAATATGTAAGAAGAGAATATATAGAAAATTGAATTTAGTTTCTAAGCAACTAGTTGTTTTTTGGAAAAAAAAAATCCTATTTGATGAAAATTTCAAATTTCAATGCAGTGGTACTAAAATTTCAAGGAAAGAATAAGAAGTAGACATATGACTAACCACCCTAATCACAATAAAATCATAATATTTTTTTATAATATTTATAATATAAGTATTAGACTCATGTCTGGATGTGACACATTTTTTAAAATTTTTTTATAAAGTAAATAATTATTTATGAATTTTTTACAACAGCTTTTTCAGAAATTCAGAAACTCCTACGTCTGACCGCCTTAACTCGGTGAAAACCTTATGAAATTTAAATTTTTTTAATTTTTCCCTATAGTAGAAGAAGCATAGGATGTGACGCATGTTTCGGATTCAAAAAATGTTATACAGTTTGAAAGTTATGAGTGTTTTTCAATCAGTATATCAATCAGAACTATTGTCAGAATTCAATTAGAAAATAAATAATAATTATTTATTAAAGTGGAAATAAGACAAGCCTTATATTGTTGGAAAGCTGGGAACGTCCTTAAAAACCGTTTTTGTTTTATCAATTTTGGAAACAAAAAAAGTCGTCAACCACCAGTGTAAAGTCTAGAAAATTGAGGAATACTGAAAAACACATTTTTTTAGTTGACTTTCCAGGCTTGTCACTTCCAAGCCAAATACCAAAGCATTCCCTAGCTGAAATTTGAAATTTGAAAATTTGAAAACAAAAATTGGATATCCGATTATATCGGATATCCAATTATATCGCATATCCAATTTTAATATATAAATTTGTGGTCCCCAAAAATTTTCCCCTTCTCGCCTTTTATTTACTGAACTACCACATTAATGGCAATGGCAAAAATCCGATATCCGATAAAATTTGATATCAGATTTTATTAGTCATATTTTAGAGAGAGAGAGAGAGAGAGAGAGAGAGAGAATGGGAGAGAGAGAGAGAGGGGGAGATGAGAGAGAGTGGAGGAGAGGGAGAGAGAGAGGGGGAGAAAGAGAGAGAGAGATTAGGAGAGAAAGAGAGAAAGAAAGAGAGAGAGAGGAAGAGAGGGAGGGAGAGAGAGAGAGAGAAAGAGAGAGGGGGAGAGAGAGGGAGAGAGAGAGACCATATGACCCCTTAGGACACAATATGACCCAAAGCGACCCAATATGGTGTCATTAGGGGTCATATGGTGTCCTAAGAGGTCATAAGGGTTCATGATGTCTTAATCTCTCTCTCTCTCCCCTAATCTCTCTCTCCCTCTCCTTCTCTCTCTCTCTCCCCTAATCTCTCTCTCCCTCTCCTCTCTCTCTCTCCCCTAATCTCTCTTTATCCCTCTCCCCTAATCTCGCTCTCCCTTCCCCCTCCCCATCTCTCTCCCTCTGTCTCTCTATCTCTCCCCTAATCTCTCTCTCTCTCTCTCTCTTTCTCTCTCTCTCTCTCTCCCTCTTCGCTAATCTCTTTATCTCTCTCTACCTTCCCTCTCCTCCCTCCCTCTCTCTCCATCTCTCTCTCACTTCCCCCCCTCTCTCTCTCTCTCGCTCTCTCTCCCTCCCCCTACCCATCTCTGCCTTCCCCCTACCCATCTCTGCCTTCCCCCTCCCCATCTCTCTCTCTCTCTCTCTCCCCTAAGCTCTCTCTATCCCTCCCCTCTCCCTCCCTCTTTCTCTCTCTCTCTCTTCCCCCACTTCCCCCTCTCCCTCTCCCTCTCCCTAATATCATATACAAATTTAGGGCCCGTCAATGTTTGATAATTTTGAGAACTTAGGGCACTCAAGGGACGATGCCGGTAGGGTATGCCCCCGAGCATTGGATCGAGTGGGGGGGAAAAATAGGAGCATGCGTAGGGTAATAATGCCTAACAGGACATGTCGAAGCTGACAGTTCGTCATCACGATGAGCAGAATGATAAATCGGCCACGCGACAACATTCCATTGAGTAAGAATGATGATTTTTTCGCCAACCAAAAAATTGCTGCCCTAATAAAACCCCGAGCATTTGACCAAGGTTGGGGGGAAAAATAGGACCATGCATAGGGTAATAATGAATTGTATCAAGTATTGTTCATTAAATGAATTGTATTGTTCATTGAATGAATTGTATTGTATTGTTGATTAAATGAATTATATTGTTCATAAATTGTATTGTTCATTAAATGAATTGTATTGTATTGTTCATTAAATGAATTATATTGTTCATAATAAAAACAACACTTACGATGAAATGAAATGAATTGTATTGCTCATTAAATAGCCATTATTAACCATTGTTAATTATTGGAATGAATATTAAAGATTTCCATGATAACACCATGCACAGATGAGCAACAATTTATATGATCGAATATCAACTTCTGTATATATAAAAATGTCAAATGATTACAAATGTATGTCCATACACAAATATGGCATAAACACCAACTGAAACAAAATGTATGTCTAAATACATGAATGTATGTCCATATACAAAATATTCATGCCAACTAGACATGTAAGCATCCCAAAACTATCTATAACATCCTTAGCTACTGATGGATCATCAAAATTGATCCTCTTCACCGCACTGCTCGACTTTTGAAGGATCCTGAACAAGGAAAATAAACCACGATTAATATTAGTTATATTATATAATTCACATTCAAAAAGTTAACAAAAAAATGAACTATAATTGAACTATTTATGTTTACCTCATCTCCACGTTTTCTCTTCAGCTTTGCAGGACTCTTGATGTATGTCTTTGGTAGAGGAGGTATGTTTTGAATATTTTCATACACAACCTATATATGTTCAGAAACATGACATTGCTACAAGTTAGCATATAATTGTCACTTATAATAACAAATTATATCTACTAATCAAAAAATAAAATAAACACACATATACTCAAGGCATCTCTTCTTCTTCTTCAGGTATACTTGGTGTAGTCATCAAGGATGTGAAGCCAAGAATTCTCTGTATATATACACAACAAGTATATGAAACTATCAATCTATGTCTCGACATGTATAATCACTATAAGTTATTTAATCTATTCATTCAATCATATTTGCATTCAATTACCTTTCCCTTGTCTCCAACTGCACTACCAGATCCTAAATCACACTGCCCCACACTCGTGCTACTTGTGCCCTACAAGAGTAAAATAAGATTTACATGCAAGTTACTACATAATCTAATTAATACCAATATAAATGATGAGCATGTATGTACAATAAAATACAAACGACTAGGTGCAATAATATATGTACTATCAAGCTATCAAGGCCAAATGAAATGGCCGACAAGGTGAACTCCTGAATCTGTCTCAACTCATCCTCGGTCATCAACTATTAAATAGACCATGTAAATAAAAATTAGTACTTAATATTATCTAATTTATAGATATTTAATTAAAATATAACATGAACTATGAAAATATAAATCTTGCCACTACATCATTAATGTATGATGATAGTGCCTCCTTGCCTCTAGCATGTGAGGACTCCCCAGGGTATTCTCCAATCTATGTAATAACATCTGGTGCATCATGCATCTCATGCACCTCATAATCTGCACTGTCCACAGGAGGATCAATAGGTTGTCCAACTAGACCCAAGCATATGTGCCCACGCATGACACAACTATGGGGCACGCATATGTGTGGAGATGAGGATGACATGTCAATGACACCAGATGCATTGCTACCATCAAGAGTAGGCTGAGCTACTTACGTAGCCTGAGAAACCAAAAGGTTACTCAAAGAGTGAATAACCGATATGGTCTATGATGTCGCCTCACAAATAATATCAGGATGCTGCACTTCAGTTGGGGGATCAATAGGAGGAGGGGGGACATATGGGCCCTGGACTACTCTAACTACCCCATGTCTATTTTGGGGCATACCTAAACCTACACCCTGGAAAGGTTGGATGTCAAAGTAGTTCACATGTTTGTTTAAAACAAACTCAGCATACAATTTTTTTATGAAATAGAAGGGGATATCAAGATTGTTGTTGGGTGATTTGTCAAAAACCATCCATCAACGATCCCAAAATTTTTTCACAATCCCATCATTTGTCCACCATTTTATAGAAAGTTTTGTTTTTTTGGGATCTACGGGCTAATCAGTATGGGGATTGACAAACAATGAGGCAATTTCGGCTTTGGATATCTCGAGATCCTTGATATCCTTATATGACAAGCCATCTGCATATTTTTCCCTCATAGAATCTCGCCACGAAAGGGTGACATTGTGCTCCTCAGTCATGGTTTCCATAGTTTTTATGATCGATGTGAGAGGATCAAACATTGGGTTTAAATGAGGGATCCTATCATATACTTCTACAATCCCCCTCAATATATTCAAATTTTGTGCAATCAAATCCTGAATTCAGGGGGGGTTTGGCAAATGAGGGTTTGGTTGTTGCAGTTGTGGTTGGTCGGGGTTTTCATTGTTATCCCCCATTTTTAACCTAATTGAATGTAAACAGTTAAATTTAGTTAACAAATTTAAACAATTAGGTATTTGATTTTTAAAAAACCTAGTTTTCATGAAAAACCCATATTTTCAATGAAAAATAAAATAAACATTAACAAAAAAAACAAAAAATGAATGAAAATGATTGAAAACGATAAAATTCTTACCTCTTAATCTATTTTTTAGCAATTTTTTGCCAAAACACTGGATATCAGGTGCACCAGATATCAGATTTTGATGAAATCATGTGGCCCATGAGTTAAAAATGACTCATGAGCTGTCACTGTCGAAATATAAAAGTCTCAAAAAATCGGATATCATATAAAATCAGATATCCGATTTTTATACTTAAATTATTATTAAATAACATATATAATATAATAATATATTATATAATATATTATTATATTATATAATACGTATTGTATTATATTATATATATTATAATATATAATATAATATAATAATATATTATATTATATATAATATAATATTGTATTATATAATACGTATTATATAATATATTATTATATTATATTATATATAATATAATATAATATTATATTATATAATATTATATAATATTATATTATATTATATATAATATAATAGAATAATATATTATATAATACGTATTATATAATATAATATAATATATTATAATATTATATTATATTATATTATATTATATATATTATAATATATAACATAGTATAATATTATATTATATAATACGTATTATATAATATATTATTATATTATAATATAATATAATATAATAATATATTATATAATGTGTATTCTATAATATATTATTATATTATATAATATATATAATGTTATAATATATTATATAATATATTATTACATTATATATATTATATAATATAATAATATATTATATATTGTATAATATGTAACATATAATATATTTTTTAAATTAAAATTAGAAATTAAAATCTGATATCTGATAAAATCGGATATCCGATTAAATCGAATATCCAATTTTATCGAATATCCGATTTGCATAGGTAATTACCAGGCCAAGGTGTACTGACACCTAGGCCAAGCAAAAAGTAAACACAGATTTCTGCGTTTTTAGGTGAGTGAGGAAGGCTATTTTTTTCACATCACCACTTTTTGCCCCCCCTTGATCATGCACTAACCCACTAGCTCCACTTGATAGTTAGACTCATCCTTCCTTGAACCCCATTTGAATTTACCTCCTAATTCCCCAACTAAATAATATTCCCTTGATCAGGATGTAGTACATTTATTTTAACCAAAATGTTGGTTGTCTAAATATTTCAATACTCATATGGAGATGTCCATACGGTATCTATCTCATATTCATGTGGCCAAGTAGAAGATTCAAACTTTGGAGGTTTTGGTTTTCAAGAAGGCACAAGAGTGGCCAGAGGAACCCCTCCATGTGGATATTTGGGAACCTATGAAAAAAGTGTTGGACACCTTTGACAATTCGAGGAATATAAAGGAGGTGTAAGATATAAAGATGGAAATGGGTTTGAAAAGGAGTTATCATCTTGAAGAAGGGGTTTCTAAGATGAAAGAGAATCAGGGGACCATTATTAAAAGTATCCAAGAAATAACTAATTATTGGAGGGATTTTTTCAAGAATACAATTACTACTATTCAAGTCCTGCAATAAGAACTCATAAGAGGAAATGAGAAGCAGTCAAGAATGGATGTGGTGCTTTCAGTCCAAGGCAGTCCCCTAGCAGGTGCACAAAAGGTCCAAACACTCAATGAAGAATCTTGATCTAATCATTATTCTAATGAATGTTTTGGTCCCTATCCTTCACTTAATGAGGTGTCTTTCGAATACCATCTTTAGAATTTACTAAAAAAATGGTGGGACATTAAGGGCTTAAATTCTCTTAATGCTAGGTTACTAAATTGGAAATTAGCTAAATGGCTTCCACGCATAAACACTCTACTCCAAGGAATTGGTCCATATGAAATATCTCACATCCACCGAGAAGGTAATTGATTGGCAGATCTTTTTGCTAATCTTGGTGTCAATGTGATGGGGTTGGATAATGTCCTTGCAGATATGCCTACAAATTTGGGATAGGTGGCAGTGGATTCACACAAATTTTGGTAGGTTGTCTTCTCATACTCGCATCGATAGTGTTCTGAGCGACATGTGATAGGAAAGAGTGATAGAAGGACATATTTTTGAAGAATGAGTGATCTTGGAAGATTTGGCATGCGTTGCTCCAAATGGAAACATCTAGACCTCTAAGTGCCTATTAATTAGGTTTCTTCAAGTCTCGGCCTCATTGTGTGGAAAGGTAGTTAGTTGTGGCACAAAGCTTCTAAGTTTTTTGGTGTGTAGTGCAAAATGGGAATATGGCTCCATTTCATAGGATAACAAACTCAGAGTAATGGTAGTTTTTAGATGGGCTACTGAAACTATGATTAATATCAGAGAATTTTCTGGGGACACCATGCAGACCCTTAATGGTGGCGCATGATTTGTATTTGGTCTAAGTCCGGTTCTTCCTTCTGGTGTGCATGTTTAGGCTCGAGTTTATGTATTCAGGGTGGTGGATGGGTAGTGGTGTTTTCTTTTTTTTTTACTATCAGGCTTTGATGGGAATCTTTTGTAATCTTTATATATTAATATAGAACACTATCCCCATAAACGATAGCACTTACCATTTTAAAAAAATAAAAAATCTCTTAATGATAATTAGCTATCTATTGTTCATAATGTTTTGGTTTTTTCTCTCTTAATGTGTTTGTTATTTTTGGTTTTTGGATTTTTTCATTTCTCTTAATCTCACTACTCATCAAAATCAAGCTTTTTCCTTGATGGTTGACATGTAATGGATTCGGGCTCTTACATTGCTAATATAATAAAAAATTATATATTTCTTTTTCTATTTTTAGGTTTGTTGGCATTGCATGAAGATTGCATTGAAGAAGTATATTAGGAAGTGTTTTCATTGATGTCAATAGCAACCGGTAATAAAGTAGTGAATATCAACCGATAACCCTATCTAGTTGAGAAGTAGAACCCTAACTGATGAAGCTTAGAGATTGGTTGTGATGATTTATGACTAAGTGATGATCAGTGATGAAGACACCATGAAAGCATGTTGCACATGATGAGTTTCGAGATGGTTTGGGCATGTAAAGATAACCATTTATCTTGGGAATGATCAAATTCATAGTATGAGTAAAAAATGTGTGTTGTGTTACAAGATTCAAAATACGATGATACGGGAGTGGTTGTAGATGCCTTGAAGAATGTAAAGTCGATTGCAATGTAATATAATGATCAAGATTGAACCGATGTGTTTGCAATCTCTATGAGAATTTTAGGGTTTTTGTTGTGTTACCGAGATAATGTATTTGTTTATAAGGTTGATGGATTGATTGAATGAGTGGTTGGAAAATTTGATTAACTATGAAAGTGATTGTTGGTGAACCGGGAGGTGTGTCTATATAATTATGTGATGGCATATAGGAAGGTAAAGGATTTGATTTAGCAAGGAAATGTTATTTCCAGATCGGTCAAAGAACCTATTGTTCTCTAACCATTACATCATTGTGAAATCCCCTCACAGGCTAAGCTCTAATAGGCTTGTTGTTGAAATCCTCTAACCAGGTGATCCATTAGCTTTGACTTGAAATCATCCACTGAGGTTACCTTTAACAGGGTATTTATAGTCAATCCCTTAACTGGGTGGTCCTTAACTGGATATGTTCCTAACAAATTTTTTTTGTATAAGCTTCTAACCAATCTTGGCTCCTAATAGGGCGAACTTCAAGAGAGTTCAAAGAATACTTGTGACCATGGTTTTTCCCATTTGGGTTTCCACATGAAAAATCATTGTGTCAAGTGGTGAATGATTTTGTGGATGTGTTTTTGGTATGGTTGATATGAATGATTGGTAAATCTGCATAGATATATCTAAATGATTGGAAATGATCTAAAATATGTTATTATTAATATTAGGAAGTGGTTTAAGTTTTTGGTCAAAGGATATTTAAGTTTCAGATCTGTTGCATTATATCGCCAAAGTATTAGGTCAACCTGTAAGGTTTAATAGTGTAGCTGTAGATTTGTTAAAGTGACTAAACCGACAAACTTTGTGAGTTGATTCTTAGATGAAAATAAATTTGGTAAAAATTTAATTTATTCTTCAACTACTGATTCAGCCCCCCTTTCAGTGGTTGACCGGATCTTTATAATTTCATCATATTATCAAGGTCATGTGCTCTTTTTTATGTCAAGACATAAGATGAGGACATGCATCATGATCTAATTTAATCCTCACTTATGTTTTCATCTAGATTGACCTTTTATTCTTTTCATTTTATAAGCATTCACAATTTTTATTATAAATATTCAATCCAACATAATATTCATTTAATACAAACTCATATTAATATATGCTTCTTTAAATAAAATAAATTATCAAGTTTGTATATAACACTCTATTTTTTCTCTCTATGTGATAGGAGTTATGGTTGTAGGTGATTTTTGGGAGCTATGGGGTTGATCAATCAACTCTTGCAAGAGATAGTGAAGCTAGATTAAAATTATGTTTCTCCTTTACAAATTCTTAAGTATGTCCATCACCTATTAAATTATTTGGGTAGCAGTTCTGACTAATGTTTTCATTAATGCTTTATCTTATACTTCACATTAGGCTTTCAATTCAGTATTTCTATATGGATTTCCATCACCATCATTTTCTTTAGGATGGGATCTATATTTAGTAGCATAAGGGATGATGGGAGGTAACTACAAAGAAGTGTTTTTTTTCTTTTTTTTAATTGTATCCTTCATGCCAATCCTTAAGTAAAGGTTGAGAAGAAATATATTTAACAACTTTTTCATTTGACCATTTTTTTTCTTCTCTTCAACATAAGCATGGATCTTATATTATATTAATGACTTTTTCTACAATGGATTAAATTGAAGGAGTGGCTATGATTGAATAGATGGATAAGCTTCATCAACTATCTCTTTACAATCATCTACCATATTAGGAATGTCCCATCCCAACTTGATTCTTCCCATTTGATCAAAACTATTAATCTCATATGTATTCCCCCCTAACTTCAAATTCATCTCCAGAATCTTTTGAATAATCTTCTAGATTAGGGTAATGGCCATAAGGTGTTCTAGTGTATAAATTAAATTTGACTTAGTTCTTTCTAGCATAAGACACCCTAGTTATAAATAGATGAAAAATAAACTTCAATAGTAGTCTAGCCATGTTTTGACTATCTATAGTGTATTTGCAAGTGCAATAGGTTTTAATGTACAAGGAAAGGATTTTTTTTTTCAGTTTAGAGCACTTCTTGATTACTTATCCCATTTTATTGTATACTAGAATATAAATATGGAGTAATCAATAACATATCAAGAAAATCACTACATGTGTGTGATCAATTTGAATAAAACTCTCATATATTCTTGATATGATCTCCCACTCATGTTCAATTGTATTCTGATTATTTGTTAAATCATCCTCATCTTCAAAATCATTGTGATTTTCAATTTCATCTAAAATAATCCTCTATTCCAAATGCCAAGGATTATAATTGAGTGACTCCAAATTTGATATAACTATATTATCATCAAATCCAATATCTCTTTGTATTTATAAAATGGCTTGTACAACAATAACTCCAACCAACAAAAATCAACCCATTATTATACATTTAATATATTACAATTATTAAATACAAATATGTGTTGGATTTATCTTTTATTAGTTAATAATTATTTATTTAATTATTAGTGTATTATACTCCATGCTTAAGCTAAACTTAGGAATCTTATAATTCTTTAGGGTTTTCTCCTTTAGGGTTTCGAGTATCCTTTTATAAGGATTATCTCTTTGTTTTTTTATAATAACTGTAATTATTGAATTGTATTCTTGTTGTACAATCAATATGACAACTCTTTTCTAGATCTCTGAATTCTGGCCTCCAAAACTTTTTTGCTTCTCTCCTTCTGTGACAGGTTTGCATGCAGGTGATCTTTGAGAGTTGTAGAGTTGATTTTTCTTCAACTTCAATATGGTATCAGAGCTCCAGATCTGCATGCCCCTGGTCTCTTCATGAGAGATTTTGGGCTTTGTTCTTTAGATCTATGTATTCAGAGGTTTGCACTGGTGTTTTTTTTCCATTTCTGGGGGTAGCTTATTTTTTGGTACATTTTAGTGCCAAAAGGACCTCACAGTTGGATTTAGAAGGTTGATTCCATGAATTTTGATATATAATTTTTATTTTTTCTTGGCACATTTTTTGATGCATGAAAATCTGTATGGTTGTACCTGCAAATGCATCAAAAGATTTTTATTTTTTTTACCCTCTTTATGCCCTACAAGAGGGCTTTTTTTCTTTTGGCTATAAATTGGTCATACGGAGGCGTTTTTTCAAAAACCTTATATCATCGGAAAGTTCTTTCTGAGTTCTATCCAAATCTAGAGGTTTGAATATTTTCTTTCTCTTTTTTGATGGCTGTTTTTTCTGTCAAAGCGAGAGGTTCATTTCTTCACTCCAGGAGACATAACTTGAGCATTTGAAATTTGTTTTTCAAAAACTTTATATCGTTGGAAATTTAGTTTTGTGTTCTTTCCATTCATATGAGTTTTTTTTCCAGATTTTTCTCCAAGTATATTTTATTCAGATTTTTTCTTTTTAGCATTGTGGTGAATATCTTGGATGTTACAGGTCTTGGGATCTCTTTCTTTGAGTAGGATGTCTCGTCTTTGGCTGTTCTCTCTATTTTTCAGTTTTCTATCTCTTCTGATCATTGGATTATTTTATTTAAGCAAACACACTGAGATAAAGTGTCATCATGCATTGTATACTTGGGATCTTGCAAATCTTGTGCCTTATTGTACATGCACTACTTATAAAGTGTCATGGGGGGGTTGATGTTTGCCTTTGTTTTCCATTTACCTTTTTCACGTGAGTTCCTTCCATGACATTAGCCTCATGTTGTGTGTCAAGTGAGTGTTCCTCCATGACACTATGTACTTTCTCTGCACCTTCGATGTTCTTGGTTCTTCGTCATGCAGTTCTTGTTGGCCATTCTTTTCAATGTACCTATCCCTCTCCCTTTTTAGCATTATGGGGATGTTTGTCCTATTGGTTCTAATGCTTCCTTGGTTCGATTGATCAACTTTTCAAGCTTTGGTGTTTCATGCCATCTGTATCTTCAAGTTCAGTTATTTTCCTTTGTTTGCCATTTGATTCATGTAGTGTCATTTGAGGGCACTCATGCAGATTACAGTCTTCTCTACCTAGTCTTGTTCTATTTCATTGGAGGTTGTTTAGATCAATAGTTACTGTTCCACAATGTTTGTGGCTATTTTATGCTTCAATGGTATTCTTCGTTCTCTTCTTTTTGTTCCTATCTTTTGGAACACTCTTGTTTGGAGGCTTCTTAGTCCCTCACTTGAGCTTTCATCTTTTCTTGGAGAGAAATTTTCTTCACACAGGGTTTCCTCCTCTTTCTCAAATTTACAAAGATTTTATTGTATTTGGGTACCTCATCAGGCCTAGTTGTCAGGACCCATTTTCATTTTCTTGCATTTTTTACATGTTTTTTTAGTCCTTGGTTGTCTTTAAGCTACTCCCTAAGTTCATCTTAAGGGGGGGTGTTGGAGTTATCTTTTCTTAGCTAATAATTATTTATTTAATTATTAGTCTATTATACTCCATGCTTAAGCTAAACCTAGGAATCTTATAATTCTTTAGGGTTTTCTCCTTTAAGATTTCGAGTATCCTTTTATAAGGATTCTCTCTTTGTATTTTCATAACAATTGTAATTATTGAATTGCATTCTTGTTGCACATTCAATATGACTCCTTTTTTCTAGATCTTTGAATTTTGCCCTCCATAGCTTTTTTGCTTCTCTCCTTCTATGACAGGTTTGCATGTAGGTGATCTTTGGGAGCTGTAAAGTTAATTTTTCTTCAACTTCAATAATATTATATATTATATTATTTAAACTAATACACAACAATTCAAATATTTTATTTGAAAAAATATAATATTAAGTTATGATCTACTCATTAAACAAAATCAAAGAATTATTCTTCGAAGGTAATGGAATCTTCAAACACTTAAATTTAAAATAATAAAATATATCTTTAAGATATTAAGTGACATTGAAAAAAAATGATTTCATTTTTTAAATAAGAACATTAAAAATTACAAATTTAAACCATTCAAATAAGATTTATTAATATATATAGTATATTATATTTACACAATATTAATAAAAATGTTATATACATTATATATTTAGTGTCTCCTTATATTTATTATCTAAATAAAAATATAATATATACTATATATTTACTGTCTAAAATGCCTCAAATTGACTTATCAACTAAAACACCTGAAGTGAAATCCTAAGTTCTAGGTTCCCTTCTATTTCTCTTAAGGTAAACATACTAAATCCATCATTTACTCCTATAGTCTTTATTTCTAGTCTCTTGCTCGAATTGAGCGTAACAATCATAGATCGACATAATATTATCATACAAGTTACACATGTTTATAGGTTGGTTCAATTATTCATAGCAGCAATTGCATAGAACTAAAAGACATATACAAGTACCTATTTTTAAAGAGTTTGTACAAATATTTTCCCTTTCAGATATTTGTGAACTTGAGAGTTTACCTTTATTTTGGCAATTTTAATCAAAATTGGTAATAATATTCATGCATGTTACATAATTTTTTATTTATTTATTTTAGAAGTAGTGGCTTCTTGTTTTAATATTTACTAAAATAATGTTGAATTTAAGATACAAATGTATCAAGTTTAGTTTCAATTGGGAGCATCTGTTAAAGATCACAATCAATCCATACTCAAAGTTATGAAGATAATTGCAAAAGACCTCGTGTTTAATTCTCTTGAAAAAAGATGACAACTTTCTTATTGTAATTTGCAAGTTTCTCTTGTATTGTTTTCTTGGAAGGGTTTGTTCAGCTTTGTATGATCTTGTTGTAGCTGTAGTCAAATTTATTATGTCCTTTGAAAATTCTGTGTCTCATTATAATTATTTCTTTATTAATATAAATGCATTTTTGTAAAAAAAGAGGTTCTCTTTGCATAACGTGAGCAATATACTGATATTTTGACTATCTATACAAGCCACCATTTTATCATTCATAGTTTTATCCTCTATAGTGTTTGGATTATGGTGATTGATACAAGCTGGAACCAAATCAATAGATTTTGCTGCCTTCGGATAACTTACAGAGCGAGCGAGCCCACTAGCAAAAATGCCTTCAAACATTAGTGTTATTGGGTTTTCATTCATTCTAAGCTAGAAATTCTACATATCAGTGTGACCAATTCGCTATCACTAACCTCAACAAAAGCACTTTGGATAATGGAGGCTTGTTCTATGCCCTAGTATTTGTATTTCATTTAGTGGGATTTAGAAATCGGCTAGAGACAATGAGCTATAATTTCAAGGAAATGTCAGAAATTAGAGTAGAGGAAGCTGTTGTTTAGGAGTGGCTACATGAAATAGTGCACTAAAAACAATAAGGATTAGTAACAGGAGATGAAACATATTCAATGAATTGACAACATTGAAATTTTTTCTTTTAAGATCAGTATGGGATGGAAAATCTTACTGATATTTAACAAAATGATAATGAGATAAAGGTCACGAGTGTGGGAAATGATATTTAACAAAATGAATTGCAACATTAATTTCTTGTGATCTTTGAATATCATAGGTAAATGCACCCACCATGGTAACATATATTTGTGAAAACAAGGCAAAACTTGGGAATCAATATATTGAACGAGCGCTCAAAACATGTGAATTGACCTTTTGTAAAGGTTTTTATGTCACAAACTTTTCGACATCACAGAGTTGGTGACAAGGAAAACTTCAATTTCTCCATCTTGCTAACTTCGTGATAGAGGAACTTACCATTCTTTGAGGAACAAAAAGTCGCAATTATTGACAGCTATTAATTCGAAGCAACAAAATTGTTGAGCAATAAATTAACATGAGTAAAAAATGGTTCTGAAAAAATTGAAACATATGCAGCTGACAGGATGTTGGAATTAGAAATTTAAGGCAGATGCTTCACATCAGAAAGCGTTATTTGGACTAGGTGCAGGTGAGATTTCTACATAGATAATTATGGATAAGTTATAAAAACTGTTTCGATATATTAATCATGATTATCTAAAATATAATCTTCCTAAACACCTTCAAAATCAATATTATAATCAGACTAATCATCCCATACTTAACATGTCACAATTTTGACATATAAAATCAAAATCTTACGAATTTCATCACCAAAAAAACCAACAAGCTTAAGAACATCACATTGTGGTAAATTGATCATTTCACGCAATAATTGCATAGCCTACTTGAATACATTTCTATGTTGACTGGAAACTGATCCGAAGCATTTAATCTAAAAAGCACTTTACAATGAAAAGAGCCATGATAATTTGTTGATATTCTCTATTCTTCTCCTTCAATGATCTATCATTAATCATGTGAAAAGGATATGTTTGATTCTAGCATTTACTTTTTATAAGGCAAAATCAATACATTTTCCCTCCTTGGTGAATAGGTTCTACTTTTGGTATTTAATTTATCTTAGAATTGTTCAAGGTTAAATCCTCTCATTTCTTAGCAATAATAGTTAAAAATAGCAATATTCTCATCCTAAATATTCTTTCTTTTTTCTTGATATATTTTTGTTTCATTTTAGGTTTATATCATTGCCTTTCATCTTATCTTTTCTTCCATGTACAAAATTTATGTATCTTACTTTCACTTATATAGTGCTTGCAAGCAATTAGTTTTATTCCACCTTATTTTCTTACATTATAATTCCTAAATTGTTTGGTAAATACTTATTAATTTTTCCTTACATTATGAAATGAATCAAATCTTTTATTCTTTTCAAAAAATATTCTTTTGTTTTTCCTTTATAGTAGATGCATAAGATTTCTTGATATTTCCATTCATAACAAGTAGAGACTTAATTTAAAATTGTCTTATGAAATCAACCAACAGATTGTGAGGGGTTATTGGAATTAAATTAGACAACCCATTTCATAGATTCTTTAATCATTTTAAAGGATAAAGAAAGTTTACTTTAAATCATAGAAATTAACTAAAAAATTCTTACTATATGTCCAATCATAATTGAACATATAGTAACAAACTCATCAAAGAAATTTTTTTTTCCTAGAATCACTTAATTGAAGATTCAACACTTTATTTTTCTTTATTAAATGTATTAGTAAGTCCAACATCCGAATATACTTCCTCTAAACTTTTTCATAATTTGATTGATTGTATCTAAACCACCAATCATTTAATTAGATTTGGGTTGAAATCTTAATTGATAATTCATATGGCTTAATCAACCAGACAATCCCTAACGACTTTTCTTTTAAGCTAACCCACTTCATAACTAACATTCCTCGACAATGACTCTCCTATAAGAGTACTATTAATTGCAAATATCTAATGTTGAAACCAACTTTTATCAAAACTAAGTGAAACTTCAATATTGTTAGAAATTATAGCTTGGATAAGATCTACTAATCAATTCGACTAAACTTTTTCAACAATAGCATAACACTTCCACAAAAGAATATAATGAAAATGATTTAAAAAGTAATATTTATATTTTAATAATATTCCAACCAAAAAATTTCTAAATAAGACAATCACAAATACAATAAAATAAAATAAAACATAACTACAAAAATAAAACATGTAATTTATTGTGAATTATAAAATTTTATAGAGAGTTTTACTAAATCTATTAACCTATAAACAATGTTTTCTTTTTTTAATCATATTGGCAAAACTATTATCATATGAAAATTTTAAGGTCATATATTATAAGCCATCCCCATAAATATTTTTTTTTGTCAAGAAAAATTAAGCTTTGCAATGCTATCTTTCATTAATAATATAAGAATAAATTGTTATTGTATGAAAATTGTAAGGTCAAATATCAAGGAGTTTATATTTCAATCGGAGTTGATTATGTAAACATGTGTTTCAAAGAAAGCATTAATTTTTTGTATATTCTTTTATAACAATGCAAAAAGAGTTAAAAATATTTGGATTCCCCTCCTCCTTTCAATAAGGTCCAATGCCTTATTTAAGGAAATTGATATGGTAGAAATGAAAATATCGTTCGGTATGATGATTCTCATATTCCCTATGACTAGTCTTATAGCTCTTGTTTCTTAGCATCCTTGGCATCTTTGTTTCTCTCTTTCATTATGTATAAGGCACCATCTTGCCTAGACTTTGGGATGTGACTATCTCCACTCACCCTCTTTTGTCATATAGCATAATTTAAAAATTAAATTTAGTTAATATAAATGCCTCTTTTATTTAAATAAGAATATTAGTATGTAAATTGTGAAGTAATGAGTAACAAAGATAGCAATAGATCATCTAATATTCCCTACAAATTATGATGAAAATAAATTGTCAACTTACAAGGCTACAATAATTATATTATACGTGAAGCTAAACATTGTTACAAGTAGTTTCTCATAATCATCTGGGATTACCATAAAGATCCTTGAACACTAAAAAGAACCAACATTTATTTTTGAATTGTTTAAAGCTTAAACATTTTCTTTGTCATGTAATTAAGAAAATGACATATTTTTGTATAGTTTATCATTTTATAATACCTAAAAAATCATGTAGGATAACACTTAACTGTGTTAAAAAGTTGTATCTACATTCCAATCAAAAGTCTCAAAAGGAATAAAATTGTTTGTTCTAGAATTTGGTTCTAGATGGCCCAAAACTTATTTTATTGTTTAAATACGAAATCTAATTATTTTATACACTTTTAAGGAAACTAAAGAAAAAGAAAACATGTTTAGATCAGAGGATAAAAGTCCATTAAAAGTCCATTCAAATATAGTTCATTTTTCATTAAAATGTTAGAGAATAAGTCTACATTAATCTATCTTCTACTATATACGTATACCTAAATTCAAATTCATTTACTATCTATGAATACTTGACCTTATTAAAAAATCTAATTATGCACACCATAGTGTCTAAATTTAGGCGTAATATTTTTATAGTCAAAGAAATGCAGAAGCCTTTACATTCATTCCATTGATTGGGATTCTTTACGATCTCTAGAAGCATCATAGCCATCTTTCCATACTTCCAAAGGCTAAAATTTTTCATTTACCCATCACAAATTATGTATCAATCATATTGGCATGGCCTCCTCAATATCACATGTTCTATATCCATTGGCATTGTGTTGCACTATACATTATATGCATATACTCCAATGTAAATTGCAACATAAAACTAATCTAGAACCATAAGTAGATGTACAATATATAATTAAAAGATACTATCTAGCACGAAGTATGTGATTATATTCAACCCTATGCTTTTTATAACCATTATTATGGTTACTACTTTGTTGGTTTTTCCTTGATTCAATGATAGGTTTCATCTTGACAAATCTCATTCAAGAAAAATGTTCACAACTAAATTTATACATTTTTAACTATAATACACGATGTAGACACCTAAAATCTACACACTTAATTAATTGAATTTTATTTCTTTAATTATGATTTTATGCACCTATTAATTAAATTAAGGTTTAATTAATATCCCTTTTGCTTCTATCTAGCCATTAATCATATTTTATATTTGATTAATTCTCCCTTCTTATATTAATTAAATAAATCAATTTATTTGATTAAATCCCATTTTCACACTTAATTGAATTTATACTTAATTAAATTAATCTTCTAATATAAATAAATCAAGATTTATTTATCTCCCCCCCACTTGTGTTTTACTACAAATGAAAGTTGCACCCATTAATTGAAAGAAATAATTTTATTTCAATTAAAAATCCTAAATGTCTCCCACTTGCATTCTCCTAAATTCATGACTAAACGTCTTCTAGAGCCTTCTAGATTACTCCTAATCACACTAATTAGCCTAATCCACCCCTTAATCATTTGTACATCCATTAAGAGAAGTCACTTCTCAAAAATTCCTCCAAGTCTTTGAAATGCATTAAAGGCTTTATGTCTTCAACACGTTAACCCTCAAAGTCTTCCCAACCATTAATGGTTAATCCAACCTCAATCCACGGTTAGAGACTTTCTCTCTAACTTAACCCTCATCTAACCCAGGGGTCTCATCAAAAACTCATTGATTTGACCCTAGTTATCATATTAACCCTTGCACAAGTGTTTATCCTTTGGGTAAAAGCATTATCCAGTAACTCAACCCTAACCTTACCTCATAAGGTAACCACCATGTCTTCTAAGGCATTTAATGGCTCTTACATCTCCTTTCAAGCCTCCTCTGGGTGACACCTATCAGCCTAGGATTGGGTTGAAAATATCATGTAAGGATTGAAGATCATTCAATCCTAACCCTTGCTAAGATTACTCAATCTTAGCTATCTAATTGCCCATTTCTTCTCTAAATAGGACTCCGTTCTTTCATTATAAAAAAAAACCCATGTTTTTATGCATCTAGGTTATCAAGAATTTACATTTGCCTCTCTCATAAGCTTAGGCATTTTAGATAGCAATCACATTTCAATATCATGTTAGTTTCTTTATCACATCTTAGTATTATCATAGAATCATCATGTTAGGATAGTATATCATGTTAGCTTCATCTTTATATCATTTTCATGCTAAGTTTAGCTTCATCCCATTATTTAGTTTCATATCAATAATCATTCACTGAGATCTTAGTTGCATCATTTTAGATCTTAGATCATACAATATTTCTCATTCTTTGAGTATTCATCCCAGGATCAAGTGCTCTTCCAAGCTGAGAGCCACCTTGAATCTGAAGGATCCTTTGAAAGATAGAGGACAATGAGATGATTTTGAGAGTTTTTGATTATCTAACTTGTTTATTGATTTTAATCGCTAATTCAATCTACTATTGGTGTGTTTGTGTTGTTTGTGTCTATTTTGTAGGTACCACAATCTGATTGTATATTTCTAGCACCCACCATGGGGATTTCCCAAAAATTTCTAACTTTTTCTTCGCAGGTTCACACACAGAATTTTCAAACATGCATTACCTCGGTTTAGTGCATTCAACACTTGTTATGTTGCATCAAACCTTTCTTTTGGCATAGTCAACACCTATTTTGGTGGATCCAATCTTTCTTTCGGCACATTTAATGCCTTTTTTGGTGCACCTGACACTTCTTTTAGGACATCTAACACTTCTTTTAGCACATACAACACTTCTTCAAGTGCATACAATCTCTGTTTTAGCACATACAAAAATGAAGAGAAAAAAAAAATTGTTAGAAAGTTAGGCTTGTGTAGCCCACCATTGATATTTGATGATTACTAACTAGTTTTGTGCAGGTTCTAATAGTGTTTTGGAGGTTCAAAATGAATTAGATTAGTTCTTTCTTTCTTTCTTTCTTTCTTTCTAAGTTAGTAAAAAGAACTCATTTTTCTATTTTTGCAAATGGTAAAAAGAATTACATTTTCATTTGGTGCAACTAAAAGGGACCTCACTTTCATTTGGTGCAAAAAAAACAACAAATCTCACATTTGTCTTTCTTGCAAGATTAAGATCACACTTCTTTATGGGCTCTAAAAAGAACAAATAAATTTTTGATTGTTGCAAGGATTAAAAAAATAACAATCAACATCTTATCTTGCAAGTTAAACAGAACATGATGGACTTGAAAAGCACTGACAAGGGGGGTGAATCAGTGACACCAAAAATAAAACTACAAACACTAACTGGTAGATGACCCTAACAAAGATTTTAAACACAATGTATGCAATCCAAAATGATATAACAACATCCACAAAAAGTAAAGCATCCACCATAACACGAGTATTTTCACGTGTAAAACCAAAATAGGTAAAAATCATGGTGAGATGGATCTCACAAGTTAGCTATCTGCAGTAATAGATAACTGATCGGTTAAGGTCTACAAAGTGCTTTGCTAGGAGTGAATCGTGTTAGAGATCTCAAAGCTTGATTAGAAGCTTATACCCTGTTAAATGTAGTACCCTATTAGGAGTAACCTCGGTGCAAGATTTCTGAATCCAAACTAATGGAGCACCCTATTAAAGAATTTATAAATTGAAGTTTGTTAGACCTTACACGATTCGGGGATTTTATTCTGTTGTAATTGTTAGAAAATAATAAGAAAGGTTTGATCTGTTTTGAGTAGCATAATACTTGCTTCATTAGATCCTTTAGCACATAACATAACACTTTCACTTACATCAAATAATTCATTGTGATGTCAATATATAGACCCTATGATTTCATGTCGGCCTTAAGAAATAATAACACAATTTCCTAGGTGCAGTGTATCTTGACAAGTGATCATAACTCATCCCAAAAATTACCTCCAAGCAGTCAGTGCTAGTAACTCATCACGATCTATGGTAACTCATCACAAAATTATCGAGTACCAGTTGGAATGATCAAATACCAGTTTGAGTAAAACATATGAACCATTGTCTTTGAATCTCTCCTTGATCTCCATCTCGATCTTCATCTTGATGTTCATCTTGATGTCGACTTAGTATAATCACAGGTTGTCTCGTATGCAGATACCAGTTGGCACAAAGTACCGGTTAGAGATAAACCTCTTAGTATAACCTCTAACATACCAGTTGACAGAGTGAACAATTGAAGTTACATCGATAGTCAATATAATCATGTGTGTGTGTGTGAGTGTTTCATGAATGACAACAAATGATAAATATATTATAATCATCATCAAGCCAACAATCTCCCCCTTTGGCATTGATGGCAACACTTAGAAAATCTTATAGTAATACCTCTAAGTGTGCATACAGAACAAATTTACACATATACTCATGCTCCCCCTTAATGCATACATTGTACAAAATTTAAAAAAAAAACATACATACATATTTCTACTACCCCCTTGACAACAATGCCAAGTGTATGGAATTATTCCATGGTGTCCAGTGTGTAGGTTTTAGGGGTTGCTAAGATAGCTTTTGCATTTGAGTAGGCTCTTTGTAATATGTCTACTTGCGATCTGAGTAGATTCTTGAGTTCCTTGAGAGACCAGAGTCTCTTTGCCTTCTCATTGTCGTAGATATCCATCCTATTATGCAAATCATCTAGAGATTTTCTAAAGGCAAATATAGAGTCCTAAAGTGGGACATATGCCTTGCATATCTTTTCCTGCTCTTGCTTTGTTTCTGTTTGTCTTTTTGAGATATTAGAATAAAAGAAAGAAACATTAGAGGTGGAAGCAAGATACTTTCCTCCTGTTTCAATACCTTTTCTCAACAAATATTTATTGTGCGATAAAGTCATTCTTCCATTATCAATGTCCTTTGCCAGTTTTTCTCCATACTACTTCTTGTGACTCTTTTCAGCATAGACTTGAGCAACATCTTCTAGTGACTTGATTTGATATGATGAATCTGCAACTAACTGACCAAGGTTTCTAATAGGTGTAGGTAGATGTGTTGTTGATCTTTCTAGTAGAAAACCAGATAAAATATCTACCACAGTATGAATTATTTTAGCTTCAACCCTTTGCTCTTTCAGTCTCTTCTTATGCACTCTACATTGCATGACACTTGCAATTTTCATCATTTTCGATGCACTCATGTTGTTCATATCAATAGGTACTGAAATAATTAAAGAATCATCATCATCCTCATCAAGTTGCTTTTGCTTTGCTGGTTCAGAGGATACAACCTTTAATAATTGCTTTCTCTGTATTCTTCTTCATTTCTTTTTCAAAGGACTGAGAGACAACTTTCTTAGAAGACTCCTTTCTGAGTAACTTTAATGACAACTGGAGATTGGGGTTTCTCCAGTTGTGTTGTTTCCGGTGGATTGTCCACTTTTAGTTGAGTTATTGGCTGCTCAACTATTTTAACCTATACATTAGTAATTGTAGGAGGCTCCATATCTGGTGCAGTGTTGTCTCGAGATAGATCAACTTTGTCCTGAACATCATCAACAACATGAATAATGGAGTCATCCTTTTTCTTGATAGGATAGACCTCATCACCTTGAATAATCTCTTCTTCATCCATTTCCGGTCGATTAACATCATCAACAACATTATCCTCATTCATAAAGGATTAGATGACTTCTTCCATTCTTTTGATTTCATAGGCTATTCGATGGGTCTCAGTTTCAATAATTGCCTTCTTTCCACTAAGTAACTTCAGTCTTCTTTCTTTGAATGTAAATTGAGATTTGTATCGAGCAACTAAGGCACTACTATCATCTTTACAAGGTTCAAAAAAATATTGTAGAAATATTTCATCAATGATTTCTTTTTCTAATTGTATAGCTTCCTCCCATTTACCCACAAGAATAATGTACAAATAATTTGAGATATCCTTTCCCAGTTCATGTGGATATCTACTATAATGACACAAATGAGTGATTACCTATTGAATGACTTGCTATTTCTCATTTTTCTGTGAAGGAATCAAAATGCTCTATGACATTGTTAAATCTATTTCTCCCTAGTGTCTTCATTAATCTTTCAAAATATGTTTCAGGATTTTAAGATGCTATATCAATAGGCACGTTTGCCTTTGGCACTTCCTTAACTGATTTTATCACTCTACTGATAGCCTTTATCTTCTTAGGTTCTTCTTTTGTATCTGAACCTTCAAATTTTGGCTGGAGAATAATTTTTCTATTACTCTTCTTTGGTGCATTCTCCTTCTTTTTATATACTTTAGGTGTCAGTTCCTTTTTGGTTAGGAGACTTCGAGTCAACCTTGTAGTCTTTATCACTAGAGGTGAGTCAGTTTTCTTTTTGTTTCCTTTCACATTAGTAACAAGAGCAGTACTAGTTTCTGATGGCGCATCTTGGACTGCCACAATGTCCAACCAACAAGTACATCATGGTTCACCTCATAACTCATTTCTTCCATCTCTTCTTATCTTGGCTCAATTGCTTGCATCAAGAAAAAGTCCATGGTAACAATAAAGACTATGTCTTTTGCAAAGTGGCTTACCACATCTTCTAGTAATCTCATTCTCATGCTCATCTTTTTTTGAAATTCATTAAATACTTACTCATGGCTACAACAAAACTATTCTTTACAACCTTAATGTTGTTCTTGATTTGTGCAAAGACTGGCAGGTCTTTTGATCATTCAATGTCTCCAATTCCCATTAGAAAGTTATGGAAATAGAAGAATAACCCAGCTAATAGCTAGCCATACTTGAACTTTTGACTATTGTCCTTTTTAATAGATTGCAGATTTTGAAATAATCGCCTTATGATAGCTTCACAGAGATGATAATTTGTATTATCAACAATCATTATGTGAGATGTATGAATTGCTACAGATGGAACACTATTAAGTCTACTAGAGTAAAATACTTGGTAGCCTATCACCATTGCTACTAGTTTCATTGTAGGGTCTCTAATATTGTTGATAGAAAAGGCATACTTATCAGAAGTAGAACCAGTCAAAGAGAATACCATATCTTTTGAAATTCATTTGAGAATAGGTACTTCGTCAGGTGAGAAATAACCAGTTATAGCTGGAATGGCTTCCTTAGTTATTGTGTGAGTTCTCTCTAAATACATATTCTCTGCATGAGCTTGACTCAAAATGATTCTGATACGCTCTTCCTCACAATCTTCAAGAAAGTAAGTGTCATTATGAAAACCCTTTTCAAAAACCCTAGCATATTTTGTTTCAATCTTTCTGTTCTCACCACAAAGTGATTTCAACTATGTATAAATGTACAGAGATCCTAAATCTTCTATCCTATAGTCAATATAACTAGATAAATGACCTTTGACCAAAAATCCACTTGAAACTTGTGACAATGCATTATACGACATAATTTTTTCTACCTCTACAACTTCCATAGACTCAGAAGTAATCATTAACCTCTCTCTAGTCTTTGAAGATGATGTCATTCTAGATGAACAGGATTTGAATTAGGATGTTCAAAGAAATACATTGTTTCATGCATGTTGCCCCGTTTAATGACCAAGTGTACACGAGTTCGACTTTCTACAACCTTCAATTCAACTTAATTACACAAATCACAAAGCATTTCAGCAATTGATAGCAAAACAATCTTTCTCAGCTCAGTAAGCACTCCAAATTTCTTTCTCGAATGTGTTAGGGTAAAAATGACAAAGTAAAAGTCATTTTTATCCTTTTTACCTACTGCATTAAATGCTCACTCATTAGGGTTACAAACCCTAATTTTATCACTCAAGGAGAATACCAGTTGATAACATATTTACAAAAGTTACTAAAATTTCATGTTTCAAAATTCTTTTACCGCTCATTTTTGTCAAGGGGTCCAAAGGTAATTTGACCATTAAGCTCTTCTTAGCCATATTAAAAAGACTTAAGTCACTAGTCTAGGGTTCAATTCACTGGGTGAAGGAATGGTTCTTCTTTTGGTGAGTAATCACTTTTCTTCTTCCAAATCAGATTCATTTCTTCTCTACTTTCTTCAACATTAACTTTCTTCTTTTCTTTCTGATCCTTAGAAGAATTGACTAGTTTGCTATTTCTAGATATACAGAATTTTGCTAAGTGCCCCGATTTGTTATAGTGATAATAGGCCATACTAGATGATCTCCAAGGTCTCGCATTTCCTCTTCCTGATCATCTTTTGTAATTCATAGTCACATGATCAAATTTATTAGAAATGGTGCAAATAACATTTGTTACCTTTTCCATCTTAAATGGATTAAACTGGTTGTGATAGGGTATTTGCCAATTTAGGTTTACCCGGTTGTCAAAGTTCCTCATCTGACCACCATTTGGTATTGGATGCATGTATGGTATAGGATTGCTTGCTCCATATCTGCACTCAAGCGATCTATGTCCATACATTCCACATGTGAGGCAATGACCTTCAAATTTCTTGGACACATACCTAGCATTAGTATTGTAACTTACATTTCTGTTAGGTTTGTCTCTACAAACATTTGTAGTGTGACCAGGTTTATGGCAAACAAAAAAAATAGGTTTAAAGACCTTCTTACCAGTTGGTTTATTGATCTTAGGAGCAGATTTGTTCTTAGGAATGTTGCTCTTTGTGCCAGAGGATTCACCCTTTTGAGATGTGTGTAAACCAAGTCCAGAGATATCACCCTTCATCCTTTGTGATTGAATTTGTTCTTTCAGGATGATAGGACTCCTGGTGAACTTCTCCAATTTCTCATTGGCTTCAGTAAGTTGTGTGGTTAGATCTTCATTATTCTTTGATAGGTTCTCTATCAGAGATGATGCAAGTTCAAGATCTAGTTGTAGGTTCTCCTTTTCTTCTCTTTCAGCAACTAAATTCTCATGCATAGTGACATTTTCCCTCTTGATCTTTGTAATCTCTTGACCTCTTTCCTTGATAAGATCTTTAGCAGCTCTTCTGGCTTCTAGCTCCTGACTCATGCAAATAGTGAGACCTTCTAGCTCTCTTCTCAGATTTAATTTCTCATCATTTAACTTTTCAACTTCCTCTGCTAAAGCATCAATATTGGCTTCATCTGAATAATTGTTATCAGATATCTCTAATAGTTGTACAATTAGCTCTCTCCTTTTGACTTGTGAAGCTTTCAGTTTGACTCTAAGGGTTTCAAGATCATTTCTACTAGCTTCTAGCTCTCTAGCCATCTCGAAGTAGCTCATGTCTCTATGGTGGTTTCAAGGCTCCCTTCTAAGCGATTAGGATTCAAAGAAGTTAGGCTCTGATACTAATTGATGGAATTGAAAAGAACTGATAGAGGGGGGTGAATCAGTGACACCAAAAATAAAACTACTTCAAATACTAACCAGTAGATGAACATAACAAATCTTTTAAACACAATGCATGCAATCCAAAATGATATAACAACATCCACAAAAAGTAAAGCATCCACCATAACACAAGTTTTTGTACATGGAAAATCCAAATAGGTAAAAACCACAGTGAGATGGAACTCACAAATTAACTATCTACACTAATAGATAACTGACCAGTTAAGGTCTACAAAGTGCTCTTCTAGGAGCTAATCTTGTTAGAGATCCCAAAGCTTGATTATAATCTTATACCCTATTAAAGGTAGTTCCCTGTTAGGAGTAACCTCAGTGGAGGATTTCTGTATCCAAACTATTGGATCACTCTGTTAAGGGATTTATACATTGAATCTTGTTAGAACTTACCTAGTTAGGGGATTTGATTTTGCTATAATTATTAGAAAACACCAAGAATGGTTTGATCTATTCTAAGTAGCACAATACTTGCTTGATCAGATCTTTCTAAGCATATTCAACACTGCTCTTCTACATACTCTGCAACTTAACTCTTTTTTCTTTCGCACATAGCATAATACTTTCACTTACATCAAATAATTCATTGTGATGTTAGTATATAGACCTTATGATTTCATGTCAGCATTAAGAAACCATAACACAATTTCCTAGGTGCAGTGTATCTTGACAAGTGATCATAACTCATCACAAAAATTACCACCAAGTAGTCGGTGCTAGAAACTCATCGCGATCTGTAGTAACTCATTACAAAATTACCAAGTATCGATTGGAATGATCAAATTCTATTTTCTGTAAAATATATGAACCGTTATCCTTGAATCTCCACTTGATCTCCATCTTGATCTTCATCTTGATGTTCATCTTGATGCCAACTTAGTATAATCACAGGTTGTCTCTTATGCACATACCGGTTTGCACAAAGTACCGGTTAGAGATAAACCTCTTAGTATAACCTCTAACATACCAGTTGATAGAGTAAACAATTGAAGTTATATCAGTAGTCAATATAACCATGTGTGTGTGTCTGAGTGTTTCATCAATGACAAAAAATGACGAATACATTACAATCATCATCAAGCCAACAGGAACAAGCCACATTTTCTTCAAGCACATGGTTTTCTTTTGTTGACCAGGTTTATTTCCAGTTCAAAATAAATTGCTATGTGAAATTAAAAATGAACACCATGTTTGTTGGAGCAACTTATCCAAATAGAGGTTAAAAAAACCATTTCTATGAAGGATTAAAGGGAACAAGTTGATTGCATTTTCTGGAAAGTGATAGGTATATGCTCTCGCCTTGATTGGGTGACCAAAAAGCCAAACTCACTATTTCAAGGTTTCTTTCAATTCATGCAAGTAAGATACAACCTTTAGCAAACCTACCCTCTCAAGAAGCCCATAAGGCTGGTTAGAGGAGAACGACCTATGTGGGGAACAAATTTATTGCCAAGTATTTGAACCCACTATAATCAAATGTGGAGGCTAATGAAAATCCCCTCCAACAGTTTTTCTCAGTGATTTTCCTTTTCCCAGTATCCTTGAGATACGTAAAGCCTTTGTTCTAAAGGTTAGGAAGCCTCCTGAGGGAGTTTATCACTGAAGACCAAATGAAACCTTTACTAAAGAGCCTTAGAATTAGAAACTTCACCGAGTCAGTAACCAAACATTGATAATATCCTTGTGCAAGGGTGAGTATGAATCCACCCCCAAGACACTCATCTTATGTCTCCTAGGATAACAATTCAATTAAGGAGCAATGCTCTTTGAGTTAATTTTTTAGACAAAGGCAAAAAAATGGGTGTCCTCTAGGGGATGACATGACTGTTTGAGCTAAAGGGGTATCCAGATGTGGGCTATGGTATTATTGATGACCCTTGATTAAAGAGTCTAATTGGTGTGTTTTTCTTGTATCCAACTAGTGAAAACATCAAGGATTTGAACACATCCTCAATAGAACATACATTCAATGTTTAGATTTATGAGCAAAATGACCATTGTCTTCATGTTTGTTTGTTGTGTATTTTGTCAGAGTTTCTAAAACATCTTGGAAGAAAAAATAAAATATCAACAAAATCAGTTTTTAATTAGGAACTCAAGAGATTCACATAGTAGCGCATCTACCTACTTTTGTGCCACATTTGATCATTTCTGAGTTGCCTATAGTCCATCTTGTAGCATATTTGAGTAGTCCTAGGGCACATAGAGTAGATCTTATAGCACATACAAGAAAAATATAGGCGCATATGAAAAATTTAGTGGTGCATATAATATATATTTTAGTGCATTTGATAACTTTTATAGAGCATTTAAGTGGTGCATTTGAGATAGATCCTTATCCAAAGAAATTTTTGAAAATCCAACAATTGATTCAAATACCCATTTAGGAGGTCTTCTAATTTCAACTATCTCAGATCAAGATTTCTTTGAATAGATCAAAGGAATATCATCTAGTGATCTAAGTTACTCCAATTTCAATAAATATCGACATCAAATACTTAGTCTAGGTATCCAAGTTAGTCAAATCAATCTAGTTCCCAAAATCAGGACACATCATCCTTCACCAAGGAGCTTTATCACATAATTTGATGAACTTAGTCATATAAATAGGGGAATATCGAACCTCCTATTCAACTTAGTAAACTTAGATCAATTAAATAAATTATTTTTTATCAAATCAACCTATCCAAACCAAAACTTTTATCACTCTTATGAACATCCCTCATACCTTAAAAATGAAGAAGCTTATTCAATGGAAATGAGTCCTAGCATAAATCAAGATCAAGATATCATGAATTTTCAATCCCATTCCATTTTTTATCAAGATCCCACCTATCAAGAATCTTATGATGATACCCTAAGCTTTTGGTATTCCATCCATGATGACCCCCTTTCATCTCAAGAGCTAAGTATCCTTTCAAGCCCCATTCAACATCCACCTACTAAGAAACATCATGATATCCCTTCCATCTCCTCCAATGATATAATTCAAAATTAAGAAAAAATCATAAATGATCCTATTCCAAGTCAAGATGTAGGTATCCTTTTATCCTCCAAATCCATCTTAGGTCCTTTCATTCCAAATTCAAAGCCTTCCTTCCTTATATCCCTCTTAGAACCTTACATCAACCTATCCAAAATACCTCCATATCATTCTTACCCATCCATGAATCCCATTCCTTTTGAAAGAAAATTGGATGTGAAGAATAAAATCCATAAGTCTAAATATCCACATGCATCCAAAGATCTACATGTTCAATCTAAAAGACATGTCAAAAATATGATCCAAAAGCAAAAAGAAATATCCAAAAGGCTACAAAAACCTTTTAAGAAAAGAGAAAAATAAAAATCAATGTGGATGCCCATAAAAGCATTACAATCCAAAGAACAATCAAAATTGGCATCTAAAATTGTTGTTCCAAAAGATTCCTTTAACCATCTATCTAAGCATCTCACACTTTCCAAATCTATTCATCTATCATTTCCTCTATCTATTTTGGGTCCTTATGTCCCAAAATTCAATTTTCCTCCATCACTTCATCACCTCTCAAGTTGTGTACCAATGCTCATCTTGAAGACAATTTCATCTATACTTGCATAAATATTCAAACATCCTATCTATTATCCAACGCTTCTTTTCCATTCCTCCATCCCTTTCATTCAATCCTTTGCATAAATCCTTCATCTGTTACATAGGCATTGGTGTCATTTTGTCACATGCTCGCCCATTCTTGAATCTCATATTCAGTTCATTTACTAAATGTCTATTCATGAAAAACTTTAGAACCCGAGGTTGTTCCTCTTTAACATTTTCTTTTGGCTAGGATGCATTCTCAATCTAGAAAAGAACCACTTATCGTATCTTGGTACTAACATCTTTTGATTACTATATCTCATACACTTAATCAGAATTCTCTAAATCATTGTGATCTCTTAGTTGAAGACATAACTAGTGAAAAATCTAAAATCAGACCTGTGTAAGTTTCATCACTTACAAGCCAATGCAAGCAAAATAAGAAGAGAAAAAGGCAATATCCAAAAATCAAAAGAATAATTGAGAAAATAGATATCAAGAAAATCAACAAAAATGAAATGAAATGCAATATCAAAAGGCTTGGCTATGGGAACATGCAAATAAATCCATTGAGGTTATGGATGCCTAGCAAGAAATGGAGCAATATTTGTGATATTACAACGATAACCTCATCAGAGCTATGGACGCTTGCTTGCAACGAGGCTCTATTCAAGATGCTTTTAAATTGAGGGTAACTCATGTAGCTAGTTATGTTGGATTCTAAATATTATAATGATCATATGAGCCAGAATGAAACCACTTGCACACACATGGGTAATCAAAGACTAAAATACCTTGATCCAGTTTAAGATTCTTCTTCCCTTTTGAGTATGCTTCCTAGTCGCTAGACATGTTCGGTTGAATTTTCTATAATTTCTAAGTGTGGTTTGGGTCTCTATCTTTGAAAAGTTCAAGAACACTTATTTGGGTGGTCCTAGATGTTGTGACAGTCTTACATATTGCATTTTTGCAAATGGAGACCTGTGTACTTTGGGGTAAAGTTTCATCCAATCTATTCTTCATACTATATCTCCCATTATCCTTCCTCCAATATCCATTACCCTATTTAAATTCATCACAACCTATGATCTTGCTTCACTTTATCCATACCATCTATACTACCTATTCATTACTTTTGTCATCACTATCAATGATATTGCTTCACCTTATCCATACCCTCTAATCCATATCACTTATCCTATCTATTCATTGCTTATGTCATCCATCACTATCTATGATGTTATTTCTCCTATCCATATCCTATCTCCATCTATATTCCCTTTTCCATCCTTGACCTTGATAAAAAATAATGACAAAACACGATTTCAAAAATCTCTTGACGTATCCCTTCATGTTCCATAATAATCTACCTCCATCTTTTACCCATTCATCTTCACCTCAACATTTCATTCATCTATTCATAATATTCCTTTCCTTTCTAGACATTGGTGAAAAATAAATACATCGTGCTTCTAATCCAAAAATTCTAAAAAATCACAAAATGTCCAAAAACTAAAAAATCAACAAAATCAAATAAAAAATAAAAAATCAAAGCATGACAACATGGATTGTGCATCAAATCAGATCAACAACACACAAACTCTCCAAAGTATACAATTAAACTGATCACATGTCTTGTTAATCAATTAAATCTATCAACATCAACATTTCTTATACAGGGAAAGGTACACTCAAAGCAAGATAGATTGGTCTTATACAGGGTACTCACTCTTTGAAACCAAACATTTCTATCAAACAATCAAAACAATGACATAGATCAGTATGGATGGTGGATTTGGTCCTAATTAGCCTTATCTTTATCAATTCATGGCCCATTTTCTATAAGCCAATGGAAATCATCCACCAAATTGCAAATCCTCTAACACAATAGCAATCTTGGACACACTTAGCATAGTCACTACCCTTGATTATCCGAACAATTATCTGCATCATATCTCACCATGACTTGGTGATTAATGTACGTATCCATATCAAAATTAGTGTCTAAATTTGGTGGAAAAATACTGACTTCGCTAGGGACATCTCGCCTTTTGGAGTTTAGACAAACAGGCTACCACACAAACACCAAAACTGGACACACAAGAACTGAACAAACTAAACAAATATCTATTTTCAAGATTTGTTATCTGACAAACTACATAGGTTAGCATGCATGTTCACCTACGGTTTTTATTTTTATTTTTGATATCATATCTCCTGAGTGACTCAAGAATGTCTTGGAACTAGAGACACAAGGAGGGAGTGTGATTTTTCTATGCCTATTTTTTGTGGGTGAAGCCATATTACTATGCAAGTTTGTCTCGAGATTAGATCAGGTAACATATCACTGAGGAAATTTCAGATTTGTATAGGACAAAGGTTAACTCTTGTCTATTTACACAAGGAACACTCAGTTTGTCTTGGTTCAATTATACCTTGATGCTTGTGTCATCTTGTAATATCAAAATCCATGTAAGTTATACTCGGATCATTATGGTTCAATTATACCATGATTCTTGTATCAAATTTCAGCATATCAAAGGCTCAATGATGATAAAAGGAGCACAACAAATTTGATCAACAGGATGACTGCAATTGCATATAGTTGCATATCATTTAATCATGGCATTTAGTTGCATATCATCGTCATCATCATCATCATCATCATCATCATCATCATCATTTAGTTGCATTCATCATTACATCCATCATATGCATATCTATCGCATCATCATTGGGTCATTCTTCATTTTCATTTCTTCATCATTCATCCAACTATCATCTATCATATCTTATATACAATGTATCATTCTTGAAACTGGACGTTCTATCAGCTATCATGTCTTATACAGGATCTATCTTTCTTGAAACCAGATGTTTTGATCATGTCTTATAGAGGATATATCATTCCTGAAACAAGACGTTTTGATCATCTTTGTCTTATAAAAGAGATATAATTCCTTAAACCAAACTTGATATCAATCTTATCAATTCAATCAATCTTATCAGTCCAATCAATCTTATCAATGCAATCAAACCCATGCACGTCATCGACTATCCACTCTTCTATCTTTCGTATAATATTCTTTTTCTTTCAAGAGATCATTCATGCCTTTAAAGCACGAACGATATCTCAAGGGGACATCATAATCATATTGACACCATATCAGTATTAGTATTCATATTTGGGGCATCATATCAAAAAAATTTGCGACAACAAAATCATAAATTTTGGTGACATATCAAGCAATTTTTCTTTGAATCAACATGTGGTCACACATCACTTCAAAGAGGGGCAAAATGTAGACACCTTAAATATTCACACTTAATTAAATTATAATTTATTTAATTATCGTTTTATCCACCTATTAATTAAATTAAGGTGTAAATAATATCCCTTTTTCTTTAATCTGGCCATTAATCAAATTTAAATTTAATTAATTCCCCTTTCTTCTACTAATTAAATAAATCCATTTATTGGATTAAATCCCATTTTCACATTTAATTCAATTTACATTTAATTAAACTAATCTTCTACTATAAAATAAATCAAGATTTATTTATCTCCTCCCAATTTGTGTTTCACTACAAATGCAAGTTGCACCCATTAATTGAAATAAATCATTTTATTTTAAATAAAAATCCTAAATTTCTACCACTTTCATTCTCCTAAATTCATGACTAAACCTCTTCTAGAGCCTTCTAGATTCATTCTAATCACCTTAATTACCTTAATCCACCCCTTAATCATTTTCACATTCATTAAGAGAAGTCACTTCTCAAAAATTACTTGAAGTCTTTGAAATGCATTACAGGCTTTATGTCTATAACAAGTTAACCCTTATAGTCTTCCTAACCATTAACTGTTAATCCAACCTCAACCCATAGTTAGAGACTTTCTCTCTAACTTAACCTTCATATAACCCATAGGTCTCATCAAGCACTCATTGCTTTTACCCTAGTTATCCTATTAACCCTTGCACAAGAGTTTATCCTTTGGGTAAAAGCATTATCTAGTTACTCAACCCTAAGCTTACCTCCTAAGGTAACCACCATGTCTTCTTTGGAATTTAATACCTCTTACATCTCCTCGCAAGCCTCCTCAGGGTGACACTTGTCAGCCTAGGATTGGGTTGAAAATATCACAAGTATTGGAGATCATTCAATCCTAACCCTTATTAAGATTACTCAATATTAACTCTTCAATTGTCTATTTCTTCTAAAAAATAAGACCCAGTTCCTTCATTATCAAAAAAATCCAATTTTTAATGCATCCAGGTTATCAAGAATTTACATTTACTTCTCCCATAAGCTTAGTTATTTTAGATAGTAATCACATTTCAATAGCATGTTAGTTTCTTTATAACATCTTAGTATTGTCACAGAATCATCATGTTAGGATAGTATATCATGTTAGCTTCATCTTAATATCATTTTCATGCTGAGTTTAGCTTCTTATCAATCTCATCATCTTAAACCATATCATTTTCTAGTTTTAATATCCATTCACATGCTAAGATCTTAGTGGCATTTGCATTTAGATTTTTTATCGTATATCCTTTGTTCTTTAGGTAGTCATCCTAGAGATCAAGTGCTAGCTAAGAGCCACCTTGATTTGAAGGATGCTTGGAGATAGAGAACAATGAAATTGCATTAGATATCTTGTTTCACTAACTTGATTATAATTCTAACCTCTAAATATAATGCTTCATTGTTGTGCTTGACTTGTTTCTCATTCCCAGGATTCCACTTTTCCAGGAATACGCACAGTACCCTAAGTGATTCAACACATTTTTTCAATAGTAATGAATAATATTGACAATTATATGAAGCAATTTGAAGGCTTGATTATGCTATTACTTGATTCCATCAAATTATATGTGATAGATGATGAGCATGGTTGTTGTAAAATTTCAAGGTATGTACATTATTTTTGAATCATTATTAGACAATGAATTATTTCAAATATTTCCTACTTATTGATTTTTAATTCCTTTAATACTAAATTTTAAATCATTGTTTGATTTGGTAAATTTGTTCATAATATAGTTACTCTCAATCTTTATAACTATGCTAATAGAATATTATACTTATCTTTAATATAGTTATATTGCATCATTATATATTCAATATTTAGCTAACAAAAAAAACAAATTAGGATATTATAAAGGGCATCAAGAAGGGATTTGGGTGATATAGATAACTTGATATCACAATTTCCTTTAGTCACATTAGGTTTCATATTGATCTTAATATAATGTATCATCAAATTTTCATCTATAGAAGAGAACATAATGAACCATAGAGCATATTCATTATGTAATACCATAAGCGATACTAAAGGTTAGAAAGAATGTTTGAAATTATCAAATACATAGTTACTTGCATGTATGTTGTTGTTCTTTATACTATTAGTTGTATGTTAGTGGTAGTTCATATCGTTCTATTTTATACATTACTAGCTATCAAAAACTACAAAAATTGAAAGGTAACTCATTCCTCAAGGATAAGAAGTAGGATCTCTTCCATCTCTTGGAAAACCAACAACATATAACTGGATTCACATGGTAAATAATTCACTTTCTCGTCAAAACACAATATTCAATCTATTTATAGAGATGATTGAATAGTACCAAAATCTACCATGTAATCAAAATTAGTATTCAATCCTAAACAAGAAGTGAGTTTTTATCTAATAATTTAGGTTTTCTTTTTGTCATATTTTACTACATCTCTATACATGAATAATAATTTCTCTCATGCTAATTCAATTAACAAATCTAACCTCATAAATAATAGCCTAATTTGTAAATAGAAATAAATAATTAGATCATCTTCTAGTAAAATGTAGAAAAAAGACCATCCAACATAATTCAAATTCAACAATAATATCAAATGCATCATTGCATAGATTATAAAAAATTCTCAAACTTTTTGGATAAAATGTTACAAATTTTAGAAAGGAAACATGACTAATCAAGGAATTGGGGATATAAAAAAAGAATCAACAAAATCTCACAAAATACAAAACATCAATTTTATACCTAACCAAATAATTATGGTGTTGATTCTAATATAGAAACCATAAACAAACAAGGGAAAAATTATGAAGAAACAATGAATATTGCTTATATAAATGGTTACAAGATCCATTAATGACTTATTATAATATTGAAGGGGGTTATCATATAATTTATGAAGTGTTTAAGATGTTTCAAAAACTCTGTGAAAATAATTGATTAACAAAAAAATCCTCTGTGTTAGCAACTAGGATAATACCAGAAAAACCTAGAATAACTTTCACGGTGGAAAGACATCAAATTTATGAATATTAAAAAAATGAGTTTCAGAAAAATATCAATAAATTTTATGCTTATCAGAATATAATAAAGAAGTAAATTATACTTTGATAAATAAGGCTAAGCATCCATGAATAACATGTATCACAAATATTGCAAGAGAAAAACCTTTGCAATGACTCTTGAAATGACTCCTTCTTAACACAATAGCTCTATTTTTCAAAAATTTCCCTTCAAAAATGAGGAGTCTTATGGATATTAGTTTTCAACTTTCTTATGTGTGTGTTGATAGACCTTCTCCTATTGGGTCCTCAGGGCCTTTTAAAGTATCTCTAGGTGCTTCTCACTTAGTGGCTACTCTGGGGGGTTTTGTTCAATTCTCTTTCTTTGCTTCTAGTAATGTTTATGGTTTCTCTTTTTGGGGATTCTACTTTCCATGAAAAGGTTGGAAAGGGTGATTTTAGTGGTGTTGTTGCCCATGTTTCCTATATCTCTTGTCAAAGAACCTCTATTGACTTGCTAAGAAAAATATTGTCAACCTCTTCTTAGGCTAAGGCTTCCTCCCATAAGGTTGTTCTCTTTCTTTTGTCCTCTACCTCCCCAAAGGTCATATTAGGTTAGTAAGTGATAGAAAATGATATTTTTTTTTTCTAAATTGGGTTTGGTTGGTAGGTTTTTCCTACCTATAGCCTTCTCTACTAGATCTTCACACATTGGTTGTCTTTGATGAAATGTTAAATAGATATTTACCCTTGTACTCTAAGGTGTTTCTTTGTTCCTATTTTTGAGTCACCTATGGTAGGGATGTTACTCCTGAGGTTGATGCCTAGTTATGGGATTCAAACCCTCTCTTGCTTCATCCTTAGTTACTCTCCTTTAACCTCTTAAGGATTTTACTTATATTGTCACTATTTGGGTGAGACTACCTTATCTATTTTTAATGTTCTGGTACATAACTGTACTTATGAGGTGGTTGAAAATGGCTTGGGTCATTTTCTATAGATGGATACAACTACTACTAATTTTTCCTTTACTCCAATTTTCATTTTTTCATAGAGATTGATCTATTTAAAGCTCTTTTGGGTAATATTATCTTACAAGTTAATCATAGACCTTGGTGTCAACTTGTTGACTATCAGGGGATCCACTTTGACTATATATTTTTTTTTCTATTAGGCATTTGGTTCTAGTTTCTCATGAGGTGCTCATAGGAATTATTAGTCAACTTGGTGGAAGAACGTCATTTGTTATCACCTTACTATTTTTCTTAATGCTATTTCTTAAGATGATATTATTTTAGAGGATTTACAAATTCTTGATTCCTCTCCTCCTAGTTTAGCTATAGTGTCTAACTATTTAGGGTCATCTCTTGCTTAGATTATTTAGGCTCCACTTCATCTTATTACAAATCTACCTAGGAGTATTTGGCAGTCTAAATCTATTTTTAATAATAAATTGATATATATTGTATGTAGGGGTTGTTCTACTATTTCTCAAACTGATGCTTGCTAAATAAATGTTTTAGGCATAATTCCTATGAATCATAGTGGTGTTCTTTATTATTTTATTATTTCTTCTAATATTATTGTTGACTGTAATGATTAAAATCCTTTCCAATGATTTTTCTATTGACCGTCATTTTTCTTTTGTGGGTCAACACTTCTAATTATAATGATGGATATACTAAGACAATTGTTCAATGCAAGAAGAAATTCAATAACAAGTATTCACATTCTCAAGTTTAAATATCATATAAGCAAGTCCATAGCTCTTATTCAAAATAAGATGTTTTCTATCATCTCCACCAATTTATGTTGTTACTTTGTTGGTTGCCTTGTTTTGCTAAATTTGTGATTGGTTTGGTTCTATCCCAGTTTTGATAATTCATATTTTTTATTTGTAATGGGTTGGGTCCCTCCCCCACTTGTTTTAATAAAAAACATACACTCTAGGTAACTTCCATGACATAATAATTAATCTAAATGTAAAAAAAAAAAAAAATCACAAATAAAGGATCCAATGCATTCCAACAACATAAATTAAGTTCACAAATATACAGAAGTGATATCAACTTAGCAAAACTAAAAGAATGGTATAACATGGTTGTTGGTGTGAATTTAAGGTGTTTGACCTAACTAGTTCTCTAATAAGTCCTATTCACATGTTAAGTTTACTTAGGTCCTTAGTTGGCATTAGATCTTATCTTATCTTTTGCCATTTACTTTGTGTGCCCTAAATTATTTAATGTTTATCATCTTATTTGTATCATTGTACAAGATTAAGACAAATGACATTATCTTGTTTAATCCTCATTGTTGCAAAGGTAAAGTATAAGCCTGTTGAAAATACAAATATTTAGTGCCATATAGAAATTAAACATTTTATAGGAAGTGTTGGTTTCTATTAAAAATTTACCAAATGACTTCAATCACCACTAGATATCAAAACACTTTTATTCTTCAATAGAAATTCAAAGAAGATTATATCCTGCAAAGATCCTATATAATTGTGAAATAAAATAATTTGAGGACCCTATATAAATTCTTTCTTCTAATATTATTTCAAAAAATACCTCTTATAATGCTATTTTATTTAGCACCTCATCAAAAGCTCAAATTTCTTTAGAAATATCCAACTTATTACTTAAAATTAATTGCAATCTACATACCTCATGCCACATTGGACTAATTTGTACCTTTATTTAATAGATTTGTTATGTTTTCTCCCCATCGCTTGGCATTGTGGAGATTAGGCCTTGTTTCTATCTACTACATCTAATGATAATGATAGTAGCAGATAGATTTAATAACCGACACAATAATTCCATTTAATAATTGTCTAGTGAATACGACAAGGTCATCAACTACTCAATTCCACACTAATTTAGATTGCCAAATATATGCAGTCCCATACTAGACTCCTCATTGATTGTCCAAAAGACTCCAACTCTTGTTATAGTTTACTATTCTAATATGAAGCAACCATTAAGGAAACTAGTACTTCAAATGACTTCCATATTGTATTTACCCTTTGAAACACCTTTTGTGCATCACCAACAAAGTGTCAAACATTTTCCAATAAATACTTTTGTACTCAAACATCAATCTAAACAACGTCTTCAAGCACCCAATAGATTTATGACACCATTCTCCCTTCATATCTCCCATTCTAATTTAGTTCTAATTTTTCTCTTCAAATTCATAGGCGCAAAATTAATATCTTCTTTGATATTATGTTAAAATGGTAGAGCCAACAAAAGTGATTTCAAATTACTAGACATATCTTTCACAATATAATAAAAATATAAAATGGAATATTGATTTTATCAGATTTTAAAATGCATAACATTGGCTTTTAAAAGTTTTTTTTTCCAATATTGCTAATGTGCCTTCCCAACTACTTAAGTATATAACTATTTATATATAGTTCACTTTAGTTCTACATACATTAATTATTTTGGTGTCAATATTGATATTTTTTTGTAATTTAATCATAAATAAATAAAAAAGTAAAAGAGTATTCAATAAAACTGGTTTACATAAAAATTTAGGTAAAATGCAAATTTAATAATAAGAAGTTATGAAAATTGTTATTGCAATGTGTCGAAAAAAATACATCAGTTTTATATGAAAACAAAACCTCAAAAAAAATAATCAAAAAGTAAGAATAAGAATTATCTTAAACAAAGGCAGCAAAATTCTTAGTAATAAAAGTACATTTAATTTTAAAGAATAGATGTTAATTTAAATCATCTTATTGTTGCCTAAATTTATTAAAATTACACTTAATCTTTATAAAAAAGTTTGAAAAATATTTTAACCCTAATTCATATGTACAACTTCTATAACATTTAGGTGACTGCTAGTTTTTTGTTTTGTTTGTCTAGTCTATTATAGTCTAGTCTCATCTTCTAGTTTTGTGGTGTTTGGTTATGGGTGTCAGCTAGTTTTTGTTTTTTTTTATAGGTGGCCCTCTAGCTTGGGGTTCTCACTCCTCATGAGACATAGGGTTTCTATTCTTTAGTGGCTATGTAATGGTTTAGGCCGCTCTTAATTTAATCCAATCAAAACACTCTACAACTTCTATAACATTTTCAAACTCCAACCCACATCAATTTCATACAAAATAGATTGTAACCATCAACCTAAATACTCCTTCAACATTAATTACACCATAGAACTAGTAGTCGAAAAAGAGGATGATGTATGCAAGACAAGCTCAATGATACAAATGTACTTGTAATACTCGAGGAAGCAAGGCCACGAGAAACTGGATTTTCATATACGACAACTGGCAAATTCAAGGGAACATCCGGCATTTGGGATTCAAATTTCAAGATCTTTACAACATCTCTCATTTTTGGCCTTGCTTTTGGATCAGGATGAGAACACAACAAACCTTGCAACAGCAACCACTCCATTTTGTCAGCTTGGAAATTCCCATCCAACTTTTGGTCTGCTAAATCCAAAAGCCTTCCCTGGGCGCACATGAAAGATTATTCAATTTAACAAATAGAAAAAATTAAACTGATATGAAGAAGACTGCTGTGAATTTCTTAGAACTGAGAAAAATATTGTATGCATTAGCTTGAATAATTAAAACTATTACATAGTATTTAATATAAATAGAGAGCTGATCAAAGATTAAAGAAAGAAAAAAAACTTTAAAAATAGTCATCAACTGCCTTACTGCATGCACAACAGTGAAAACAAAGCATAAAACAAAACAAAAATCAAAGCATGTGTCTATCACCGTATCTTGCAAACTACAGATTTAAAGCATTATAAAAAATAGAAAAAACTAATTTACTTTGACTAGGTGATTGATCATTATCTTCAATCTCCCCTTGAATGATCAATGGAGGTGAGTCCCAATTAATTTTGGAAGGCAGTAAAAGGGGCTACTGGAAGAGGTTTGGTGAAGATATCGGCAACTTGTTAAGATGAAGGACAAAATCACAACTCCACTTGTCCATCTTGAACCAAGTCACAAATATACTGATGATGGATCTCTATGTGCTTCATTCTGGCATGAAACACAAGATTATTTGTCATGGTGATAGTGCTATTATTATCACAATGGATGGTAGTTGGATTCTCCAGAACCAAATATAGATCTATCAATATCCTTCTTATCCATACTGCTTGAAAACTTGTCGATGAAGCTACCATGTATTTTGCTTCTGCTAAAGAAAGAGCCATTGTTGCCTGTTTCTTACTACTCCAGGATACAACTCCAGAGCCAAATGAAAAAATAATAAGCAGATGTTGATTTCCTATCATTCACTAAACCGGCCCAATCTGAATCTGTGTAACCAACTAGTTCAAACTTGTTAGTGTGAGAATACTGAATGCCAAAATTCTGTGTATCGCTCGCATACCTCAAAATTTCTTTTAGCATCTTGCCAATGTGACTCATGTCGATCCTGCATGAACTGAGAGATGAGGCTCACAACATACATAATATCAGGCCTACAGGTTGTGACATACATGAAGCTACCAACCAAGCTCCTATACAGAGTTGCATCAACCTTGGGACTAGCATCTTCCTTGCTTAGTTTTTCACCAAGGGCTACGGGGGTTGCAAATGCTTTGCATGCCACCATGTTAAACTTCTTCGATAAATCAGCTATATACTTGGATTGAGAAATAAATATACCTTCTGACGTTTGTTGTACTTCCACACCAAGAAAATAGTGCATAAGTCCTAGATCTGACATTTCAAACTCTTGTTTCTTTTCTGCTTGAAACTTCTCCATGAGAGTTTTTCTATTACCTGTATAAATCAAATTATCAACATAGAGGTAAACTAGGAGAATACCATTACCAATACGTTGGACATACAAGGTAGGTTCTGTGTGGCTTCTGTTGAATCCCTTCTTCATGAAATAATTATCGATCCTAGAATACCAGGCACAAAGAGCTTGCTCCAACCCATAAAGGGCTTTCTTTAACTTGTAGACTAAGTGTTCCTTTTCTGGAACTTCATAACCCATAGGTTGTTCTACATAAACTTCCTCATCTATGTAACCACTAAAAAATGTTGATTTCACATCCATCTGAAATATTGGCCACTTGTATTATGCTGCAATAGCCAGTATAATCTTGATTGTATCAAGTCAAGCCACAGGAGCAAAATTTTCTGCATAATCCACTCCAGAAGTTTTTCCAAACCCTTTGGCAACTAGTCTTGCCTTATGGCATTCTACTGAACCATCTGCATGATATTTCACATTGTAAATCCATTTCACACCAATCATCTTCTTACCTTTGGGAAGTGAAACTAATTCCCAAGTATTAATCTTATGAATGGAATTCATTTCATCATTCATAGCATTAACCCATATGGGTTCTTTCACTGCTTCTTCATACACAAAGGGTTCAACTTTAATTGTACTAAACAAATCAAAATTAGCAACTGTGTTTATATTGGTACTCCTCTGATAAACATCAACCAAGCATCGTACCTTTCATGGAATGGATGTCGGAGGTAATGGTGGAGGTGAATCTTCACTTGAGTTTGTGCTACTTGAAGAACTAGGTGAGCTTGGAGGAATCGAATTGGAGCTAGAACTTTCACTTAAGTTTGTGGGGAGAGGAGGAGGAGCATTGTTATCTTCCATGTTTATGATTATTGATGAATTTTTCAGCACATCATCTTTCCACTACCATACTCCCCTTTCATCAAAAATCACATCCCAACTAACTATCCATTGCTTTGTCTCGGGATTATACAATTTGTAGCCTTTAGTTGTAGTAGAGTAGCCCACAAAGATACAAAGTTGGGATTTGGCATCCAACTTCTTCTGCTTTTAATTTAGAATATGCACATATGCCAAGCATCCGAAGATGCGAAGATGAGCCATTGAAGGCTTGTGACCACCTCAGGATTCCTTTGGAGTCGGATTTTGAACTACTTTTTTGGGAATACGGTTGAGAATATATACTGTAGTGGCAACTACTTCTCCCCAAAAACTATTCGGAAGATGTTTTGTCTGCAACATGCTTCATGCCATTTCCATAATTGTACAGTTGTTTCTTTCAGCAATGCCATTTTTTTGAGGTGTATATGCAGTAGTAAGTTGTCTCTGGATGCCATTCTTAGCACAAAAATCAGCAAACTCACTAGACATAAAATCCCCCCTCTATTTATTTTTAGTATCTTGATAGGGTACCCACTTTGTTTTTCATCCAGTGCTTTAAAATTCTTGAAGCATGCAAAGGCTTCAGATATTTGCTTCAAAAAATAAACCCAAGTGTGGCAAGAGTAATCATCAATGAATGTCAAAAAATAAAGGTTCTTATAGAATGATGGCTCTTGCATATCACCACAAATGTCAGCATGCACAACCTCTAGAGGAGATTTTTCTCTCCAAGATTTTTCCACCGGAAAACTGTCTCGGTGATGCTTGCCAAATGCACACCCTGAACAAACTTCTTCTTTTGCCTTGATTGGAAGAAGACCTCTCACCATATTCTTCTTATTCAATAATGTTAGCCCTTGAAAATTTAGATGACCATATCGTTGATGCCATAACCATGAATCATCTATGGTTGATTTTAGTGCATATAACTTACTAGAAATCAATTTGAGAGGAAACAATCTATTCTCTATCATATAAGTCTTTACTACAAGATGATGATTATTAGATTTATCAAAAAATTTGCAGCAACTATCTTCAAATATAACTTTATAGTTCTTTTCTAGAATTTGATCTATACTCAAAAGCCTATGCTGTAATTCTGGCACAAAGAAAGTATTTTGGATATTTGTAGTGTCTCCTTGCTTAGTTTTGACTGCAAGGGTACCTTTTCCCATTACATCAACCTCCTTATCATCTCCAAATATAACTTTACTCCTCATTGAATCATCTAATTTGACAAAGAAATCAAATTTACCTGTCATGTGATTTGAACAACCGTTGTCCAAGAACCAGACATCCTCTTGGGGTTCTTTTGCTAAATTGCATGCAAAGAATTTAGAATTTTTTGCATCAAAAGACTCTTCTGCATAACTAGCTCTTGACTTATTCAAGTCAGATTTCTTCTTCCTGCACTTAGATTCATAGTGCCCATATCTTTCACAATATCTGCACTATATACTCTTTCTATCAACAGAACTTCTACCTTTTGCTCTGTTATTTCCTTGCCCTCTTCCTCTACCTCTTCCTCTATTATTACCAAAAGATTCACCTTGAAATTTAACAGTATGAGAGGGAGGAGATTTTGATTTTTTCTCAATATTCATAGAAGACTAGAAAGCTTGAACAAAACTTTCCATAGAACGTTGCATGTGCTCTTCCTTGAGACTGCAGAGAACCAATTAATTCTGCAACTTTGAAAGTAGTTAGATCTTTAACTTCTTCAATAGCAATTACTACTGGATCAAATTTAGGAGGAAGAGACCTCAAAAAAATTTCTACAATTTTCTGATCTGATATAGTTTCACCTTGAGTCCTAAGATGATTCACAATAACTTGAGTCTTCTGTACAAATCCCAAGCCCATTTTACCAGTCTTTCATCCAAACTCCGATCCACCGGTCGCTTCCCACAGGTAATTTCTAAAGTGACAGCTCCAAAGCTGAACAGATAGGATTCTGTATTGGCCTTTCCCGTAGATACACACTCGGGTGCCAGCTACTCATATGTCCCTGCCACCACGGTCGGATGGGCTGAGTGATCGCGTCCCACCAGTCTAGCCAGGCCAAAATCCCCGATCTTTGCATTGAAATCAGAATCCAACATTATATTGCTGGACTTCACATCTCTGTGCACAACACGCTGTTCTCAATCCTCGTGAAGGTAGACGAGAGCAGAGGCTAATCGCAAGCAATGCTATACCTTCGATCCCACTCCAAGCTAGCCTTTTGCTTCCCGAATAAATAGCTGTGCAGATTTCCGTTTGGCAGATATTCATAGACCAAAAGTAACTCGCCCTTGTTGTGGCACCATCCTAAGAGCTGCACAAGGTTACGGTTGTCTGAGCTTACTGATTATGGTAACCTCTGTAATATACTTCTTCCTTCCTTGTTTCGAACCCTCGGAAATCCTCTTCACAGCCACGAACTCATTGGTTGAAGGCAAAATGCCTCTATACACTCCTCCACTTCCTCCTTGACCGAGCTTCTCATCGTCGCTGAAGTTTCTGGTGGCAGCGCTGAGTTCAGCATAGGAAAACTTTCGGGGACCTTGAGCAAACCATTCGTCTAGCTCCACATCGCTTTCTTCTTCATCCTCATTACTGGACTTTCTATTACTGCTATACCACCACATGCCAACGAATATGAAACCGCAGAGAACAAGCAAGCTGGAGAAGACTGAAATCAATGCAACTCTTACAGAACTACTGTTGCTTCCCTTGTTTGCCGTGGAGATTTCCCAAGAATATTGAGAAGAGAAATTTCAGTAGTAAATCATGTGGGTCTCGTATGACACTCCAGTGGAAGCCGAAAAACCGACCTTGATATTCTCGGGAACAAACTGCCTGAGGTCTATTTTATACGACAAGATTAGCGTTCCTGGTTTACAGATATTATTCCCATTACCAGAATCTCCTTTGCCCCGCCATCGTAATCCACCCATGTGTTCCACTATTTCTTGTTCTTGAGAATCTCGTTGGCCAGCTGAGCACTTCTATTTTGGCTCAGCGAAGAGTTCGTCTGGGAAACAACTAAATTGACGTCGATTCCCACATGGTTGTCATCTTAGTCGAAAGGGTCGTTCTTGTGTTTGTCTAACTCAACAGCAACTATCTGATTAGATGAATTACCGTTTACAATTTCATTGAACAGGCCCAGCCATTGCCCCGTACCATTGACAGGCGATTGAGCATCGAAGGGAGCTATGAAGAAAGTGATTCCGTCCCCGGCCGAACTGGTACTACCTTTACCAATGAGGAACCGAAAATGTGAAGTGAAATTTGCAAGAGCCCCAGAAGAGTTGTCCCACAAAGGAATCGAGTTAGAGCAGGTGGCCCAACCAAAGCTTGATTCCAGGGTACTACCGACTCAATGTTTAGTGATCTGTATGGTATTGGTGTGGGAAGTTGAAGTCCAACGGACTCTTTCCTTGTTTGCCGTCAAAACTCTTGGCTATTCATATTCTTCCTGGAAGCTCTTTAAGAGCTGATTGTAATTTATTTTCTAAAGTTGATTACTAGAGCTGATTGCAGCTGTGTAGATGTAAACCAGATTGGTGAATAATATAGCGATTCCCCTGCTTCAAGTGTGGATGTAGGCAATTGCCAAACCACAATAAATCTATGTGTTGTTGTTGTTTGTGTTGTGTATATTTAATTGTGTTTATCTGATGTTTTCAATTCGATTTCTTCATCCTAACAATTGGAATTAGAGCGAGGTTAGATCATTGTTTAGATTTTGGTGTTTGAATTTCCAAAATCATGGAAGAATCGAAGATAGAGAAGTTCTTCGGTCAGAGTTTCGGATTATGGAAAGCGTAGATGGAGTCTTTGCTGATAAAGCAAGACCTTTCAATTGCGCTTAAAGGGATAGCAAAGAAACCAGCTGAGATGGCTAATGAAAATTTTGTAAAATTGGACAAGAAGGCAAGAGCGACAATTTTTCTCTCGCTATCTAATAATGTTCTCTTTAATGTCACGGGTGATGCAACAAACAAAGAAGTATGGGATAGACTCTCAGCCATGTATGAAATGGCTTCGACTGCAAATAAAGTTTTTATTATGAAGCACTTGTACAAACTAAAAATGAAGGAAGGTTGTGCTATGGCAAACCACATCAATGAATTTAATACATTGATTAGTCAAGCGACTTCGGTGGGGATGACACAAGATGATGAAAGCAAGGCTGTTTTGTTATTGTTTTCTTTACCAAGCAGCTAGGATGGTGTTGTAACAACAGTTAGCACATCTATATCTGGTAAAAATAAGTTGGTTTTTTATGATGTAGGAGCTACTCTTCTTAGCGAGGATTTGAGAAGAAAGAATGATGAACCTTCATCCGGTGAAGCTTTAACGATGGTCAGCACCGATAATAGAGGTAGAAGTCATAACAGAGGCAGAAATAATTACCATAGATATTCAAAATCAACAAAGAGATCAAAGTCTAGAAACAGAAATGGGGAATGTTGGTTTTGTGGCAAAGTGGGTCATGTGAAAAAGGATTGCAGAAATTTCAAAAGAGCATAAGAGAGAGTGCGGGACAGTGAAGCAAATACTGTTTATGATAAAGATGATAGCATCTTAATCCTTTCAACAACTAACACTACTCCGAATTCATGGGTGCTTGATTCCGGTGCCTCCTATCATGCTACCTCATGTCTTGAAGAATTCATCAACTACCATGAAGGGCACTTTGGCAATGTTTTTTTAGGAGATAACAAAGCTTGTGAAATTACAGGCAAAGGGGATGTATTGCTGCCATCAGAAGGTGGTAAAACTTGGTTGCTCAAAGATGTTTACCATGTCCCAAAATTGAAGCGGACTTTGATATTCATTGGACAGCTCTTTGGTCAAAGTCTAAATGTTAATTTTCTTCTAGATACATGGAAAGTAACACATGGTACCATGTTGATTGCAAATGGTAGTAAAGTGGGAAGTCTCTACATTTTTAAGACTCGTGGTGAAGTGGGCGCTGCAATGGTGATTGAGAATAGCAAAGTGGATCTTTGGCATCAAAGACTTGGGCACATTAGCATGAAAGGTCTCCATATTATGCATACAAGAAATCAGCTACCGGGCCTCAAGCTTGTGGACTTAGCCTTTTGTGAACATTGCCTCTATGGCAAACAAAAGAGAGTCAGTTTTTTGAAAGGTGGGCATGACACAAAGACAACACCGCTGGAGCTTGTATACTCGGATGTTCTTTGACCAACCGAGGTAACCTCCATTGGAGGAGCTAACTATTTTGTAACATTTCTTGATGATTGCACAAGAAAAGTATGGATTTATATGCTTTCTAGGAAATCAAAAGTGTTTTCAAAATTTAAAATTTTCAAGGCATTAGTTGAAAATCAGATTGGGCATAGGATTAAATACTTACAAACAGATAACAATGGGGAATTTAGTTCACATGAATTTGATAACTTTTGTGTTGATAATGGGGTTAGAAGAATCAAGGTTGTTCCATTCACTCCTCAAGAAAACGGTGCAGTCGAGAGGATGAATAGAACAATCCTTGAGAAGGCACGATGTATGTTGTCTAATGCAGGTTTAGGCAAAGATTTTTGGGCAAAAGCGTGTAACACAACAATGTATTTAATTAACCGAAGTCCATCATCTAAATTAGATTTTGGTATTCCGGAAGAGGAATGGCAAGGGAAGAGGATTTCATATTCGCATCTTCATGTGTTTGGATGCGAAGCCTTCTCACATATATCCAAGGAAAAGCGAACGAAATTGGATCCAAAGTCACTAAAATGTATCTTTGTGGGGTATGGAGAAAAGCAGTTTGGTTTTAGATTGTGGGATTCAGTTCATAAAAAGATTGTTTGTAGCAGAGATGTAGTCTTTCATGAAACCTCCTTTCCCGCACTACAAGATTCAAATAAATCAGAGACAGAATTTGTTCCTATGTGTCTATTTCAGATTGCGACTACCAGTATTCTGCCTCTGGTCTCTCATTTAGTGGGAGCTCCTATGGCATCTACATCTATTGAATACAATTCTCAGTCTGAGAATGATGAAATGAGTGATGAAAATGTTTGGTCTTTGAGTAACTTTGAAATTGGGGGTCTCTAGAACAGAGCGAATTCTCCCCATGATACCACTCATGTTGCAGGAAATTTTGGCTTCGTTTATTCCCAACTAGCTGGGCAACCCACTCGATAGTCTTCATCTCCACCTCAGCCTGCACATGGCCCTCTTTCCACATCCCCTCACTCCACGCGGCACTTGCCAACCCTGCAAACTCCCCGCAAGCTTCTTGCATGCCTTCCGCCTCGCGGGCCCTCCCTGCTCTACTCCCCACGTGCTCATCCCTCCATGGGCCTTGTGTCTCCTCTACCCGCTTCCTCCCATGAGCTCCCTGCCTATCCTTATGCCATAGCCTCTCCTTCGCGGTACCACTCTCGTGCAGCCCCCTCCTGCACACCCAAACCTCTGCACTCTTCCCCATTCCATGCCATGGATGAAACTTTTGTGGGGTCCCTCTCCTGCAGTGTGCCAGCATCTCACATGGATAAAAATCCACAGGCCATTGATCGCCTTGCAGATAGGAAAGCAGACAGAGTCATTACCAGACTCAAAAATAGGCACATTACAGGGAATATAAACAGAGACAATGGGAGTGATGTTGATTTATGTAAATAGGGAATATATAATGATTCTACTATTGAAACAGAGAGTCAATTGAGAAAATCAACCAGACAGAGGTGACCTCCTGTGAAGTTCTCCGATTATGACTTATTGTTTTGTGAAGAGGCTGAACCTTCTTTGCTCATCTCTGATCAAATAGAGCCTGCAACATACAAAGAGGCTTGTAAAAATGTAGACCGTGATAACTGGCATGCTGCAATGTGCAAAGAAATGGATGCACTTGTGAGAAATCAGACATGGGATTTGGTGCCACTTCCGTTTGACAGAAAGGCATTGAGAAATAAATGGGTTTACAAACTAAAAGATGAAGCCGATGGTCACAAAAGATTTCAAGCAAGACTGGTTGTAAAGGGATATGCTCAGGAGCAAGACCTCAACTTGAAATAAATTTTCTCACTAGTAGTTAAAATGACTACCATCTGAGTAGTATTGGGATTAGTTGCAGTGTGCAATCTTGAACTTGAACAGCTAGATGTGAAGACGACATTTCTCCATGGCGACCTTGATGAGTAATTATTTATGCATCAGCCGGAAGGGTTCATTTAAAAGGGGCAGGAACACCTTTATTGTAGATTGAAATGCAGTTTGTATGGGCTTAAGCAGGCCCCTTGATAGTGGTATCTTAAATTTGACAAATTCATGGTTGATCACAAGTTTACTTGCTCCGAGTCTGATCCTTGTATCTATTACAAGAATCTTCCTAATGGCGAATTTTTCATTCTTCTCCTTTATGTGGATGATATGCTCGTAGCCGGCACAAGCATGAGGATTATGAGTGAACTTAAGACTCGTTTAGCAAAGGAATTTTCCATGAAAGATTTAGGGGCAGCAAAGAAGATCTTAGGAATGACTATTTTTTGGGATAGAAAAAATAGAGAACTCAAACTATCTCAGCAAGACTACATTAAAAAAGTCTTGGATAGATTTGGTATGGTAGATGCTAAATCTATTTGTGTACCTTTAGCCTCTCATTTTCAGTTGTCTTCTCATTTGTGTCCTAAAACACAAGAAGATAAGGAGTTTATGGATAAAATTCCATACAAATCTGCAGTTGGAAGCCTCATGTATGCTATGGTGTCTACTCGACCGAACATTGCTCATGCCGTGGGATTGGTGAGCAGATTTATGGCTAATCTAGGCAGATCACATTGGGAGGCAGTTAAGTATATATTGAGGTATCTCAAAGGTACTTCTGATTTTTGTTTATGGTTTGGAAAGGACAGGGTAGTTTTGCAAGGGTTTACCGATTCTGATTTTGCCGGTGACTTAGACAAAAGAAAGTCTACTTCTAGTTATGCTTTCACATTTGTCAGGGCAGCGATTAGTTGGGCTTCAAAATTGCAACATACAATTGCTCAATCAATCGCGGAAGCATAATACATAGCTCTTTCTGAGGGAGCAAAAGAGATGGTATGGTTGCAACTCTTATTCAACGAGTTGGGTTTGAAGTAATCCGATTTGCTTTGTTTTGTGATAACAACAGTGCAATTTTTATGACTAGACATCAAACATCTTAGCCAAGGTCAAAACATGTTGATGTTCATAGTCATTATGTTCGCCATATGGTTGAAGAAGGCAAGTTTCATGTAGACAAGATTCATACCGATCTGAATCCAACTGATGTACTCACTAAAGTAGTTAAGTGGGAGAAGTTCAATTTCTGTCGAGCTTCTCTCGGCCTTTCCAATAATTGATAGTAGAACTAAGTGGTGGAATTTACTTGTTGTAGCAGTTTGTTGGCCTTTAGTGGGAGATTGTTGGAAGTTGAAGTCCAACGGACTCCTTCCCTATTTGCCACCAAAACTCTTGGCTATTCATATTCTTCCTGGAAGCTCTTTAAGAGCTGATTGTAATTCATTTTCTAAAGTTGATTGCCAGAGCTGATTGCAGCTGTGTAGATGTAAACTAGATTGGTGAATAATATAGTGATTCCCCTGCTTCAAGTGTGGATGTAGGCAATTGCTGAACCATGATAAATCTATGTGTTCTTGTTGTTTGTGTTGTGTATATTTAATTGTGTTTATCTACTATTTTCAATTCAATTTCTTCATCCTAACAATTGGCATCAAAATAAGCGTACGCATCATCGTACAACGTCGTAATATTGCCTTGAGGAAGAAAAGTAAAGTTAACCATTCCTGCGTGTGCTACATTAACTGAAGCATAAACAAAAATGAACAAGAGAGGGAGAAGAGCGTTCTGAGCCATGGGTACCCTAGTATTATGTGCGTCGTTGATGGATTTAACACAGTAGATATAAGTAGGTTATCATGGTTGACTAGCTCATAGTTTATAAGCATCTGTTGCCATAATTTATTGCGGATATTGGGGTTAACAGCCGCGTTTGCTCACGTAATAGGGAATTGAAAGGGTCATACATTTTAGAATTGCCTATGTATAGACAACTACTGCAAATGTGGATTCGACATGAATGTTGCATGCTTGACGACATTGTCGATGTTCTGTCATTTTCTATCTAAAGGTGAACTCTAAAGCTACAATTTTGTATGAAATGTAAGATGCACAACCAGAAATGATCAAATTAATTCAAATTCGAACGATTTGAGTGTTTTGTTCTATTTTCCTTTCTGGGATTTGACCTCATAATTAACTTTTGTATTGTAATGATATTTTCATAGAACAGGTTGAGATTTTTTACATTTTAGATATGACTTAAATTACACATTAAACAACATGTTAATAATAGAGAATGTCAATTAATTTTGAGTGTTTAACACTTTTAAGTCTAGAAGTCAAAGCTTAATGTGTGTAATTTAAGCAATCCACATTTTAACAAATTAAGTAGTAAAGAAATTCTGTTCTTGAATTTTATAAGGGATAAGGATGCATTTCTATAGTAAAATGATCTATTTCTTTTGTAGAAATAGGAGATGAAAGTAGTTTGATATCTTATGAATCATTTAAACATTAAGATCAAGTTGTTCAAATTCATAGTTTGTAAGAGAATTCAATTATATTATGGAGAAACATGATAAGATAAAAAAATGCTTTATTTTAATCATTTAAATTGTTTTATATGATTCTAAATTTTAGATGTGAAATATTTGAAATAAATTTTAAAATTTATTATTTTTCTTTTAATTTTTATCATTTTAGATTTTTTTTTTTAATTAAAATCATTTATATATAAAAAAATAAATATGAATTTGTTAAAATATAATGTTTTTAAAATGGTCAATTTTAATGTTTGTTGTTTTAAAAATCATGTATATAGATTCTAACCAAATTAAAATTTAGTCTTATCAAATTAATATTATTTGAGTGTATTATATGTAAGTAAATTATTATTAATTTATCTGTTAAATATAATATATAATTTGATTAAAAGTCGTAACAAGCATCCTATGCAAACAAAATGCACCTCTTCTCTATATTTAAGGGATCTCTATTTTAAATATTTGAGTGAATTAATATCAAATTAACATAATTGTAAAAGAAATAATTTGTAAGACATTTATATAAAAAAGAAGACGATGGAAATATTATAAACTAGATTGAAGCTCACCAACAATTAAACGATGTTTTGTGGGGTTCTTTACCATAAGAGTTTCCATGCATACAATATTATTTGATAGCATCACCCCATGATGCCCTGTATTAGATTAACCACATAAAATCTCACTCTCAACTTAAGAGGAAAAATTATGAATTAGTCTATTCCAAGCGTTTGAACGATGCTACAGGTAATCTTCTTCACATTAAGTCCATGTTGTAGTTATTATAGGCATATTTTGGTGGGATACAGCTCCAACCTTAACACTCTACGATATGTTTCAGGTCAAACAACACATACATTCACTCATTCCATAGCACATAACCTAGCTTGTGCAAGATAGAAGAGAACAGAGGGAGAAGTGCGGCGCCAGAGGAGATAGAAGACAGCTACAGGTAGAAACAGAGAAAGGAAAAGTTATTTATTATAATGTATTTATAATGTGAAAAAGATAATATAGTAGTGCATTGTAAAGACTAAATAGTCATTTCTAAAAAGTTTTAGTCTAAAAATTAGAAAGAAAAATTTAGAAACTTTGCTGCGCAGGAGGAATAGGAATGGATGTTTTGGCATGGGAGAAAAGAATGCAGTTAGAGACTGCTGTAGCAGTGCCTGGTGGCGCCCAAAGTAAGAAAGAAAAGAGCTAAACATTGAAAAGAAAAAGAGGACATAGCTACAGTAGTGAATAAATGCATTAACAGGAATACAGAGTGGAATGGATATGTGAATAGGCAGAATTGTAGTTTCATTGGCAACTGTTATTAAATTTTTTGAATCTCAAAGTTTGGAATTTGTGTTTGAATAATTGAATGGAATTTGGACTGTGGTTGCTACGATAAACCTTAATCTGATAAGACTCAGGTTTATTGTTTTGCACTACCTTTTCTTATTCAAGCAATTTTATCCCTCAAAAAATATTAGACTCCATTACTTTTCTCTCTTAAAATGGTTCTCACACACAAAATAAGTATCTATTCTCACCACTTTTTTTACATTCTTACAACCCCTCAAGGTCTCAAGATCGCTACTATAATTTTCTTTGTCAATCTATTGTTCTCTTTATACATCTTCTTTTGTCATATTTTTCCTTCCAACTTAATTATCCTCTTTTTTGTCTCATGCCACAGCTCTCATCTTTATATTCATATCTATAGTCATAACTATTCTCTAAACTATTCAAAACTTGTTTTAATGAATTTTGCTCTCGCATTATCAGATGATGATGCTCCTATACAAACGTGATGTTGTTGGTGTAATTATTTATTCTTATAGGATATAATTACACTTTACTTAAGTTGACTTAGGATAATGCATCTCATCATAGTTTGGATATGAGACACTTAGGGAAGTATGCACATAGAGATGATGCTTGTAGGAGAAATTCCATCTTTTGTGGTCTTATCTTGTTACATTCCACATTCGGTGGGTGATCCACCTTTTGTGGAATATTATATTGTTTCTCCTACCTACCCCTACATATTCTTACCTACCCTTGTTTCTCATTGAGCCACATGTCATGATTGTGTGCTCACATATCCATTTGGCCTTGCCTATATAAGTAGGCCTAGCTTCATTGTATTGGTTAATCCAGTTGATTCCATTTTCATATTGATGAGATTTTAGTTTGTTCTTGTCATATTTTTGTCTCTCCTATTTGTGTTTTTCATTGTGCCCTTGATCTTGGCAAAATCTCACATGGTATCAGAGTCATTGGGGCTTCATTGATTAGTTTCTGGGAGACATCCTGGAAGACTTCTAATTTTAGATCTGAGGTACTGGGCATTTTGGAGGCATTCTAGAGCGTTTTCAACCTCACAATTGCATCGGGGAGGCCGTTTCCATAAAAATTGAGTATAAACTCATTCATATTCGCAAAAGTCAAATTTTGGGTGTTGGAGGAAAAATTTTATCCTATACGGCTAGTAAGGTACGGTTTTGGTAAAAAAAATATTATTTAATTATTCTACGATTTTATTATTTAATTATTTATTAAATCGCAAAATAATATTTTTTTAAGGGGCATTTAAAAACTTTATTGTATAAATTTTATTTTATTATTATTGTCGGGGGGGGCATTACCCCACCCTCGATTGGTACCCTGTACCTGCAAGTCTACAAGTTTACGCAGGGTCTCGGGACCCATGTCATACCTACTTTGCCATACGTACTATCTTCTTCGACCAGCATGCCACTCAATCTCTGATTGTCTTCTACCTATCGTCTAGCTCCCTCCAACAATCTCCACTCCCACCTCCCGGTGGCATCCTCCCCAGTGGCGACCACTATGGCTCTCGACAACTTTTGGTGGCAGCCTCCCGATGGCGACCTCATCTCCCAGATAGTACCGCTCCACGTGGATCACCATCCAGGCCCTACCAGCTCGTCATCACGAAGGCCTCATCGACCGACCACGTCACCTGCCTCATCTCCTACCATGTTAGCTATATTACCTAACACATCAGTTGTACCTTTGCCATCATGCAATGCCCATTCAATAAACACATAGGTGCCACATCACTATATGGTCTCCATAGTCAAATTTTCCACATCATCTGGTGTACCTCCCACGTCATATTTTCCATATAGTCAACAAAGGGGGTGCAATGATTTTCTGACGGTCATACATCCATCAAATTAAGCATATAGAATTGATGGAATCAATCTGTGTCAACACTTTTTGAAAAAATTTAGACCCCTCACCATTGAGCAGTTTGATTTTTTAGATCAAGTTTGGAGGCCCATAACTTGCTCAATTTTGCTCATTTTTCAATGCATTTTTTTTATTTGAGCTAATTTTTTGTGTTCTCCATAGTGGTGTGGTTATTTTCTGATTTTTGTGGACAATTTTTTCAGAATTTCTAGATTCTTTCAACTATACCTATCCAATCCTCAATTTTGCAATTTCAAAGGCTTCGTTTGAGCTCATACGCCCTCCTTTTCAAGTGCCATTTTTTTAAAAGTGCATAATTTTTCAACTAATTTCATAATCTGTCATCAGTTTGTAGTGATTTTGAGTAGATATTGTACTTTCAAAAATTGATCCTTTTGGGCCTACTTGGTAATAGTAATTTTCTTGGATCTTAGTTTAGATCTCTTACATTATTAGTGCGAGTCTCCTTTGGCCTATTTGAGGCATTTGTAAAGATGAAATCAAAAGTCCACTTTTGTCTTTTTTTGCAAGTGGCCCATTATACACGCTCTAAGTATAAAGTGCCAATTTATCATTTTGGGGGCGGTTCTTTGATTGATCAAATTTGGGGGCGGGGGGGGATGTCTTGTGTGATTTTGCCTCTCCTTTCTTGTGCTCTTTCATTTTTGTTTCTATGGGTCCTCATAAATTTCCACCTTTAACTCTACATAACTATGCATCTTGGAAAATAAAGCATGGAGCAAACTAATGGAAAAAGGACTCACACATTACATAGATGGAACAATAACAACACCAAAAGATCCTAAGGCTAATCCTAATGCTCAATTAGAATGGCTCACTAAAAATTGCATGGCTCTTGAAACTTTGCCAAAATATGTATCAGATGACCTCATTTTTCACATTGTGTAGTGTAATACAATCAAAGAGACTTGGGATATCTTTCAGAAATTGTATGGTCAAATTAATGAAATGAGAGGCTCCAAGATTGATAATGAGCTCACCAACTTGGATCCCAATAATTTTTCAATACAATCCAAGATTATGTCACCAAAGCAATGAGCTAAGAGCAAAGCTTAAGGATTGTGGAATTGACAAAAAGGATGCTCAATTGATATTCAGCTTGTTGGAAAAGCTTCCATCCAAATATGTAGCATTTGTTTCTAGCTTCTAAACCCATTGCTTGATAGTGTGAAGTTCCTACACTATGCCTACACTTGATGCCTTTACAAAAATGTTGATGTTGGAACAATCTAAGTTGTTGAGCATGGAGATTCTCAAGTCTTCAAAGTCGAAGGCTTTGGTAGCTAAGAAAGGGAATCAAAGGAATCAAGGCAAAAGTTCCAAAAAGATGCAAAAGCAGTCTAAGTCAAAGCCACAGCAGTAAAAAGAGCAATCATCCTCTCCATCACAAGGCCTATCTTCATCCTGTTCTAGGAAGGGGAACACACCTAAGAAGGAAAAACCAACTTTTGTTTATTGCAAGAAGTATGTTCATGATGAGCATCATTGCCACACCAAGCAAGTTGATGAGTTAACAAATCTCCTTAAGAAGATCAATGTCACCTTTCCATCTGCCTACAACAAGAAGGACTCATCTCCTTCCACTTCCTCACCATCTAAGGTAAAAGAGAAATCATTTGTGGCTAAAGAAATTTCTTCACAGCAATGAATACTTGACTCAGGTGCCTCTTATCACATGGGTTTTACAAAGGAACAGTTTTTTTCATTAGAGCCATCTAAGGTACCTCACATTTACATAGGTGATGATACACAAGTTGAGGGAGAAGGGAAAGGTTCAGTTTCCATGAATGATGGAACATTTGAGAATGTTCTTTATGTTCCTAAGTTGTCTACCAATCTTCTCTCCATCTACCAAAACACTCACTATGAGAATTGGAAAAAGGTTGAGTTTACACCTGATTCAGTTGTGGTAAAAGAACTTGAAAATGATGCCTTGGTAGCAGTGGGATAAGTCAATGGAAATTCAAGGCTTTATCCATTCTCCCACTTTGTGTCAAGATCTCCTTCTATGGCCTTGCTTACTCATTCAAATTTATAAAGTAAGCTATGGCATGAGTGGTTTGGTCACCTAAATTATAGCTATCTTCAACAGCTTAGCACAAATAATGAAAGGGAATATGTGAACAAAATACTTGAGGTTTTTTATACACTTGAGGGGATTGATCTTCAGCATTTGGTTTCCTACACTCCATACCAGAATGGAGTCGCAGAAAGAAAGAATAGAACTCTCAAGGAGATGGCTAGTTGTATGATACATGCACGTTATCTTGGTCCCGCCTTTTGGGTAGAGGCTATCAGTTGTGCCACACACATCCAAAATTGGGTTCCTCACAAAGCTTTGAAGGGTATCACTCCTTTTGAGGCTTGGGTTAGTAGGAAACCGATTGTGAGACATTTTAGAGTCTTGGGGTGTCTAGCATGGGCTTGCATTTCTTCGTAGAAATGCAAGGCTTTGGAACCTCAGAGTAGGCCTTGTATTTTGTTAGATATCTTGAGGGTGTTAAGGCATATCGATTGATGCATCCAGAGACACATGAGGTGTTTCTTGAGAGGAGTGTTCATTTTGAGGAAAGCTCTCCTAGCTTAGCCTCACTTCTTCCTCCACCTTCCTCCATTGTGGATAGTAATGAGAGTGATTCAGATGATGAGACTCCTTCAACTCCGACTAGCAGGATTAGACCTCTGGCAGTTGAGGAGCCTTGTCCTCCACCTCCACCTAGACCTCGTTTCGCTCGATAAACACTTGATTCCACGAGTTCTCTTGTTGGGGATGCTTTAGATACACAGAGGACTCGATCACAATATCAAGAGCTTCCACATGCATACATTGCTACTGCTTCTGATACACAGTCATTTCAGGAAGCATCATGAGTTCCCACGTGGGACCAAGCTATGGAGGAATAGTATAGTTCCTTGATGAGGAACAACACTTGGGAGTTAGTCCCTCTCCCTAAAGGGAGAAAGATGGTTCCATGTAAGTGGATCTATCAGACCAAGTTTGCAGCAGATGGTAGTGTAAATAAGTATAAGGCTCGACTTGTTGTGAAAGGTTTCTCACAAGTTCCAGGTGTTGACTATATAGAGACCTTTGCACTTGTAGCCAGGATAAACTCCATTCGCTTGACAGTTGCTATTGCCGCAACTCATGTTTGGGCTATACATCATATGGATGTGAAGAGTTATTTTCTTCATGGGGATCTTGATGAGGAGATATATATGTAGCAGCCACAGGGTTTCATCCAATATTCTTCATTGGTTTGCCGACTTAGGAAATCTATCTATGGCCTTAAGCAAGCCCCTAGGGCTTGGTATACCAAGATGGATTCCTTTCTTCTCTTAGCAAGGTTCACCAGGTGTCACTATGATCCAAATGTCTACATTTTACAACAGGATGGCTCACACTTGATACTTGTGCTCTATGTTGATAAATTGATCTTTACATGGAGCACATCATCGTAGTTTGGATATGATAATTGCACTTAAGGGGGGGTGTTGGTGTTTAACTATTTATTCTTATAGGATATAATTACATTTTACTTAAGTTTTTCTTAGGATAATGCATCTCATCGTAGTTTGGATATGAGACACTTAGGGAAGTGTGCACATAGGGATGATGCTTGTAGGAGAAATTCCACCTTTTGTGGTCTTATCTTGTTGTTACATTCCACATTCACTGGGTGATCCACCTCTTGTAGAATATTATTTAATTTCTTCTACCTACCCTTGATTCTCATTGAGCCAGATTTCATGATTGTGTGCTCACATATCCATTTGGCCTTGCCTATATAAGTATGCCCATCTTCATTGTATTGGTTAATCCAGTTGATTCCATTTGCATATTGATGAGAATTTAGTTTGTTCTTGTCATACTTTTGTCTCTCCTATTTGTTATTTTCATTGTGCCCTTGATCTTGGAAAAATCTCACAAATGCAAACACTTTTCTAAACCTATAGTTGATCTATAACATTTTTGGAGAATCAATTCTCAAGACTGTGAACAATATCAAATACAATAGAAGATAGAGTGAAATAATCCTGTCAAACTTTAAAGTAGGGGAAAAAATACAGCAATTAGTTGTACACATTAACCCATATCAGACAGTCATGCAATGTAGCATCTAGAAAAATTTAAATATACAGAAAATGAAGAGTGTGTGGATTCGAATATGCATAGGATTCTTTACTCATTCTAGAATAAATATGAAAACAACAATAGTTAGAAAAGATTCAGCTTTATATTATAACAATTTTGTTTCACAAATTCTCACTCCCCTCCTATCAAACATGCATTACGCCCTTTACAACCACCTAATCTGTGTATAGTAAGAGTAACTTCCCAATTCGCCAACCTAATCCATGTTCAATAGGTCAAATTTTACAATTGAATATTTCGGGATAGACAACTAAAACACATTGTTGATATGAAAGTTTCAGAATTCAGTGTTTTGTCATTTTCTCTATACAAGACTAAAGGCAACTGCTGTAAATTTGCAATTTAGAATTAAATGTTAGATATGCATCTTGAAAGAGTCAAATAAATTTGATTTTGAATATTTTAATGTTTCCTTCCCTCCCTCTTCTTTTTCATATTTGACCATTATCTTTTGAATTTCAATAATATTTTCATAGAAAACATATTCTTCTCATCATTAATTTTTATATTTTTATTATATTTTATAAATGACATATTCTTTTTATCATTAAATTTTATTTTTTATCCCTTTCTAAGCCTTGCTCTTATCTTTACTATGCAAACCATGGGTGGGGTCCTCATTTAGATAGAGAAAAATAATTGCAATAAATTCAAACAAAATGAGGTTCTTTAGAGTAAGGTGGTGGAGGGTATCCTAAAAATTTATGCTGAAGGAATGAATGGTTACAACCCTACTCTGTTTGAATAGTTTTCCCAATCTTGGGATGAAAGTTAAGTTCAAGTGGGTAATGTAAAATTCACTATGTTTATGGAAACCATTGTGGTTTTTATGAGTCTTGTGGTGGAAGGTACGACCTTCCCAAAGAAACCAAGGGGTAATTAAAAGGAGGATTTAAAGACATTTTTGAAGTTGGGGAAAAATGTGGCCCACCTACAAAGTGGTTTAAATAGGAATGACTTACCTGGGGTTTGGCAAGAGGCAGCACTACTTCTCATGAAGTTCATCACCTTGAATGTGAGGTTTCAATGTTCAATTCATAGCTTTTCCCCATGCTCAAGAATTTAAGGTATGAGTTGACAATGAATTTCTCCTTTTCAATATTTTTGTCTATTTCTCACTCTATTGTTGTCCCCACAATAAAAAAATGTTCTTCCCCTGCACCAGGGACTTATCCTACGGCTATAAAATTTTCACCTGAATCTAACCCCCTCCTGATGACCAGCTTGTAATTCCTTTAGCCTCACTCTATATGTTGATATTATAGACATCTTAAAGAGTAAAGATTCTAGCTATACTCCTAAACCCAAAGGGACCCCTAACCAAGTTAACCCCAATAGATGGCTAAATCTAAGAACCCCTTGACCCCTCCCATTATTGAGTGCATTGTCAAAAAGCTGGAGGAAGAGGATAAAGCCTCAAATGACTCTGCTTCCTCATGGTCTACTTGGTTAGAGTGGACCCTAGATAACCTTGTTAACAAATTTTGTACCCCTTCTTCCCCTTCTTTTGGTTACCTCCCCCCTCACCTACAAATTCACCAAGGGAATGGGGCTTCCCTGCCTTTGTAGATAAATTTAATGAGATTTGTGACAACTATAATAAGAAAGAAGCTATAATCTACTAGCTTTTAAGTTAAATTAATGTGATGAAAAATAAATAACATATTTGAAGCCCTCACCGAAGCGGATCTAGAGCTTCTAGCTGGCCAATGGAAGACAAAGATCGACGAGGTTTAGGTCATAGCCAATGATTTAGCTAGAAAGAATGATTCAAATATAATTTTTTAATATAATTTAATATATTATATATTATATTATACATAATTAAAAATAAAAAATATATTATTTCTTATGTTTTTTTATTATAGGTAAACCAGGTTTTGAAAGGACCAAAACCCTATACAAACAAATTTTGCCAAGATCTGAAACCCACTTTATAGAACGCTATTGAAAAGATCTGAAACCCTATATAGAAAGTACATCTGATTAATGTAACCAAACAATAACATATTTATCTATTTTTTAAGAGAAAAAAGAGAAACAAACATATTTATCTATCACCTTAGTCTCTACCGATAAATATATTGCTGTTTTACTTTTGTGTATGATACTATTCATTTATATTTCTGTTTGTTTTACATATTTCTAGTATTTATTCCTCATTAAAATAGATAACATGTACCAAGAATTAACATCTATATCCTTAGCTATATCAATTTTCTTAGTTCTTAAAAAAATTTACTTTCATGTTGCCCATTCAATTTTAATTTGATATGTTTCGTACAAATTAAAATGGTCTTTGTGAAAATTGCACAACTTAAAATTTTCCCTTTTGTGTTGGTTTCACATTGACTTGCTTATGTCTTATAGAATAACAAGCAAACAAGTAATGCAATTTCTACTAAACGTTGAGACCTAACATGATCCATGTTTATTCGTGCTTGTATTCACTCCGAATATTTATTTTAATGCTCTATTTTATTCTCATCTTTTCTTACATCTAAAATATTCAATAGCATGAACTTCCATTTTATTATTAAAATAGTATGCCATAGAAAAGAAAAAGGGGACCTTGATTACGTAGACTCACTCCAACAATTTTAACTCACCAATTCTAATGATGTTTTAAAAAATATTCAAACGAAATTGAATCATAATTACATTTATTCATTTATTTATTTCTTTTGTCCAGCGATCCCATCAATCTACTCCTAAAGCAAAATTTTCAACCAAAAGTAAATCCTAGTCCCATGAATCCATTTCTAAAACAGATTCTACACACCAGTAAAAATAGGTAGTGTTACGAAAAACCAATCCAATTTTGTTTGATTACGTGGATCAAGGAAGATAGAAATTAATGGGAGTCTTGAATTCAACAATAGATGGTACATTAAGGAAAGGAAACAACATTTTGTGGTGAAATTTGTATAAACTAGCGAGCCTCTGTGACGAACAATGGATACTCCGATATTTTATCCGGACCGCTCGAAGCCGTTGATGACGTGAAAGCCGACGGGCTTAACATGACATCTGGACGCAGGCGCTGGCTATAGACAGCGACGGGCAAACCAAGAGGAACATATGGCAATTCAGTTTCCCCTTTCAATATCTTTGTCACATCCATCATTTTTGGCCTTGATGTGGGATCTGGATGAGAGCACAGCAGCCCCACCAACAACATCCTCTCCATTTCATTCTCGTTAAACAGTCCACCCAGTTTCTCATCCGCAGCACATAAAATCTTTCCGCGTTCATATAAATCCCAAACCCATTCTACCAGTCTGCAGTTATGTTTATTTAGAGAGCGGTCAACGGGCGGCCTTCCGCAGGCAATTTCCGGAGTCACCGCCCCAAAGCTGAACACGTCCGTCTCGGGACTGGCTTTCCCTGTCATTACACACTCGGGTGCTAAATACCCAAATGTGCCTGCCACTACAGTTGTATGAGAAGCTGCATTATGACGCTCCACCAGTCTTGCCAAACCAAAATCCCCTAGCTTGGCATTAAAATTGGAATCCAACATTACGTTGCTTGCCTTGACATCTCGGTGCACAACAAGCTGGTCCCATTCTTCGTGGAGATAAACAAGAGCAGACGCTAAGTCATAGGCAATATTATACCTCCGTTCCCAATTCAGAGAACCCTTCTGCTCCCCAAAGATATAATTATCCAGACTCCCATTAGGCAGGTACTCGTATACTAGGAGTAACTCACCCTTTCGATGGCACCATCCTAAAAGCCGCACAAGATTACGGTGCCTCAGCCGACTGATTATAGTAACCTCAGAAACATACTCCTTTCTTCCTTGACTCGATCCTTGGGATATTTTCTTTACAGCCACCACTTCCTTCGTGCCAGACAGGACACCCCTGTAGACGCCACCGAAGCCTCCTTGCCCAAGTTTCTCATTATCGCTGAAATTTTCTGTCGCAGTGCTGAGCTCCGCATAAGAGAACTTGCGTGGGCCCTGAGAAAACCACTGGTCCAGCTCCACATCGCTCTCTTCACTTGCCTCACCACCGCCTTCGCTTTTTCTGAAATACCGCCGCCAGCCAATGAATACCAAACCGCAGATAGCCATAGCGCTGCAGAAGACCACTATCAATATAACCCAGAAATGGCTATTGCTTTCACTGTGAGCGTTGGTTGGAGGTGGACCAGCTGATAGTTCCCACGAATACTGACAAGAGAAATTCCAAGAGTTCACAGTGTGTGTCTCCGAGGAATTTCCTGTCGAAGCCGAGAGGCCAACCCTGATTGTCTCTGGAAGAAAGTCCCGCAAATCTATATCATAAATTCAGATTGGGGTTGGAGGTTTATGAATACTTATGCCATCGGGATTACACAAGAGAAACACTTGCAGCCTCTTTGCTCCGCCGTCATAGTCCACCCACGCGTCCCATTGCTTTCCATTCTTGAGTTTCTTATCACAAAGACTGGAGTTTTCAGCTACGTCTGTCAGCGAAACGTTTACCTTGGACAGAATACTGTTGACATCGATCCCCACATGATTGCCATCAGGATCAAAGTAATTCTTGAAAGTGTCAAACTCCACAGAAATCATCTGATAGGATAATCCAGTCAAAGTTGAGTCGTTAAATAAGCCGAGACCTCCACCCATAGCGTTCAAGGGCTGTTCCAAGTTGAAAGGCGCCAAGAAGAAAGCAAGTCCGTCTCCGAAAAGTTTTCGATTATCATTGCCCCTGCCAATAATGAATTGAAAATGATTAGAGAAGCTCGCCAAAGCTCGAGAGGATTTGTCCCAAAGTGGAACCGAGTGATTGTAAGCCGCCCAGCCTAAGCTACTGCCCAGGTTCCCTGTTGCTTGGTTCTTGGTCAGTTCTATGGCCTTGTCTCCTAGGAAATAGGCATCATTTTGGATTATAAAGTCCGTGCTGGGAGGGAATGAAAAGCTAAGATTTCCTGCATGTGACATGAAAATAAGAGAAGCGGCGACACAGGAGAAGAGAAAGATGGCAGAAGGAGAATAACAGAGCTTGGCCATTCTCTGGATTGCTGGGTGTTATTGCCTTAGTGTAAAGGCCTAGTTTGGGATGCCATCAATTGTATCTCATATATTGAGTCGGTCGGCCAGATCCGGCAGATTCCAGTGAGACATATGAACGTAAGGTATAAGAGGGTTCAACTACTCTCAATTTGTTTTCGCCAATGGGCAATTAAGTTTTCTAAAGATTGGATTCACTGGACGTCGCATTCCACAGTGATATGTGTAGTTTAGGTGGTGCCACATGGCCGTGATCTGCCTGGGAGGCCTGGAATGGTAAAAATGGATATGGATAATGACTATAGCTAGTAATAAATTGACCTATAAAGACTCCAAATATATAAAAGAAGAGGAAAAAACCGCGCGAAATCATTTCTTGCATATTGCAATGTGACTCATAAAATTTTAAAATAAGGAAAAGAGTTGTATTGACGGAATACAACTAAAAAAAAAACAAAAACAAATTGTATGAATTTTCTATGAATTAAAAATAATCATGTTAATTTAATTTAAATTAATATAGATATTTTAAAATATATTTATTTAAAAGTAATTAAGTGGTTGATTATTAAATTTATTACACAAAATTTATCTATTAATTTTCGTAACTTTTTTATTTAATATCTTAAACACATAATATTATCAATAGTATTTAAATTTTATGAAAAAAATATTTAATAAGTGTATGTATTGTTTTATATTATATGTCATATGTTAATTTATTAATTTCATAACTTTTTTGCTATATTATATGTAAAAGAAGAATTCTAAAAGGATCGAAACATTTTTTAAACAATGAGACCCAAAACTTAGCTAAAATTTCAAACAAAAAGACAACAAGAAATGGCTAAAATTTTAAACAAAAAGACAACAAGAAATAGACTTCCATTGAATATAGAACTCCACAACAAGAATTAATGACAAAAACCACACAAAATATCCATATCTGAAAACTCAAGGTTGACCTCTAATTAGATATCCATTTCCATGCATTTGATGATATATTCAAGATGAAATATTTCTCATATTAGAATTAAAAATGATTATATAGAGAATAAAACACTAAAAATATGTGAATGTAAAATCAATATAAAATATAATCATATGTGTTCACAATGTCTTAGCCTAAGTAGGGAAATGCAAGTCACATGATGGAAGAATACAAGCCTATGTAGATACCCACCTAGAAATCATTATCTTATTTTGGATGTATAATGTGTGGTAAAGGATTTAATTAAGTGTAATAAAAAAAATATTCATGAACACATAATACTGAGGAAGGAGGGGTTACATGCTTGTTTCTCATTAGTGATAAAAAAATATGAATAAATTAAGAGCTTAAATATTCAGCCATTGTGTTTGAGCCTTATCTATTAATTCTAGTTATAAAAAATCTATTTGATCTATCTTTTTTTAAAAACATAATGGTGGATGTACTTCTCCTTTTTACTGGAAATATATTGTTAGATGGCCTATAGAGAGAGACAACAAATGTTGGGTTGTTGTTACTCCTATTCTTGTTGATCAATATTGTACTCTAGCTTGAGGTTTTGATCCTTAAGGTGTTTACTCTATTTCTAATGGTTATCAATTAATATTAATTAATTAGATAAAAATCATTTACGTAGAGATAACCAACAAAATAAATTCTTTTATTCCAAATGAATTATTATTTTCCTTTTCATTATTTAGCTACATTATTGATTGGAATAAATTCTATTTTAAATATTTAACTAAATCTAAAAATGAACTTTTTTAGTTAATTCAGGCAATATTTTACTTTATTATCCTACACCAATTAAGAAAGAAATTTATAAATCCAGTTTTATTAAATAAATTAAACCACATAGATCTAAATTATTTTACCAATATCATAATTTCATTAAAATCGTGCATTCATATAGAACTATGTGTATGTGTGCAGTCTCCATCATAACATCCATTGTGAGAAAGCTAGGCAATCTCTGCCTGGGGCACATTCTCATCTTCAAACCTATCAATGACTTATGAACACAATTTGGCATTGGTATAAATGTAAAGCAATAATAAACATTGAATTTTACATACATTTTTAAAAAAAATGATTAATCGTTTCATAATCCCATTTCACAATATTTATAAAGTCAACACTTAACATTCTTATTATTTTTCTAATTATATTGAATCATTTCTAATTATTAATAATAATTAAGTATGATGAAATTCAGGTTGTGATAGGGTGAAGCCTGCATTTATGTTGAGAGTCAATGTAGGTTGGTTCTTGCATATATAATTATGATTGGTGTCTTTGCTAGGTCAGATGCCTACTTTGCATTGTAATTTTTGAATATTTTTGTGACTTTGGATATTGATAGTGGATCCAAGAAAGTTTGGTTTTTTCCTTGGATTTTCTGATATATCTGGTGTTCAATTATGTGGATATGTGTTTATGATCTTCTTGTGAATTACTACTATAATTATAATATGTGATTTGGTAATGTGTAAAATTGAAGCTAAATTTTGATAATATACCGATTCACCCCTCTCAGCATATTTGTGTTCTAATAATATTCACTCCTACACATTAATTTTGATCCTCAATTTTACTCTCCCCATCTTTTTTACATCTACAATTTATGAAAATAACTAAGGCTACTTACATGATTGATATAAATGAGAAATAATATTTTAGTATCTAACTAGTTGTTGTATGTTGACTATAAGAAAAAATTATCTCATTTGTATCTATAGAGTTGTATCCAAGTACCACTCTTGATTTTTATACACCTTCAAGGAGCATTTTTTGAGTTATAGCTCATATGGAAAAAAATAGGAATCAAACTTATGACTTTCTATATATTGTTGAAGTGCTCTACCAAATAAGCTATTTTCCCCTCTTTTTCTATTTCATCATCAATCTATGTGTGGCTTATTTCCAACGACCATCTTAAGTCACACTCAGGGTGCTTAGGGTTCCTCACATGGATTCAATATCAGACATTACAAAACAACTCATATGGACCAGCTAGCACTCAAACCTAGGATCTTCAATTTGCTATCAGATTGCTCCATTGACTAAGCTATTGGTCCCTCTTTGGCTAGCATTCACTTGTGACTTATTTTCAATAGAATTAACAAAGAATTTGTTACTAAATTATTTGTTTCATTGTCATTTAGGGTATCCCTTCCATGCTTGTTTGTTGTTATCAATCATTTTTCTAATTATTGAATAGTATCTTTAATAATTTTAACAAAGTTGGGATACTCTACATTATTAGCAAACTCTCAAACACACAACAAATTTTTTAATGAAAGACAAATAGAAACATATAACACAAATTTGTGGTGAGCAATATAAACAAATTTATAGATCATATCCACCTATATATTAGTTTTGTAATTGTGAATGTGTATAATCAGTCTCACCATTATATAGATAATAAATTTATACATTCCAATTATTATTCTAATTATCACTAAATTTATTACATCTAAACATATCATTTTCACCAATCTATCACCTTCTCTAAGTAAATACCTTTATTCTATTTATTATTATTTTTTTTTAAATTTAATTCAACACTTCACTCTTCTAGCTCATTTATCTAAACTAAATCGTATTTTCTTTTGTGAGCAACCCCACGAATGCATTCCTAAAGTAAATTTTACACGCAACTAAAGATAGGAGGGGTTACGAAAAACCATTTTAATTTTGTTTGATTGAGCGGGTCAAGGAGGATCGTATTTCATTTTGAAATCAGTGGGACTCTTGAATTCAATGATGGATACATTAACGAAAAGGAAGAACATTTTGAGGTCGAATTTGTATAAACTAGCGAGGATTTGAATCGAACAACCGATACGTCGACATTTTATCCGAGCTGCTTGAAGCCGTTTAAGACGTGAAAGCCAACGAGCTTGAAATGATAGGAGGACGAAGGCGCTGGCTGTACACAGCGACAGGAAAATCCAGAAGAACAAATGGCAAATCAGCTTCCCCTTTCAATATCTTTGTCACCTCTCTCATTTTAGGCCTTGATGTGGGGTCTGGGTGAGAGCACAGCAGCCCCACCAACAGCATCCTCTACATTTCCTTCTCGTTAAATTTTCCACCCAATTTCTCATCCGCAGCACATAAAATATTTCCGTGTCCATATAAATTCCAAACCCATTCTACCAGTCTGCAATTCTGTTCATGTAGAGAGCGGTCAACCGGCTGCCTTCCGCAGGCAATTTCCAGAGTCACCGCCCCAAAGCTGAACACGTCCGTCTCTGGACTGGCCTTCCCTGTCATTACACACTCGGGCGCTAAATACCCAAGTGTGCCTGCCACCAGAGTTGTATGACAAGCTGAATGATGACGCTCGACCAGTCTTGCCAAACCAAAATCTCCCAACTTGGCGTTGAAATTGGAATCCAACATTACCTTGCTTGCCTTTATGTCTCGGTGCACAACAAGTTGTTCCCATTCCTCGTGGAGATAAACTAGAGCAGAGGCTAAGTCACAAGCAATATCATACCTCCTGTCCCAATCCAAAGCACCCTTCTGCTCCCCAAAAATATAATTATCTAGACTTCCATTAGGCAGGTATTCATAGACCAGGAGTAACTCGCCCTTTCGATGGCACCATCCTAAGAGCTTCACAAGATTACGGTGTCTGAGCCTACTGATTATAGTAACCTTAGAAACGTACTCCTTTCTTCCTTGGTTTGACCATTGAGATATTTTCTTCACAGCTACCATTTCCTTTGTGCCAGGCAGGATGCCCCTGTAAACGCCACCGAAGCCTCCTTGCCCAAGCTTTCCACTATCGCTATACTGAGCTCCGAAGAGGAGATTTTTACTGGGCCCTGAAAAAAACATTGGTCCAGCTCCACAACGCTGTCTTCACTTGCCTCACCACCGCATTCGCTTTTTCTGAAATACTGTCGCCAGCCAATGAATATGAAACCGCAGATGGCCAGGGCGCTGCAGAAGACAACTATCAATTTAACCCGGAAATGGCTATTGTTTATCTTGCCATTTCCAAAAGAAGAGTTATTTTCATTGGGAGGGTTGATTGGAAATTGAACAGCTGATGATTCCCACGAATAATTACAAGAGAAATCCCAGGCGCACACAGTGTGTGTCTCTGAGGACAACCCTGTTGAGGCCGAGAGGCCAACCTTGATGTTCTCTGGAAGAAAATCCCGTAGATCTATATCATAAATTAAAATTGGGGTACGACGTTTAGAAATACTTATGCCGTTATGGTTACAGAAGAGACACACTTGCAGCCTCTTTGCCCCGCCGTCATAATCCACCCACGCTTCCCAATGCTTTCCACTCTTGAGCTTTTTATCACAAAGACCGGACTTTCCTACGCTGGTCAGCGAAACGTTCACCTTGGAAAAAAAACTATTGACGTCAACACCCACATGGTTGTCGTCGGGATCCAAAGCACTGTTGTTGTAAGTGTCAAACTCTGATAGAATGATCCATTATAGGTTGTGTAGTTAAACAAGCCGAGACCTCCGGATAAGCGTTCTTTGGTTGCTCCAACTCGAAATTCGCCAAGAAGAACGCAAGACCTTCTCCAAAACCGCTTTGAATATTATTGCCCTTCCCGATAAGCAATTGAAAATGGCTAGAGAAGTTTGCCAGAGCTCAAGAGGAGTATGAGATTGTCCCAAAGCGGAATCGATTTATTGTAAGCTGCCCAGCCTGAGCTATTGGCCAGGCTCCCTGTTGCTTGGTTCTTGGTCAGAAGTATGAGATTGTCTCCTTGAAAATAAGCATCATTTTGAGTTTTAAAATCGTTGCTGGGAGGGAATGCAAAGCTAAGATTTCCTGCGTGTGACATTAAAATGAGAGAAGCGGCAACACAGGAGAAGAGCAGGGAAGAAGCAGCATGACAGACCTCGGCCATTCTCAGAATTTCCGGGTGTAATTTAGCATTCAGAATTGGTAATTTTTGGATGCCATGAATTGTATCTTATATATTGAGTCGGTCGGCCATATCCGGCAGATTCCATAGAGATGTAGGAACAAAAGATATAAGACTCTTGAATTACTCTAAATTCGCTATCACTGGTGAGCAATTAGGTTTTCTAATGATTGGACTCACTGAAAGTCGCATTGTTTTCTTTATATGGTGCCACATGGCCGTAATCTCCTTGGAGGCGTGGGATATTATATTTCTCTCTAGAAATTTATGAATATTTATTATTGAAGTAAGTATACAACTTTCGAGAAAGGACCTTGATTTGCATAAATGGATAGGGATAATGACTAGAGTCAGTACTACGTTGACGTTCACGACACCAAGTATATAAAACAAGAGAAAAAGGCCGAGCTCAATGATTTCTTACATATTGCAATGTGACTCCTCAAAGAAAAAAAAAAAAATGTTATTGATGTAAGAAAAGGTAAGGAAAAAGATTATTTTATAATTCACAATACTAAAAGTTTTTATATGAGTTTATAGATGGCTTATAGTAATATGGGAATATCTTGTACTCTTTGTGGGAAGCACCTAACTATGCTACAAATGAGGTGTACATATCTTACCCACTCTAATATTTGTAATAATAAATTTTATTAATTTTTCATAACATACATATGATTGATTGTAAAGTAAAATTTAATCAATTTAATTTATTTTTTTCAAATTTTAAGATTTTTTATATGTCAAATATATTTATTTAAAAGTATTCAAGGTGTTGACATAAGTTAGATAAGCATTTTATGTTGAATTTATCTATAGTTTTAATTAAAAAAATTAATAATAATGAGATCCAAGAATATAGTTAAAATCTCAAATGAAACATAAACAAGAAATATATTTTCATAGAAGATGGACTTCCACAATAAGAACCAAATGCAAAAATGCTATAGAATAGTGGATCTAGAATACATAGACAAGAAAATTAGCTACACATAAGATGTTTTTTTTAAGCCATTAAGTGCACCTCATTTCAGCCAAAGGAAGCTTAAATGTTTTGTTAGGATCTAATTTTCTGAATTAATGACTTCTTTATCCTTCTATAAAAGTTTGGGGTAAGTTTTATTTTCTAGAACCTTATCCTTCCTCTAAGATATTCCTCTTCAACATATTGTTATGCATAATGGATATGATAGAAATAGAGGTCTTGATAATTGTCTTAGTAAGTTGAATAACATTCTTAAGGAAGACATCAAGTCATCTCGGTTCTTCTATAATTTCTCTATTCAGTATTTGAGGTGGATGATATGAACAAGCATTAACGTAAAACTCCTTATTCTCTCTCATTCCTTCTATGAATATCTAACTATGGTTTCAAGTTCAATCTCCTCAACTTCAATTTGTTTGTGGAGAGAATATTTATAATTTAATCTTTTATTCCATCTATAAAAAAATTTAATATATGATGTTGTAGATATAAGCTCCCTCCCAAGACCCTGATTTTAGAATCAATTCCTTCACAATTGAAACAAGAATATGATTCTAAATGTAATTCACTCCCCTATCCTAAATAAATTCATCCTAAAGTATGCCTCCTCTAATGGGGTCTTACATTTATTATTAGAAATGGAATAATTAACCCACTTGGTTGGTGATGAACAAATTCAAGAATCTTGATACTAAAATGAGAAAAAATGTTTCATATACTATCAGCTCCCATAGAAAATATTGAATTAAATGGATTGGAGGTTGGGATCATGTCTCTAAAAATCTTTTGAGAAAGAAACATATAGATACAAGTAGTACTTGCTAGTCTAATTCTTAACAACCTCTACCTTAGATATCTGCATATTATAATTTAATTTGAATTTGAATATATAAATCCTTAGTGAGGGGTGAATCTATATTTACTTAGCAAGCCATCAATAATTGACTATTTAACAAATACTAGGAGATAAAAAAGAAAGTTGAAAAAAATACTGTGTCTTAGATTGTTTAATAGAAGAAAATGATAGAATGAAGGACACTTATATTAATCTTGAAGAGTGAAATAAATTCTCACTTCATACCATGGAGTAGGGAGAGCCTCCTAAAGGTAATTAAAATAATATTAATTGAGTCTCTCAATACCATTGAGAAAGGAAACAATGTACTCTTTACTTTTATTTTTCATTCCTTTATTAGTTTTCATTCCATTCATGAAGAGTCTCATGGCCACTAGTTTACTTTCGTAAAACACGTAGTAATTCATCCATATTGCTAATAATATCTCTCTTTTCCAACACCTAGAAAATTAATTTGATATACAAGATCATAATCATTAGTATATATTCAAGAAATAAGTTAACCCTTATCCATTTAAAATATGTCAAGTAGTGTCTTTCTTCTTTGGTTCCTTTTTGGAAGATGGTTTGATTCCAAATTTTGTTTTCCATTGTGTTCCATCAAACTATAATTCCAATATCTTAATAATTAATTAATATAGATGTAAAATAAAACCCATAACAAGAATGGAATGAAGAGTTATTTATACTTTTCTTGAGAACATCCCTTCTTAGTATACTAATCAAAGAAAAGGATTATGGCTTGAAAAAAAAACTTAGCCATCATGTCTTAAGAAAGAATAAAGATTTTAAGAGTAAAAAATTAGTTTTAACTAATGTAACATTTCCAAATATAATTATTATATATCCCCATAATTATTTTATCATCCTAATATGAAAACCAAGACACAAAAGCCAAAATGAAATACAAATATACTTCACTCCCAACCTTTTATTTTGTTGTGGTTAGTTTATTAACTGTGCAAGGGATGATTACATGTTTTACATTATGTGAATTTATTCTCAATTGATTTTGAATGGAAAACTATGCTATTTTCTACTACTTATAAACTAATCGAGCATTCATTGTAATTTTGACTAGTTCAAAAATTTGTGGAAAGTGGCATGTATAGAAATATTGAATTCATATTTATCTTCAAAAAATGAATTAACTCTTCCTTAAGACTCTTTGGCTTATTACAAGTAAAATATATATCTTGTAGATAAGATCTTCAAGATCTAAAACTTACGAGGGAGGAAGGTTTTTTGGTGGAGCTTTGCAACCAAGGGTACACATGAACGGTACTTAGCTACAGGTCGGCTCTCTGCCCGGGGGCTCCCAAACCTAGTGGGAGGCCCCTACATTTACTCTACTCATGGCTCCATTAATGGAGAAAGAAACAGACGGTGAAGGGATTAATACCCACAAGGCATCCACTAATGGCAGAAAAACCTTCAGTCAAGCTATTCAAGGGCTCCGCTCGACCTTTCCAGATGAGGTGAAGTTCAAACCAGAGGCGACCCAAGATGTAGCAACAACCCAAAATCGCAAAGAAGGTGAGGTTGCCTCGGCCCCAAGAGTCATCATTAAACATAGTTCCTCAATGACTGAATGTATTTCTAAAGAAATTGCTAGATTTAGGGATTATGTGATTTTTCTAGTAGCCCTAGATGTAGATAAAATACCATCTAGACAATATCTTAATAAATGGTTTCAAGATACTTGGTGTATTAAATTTGGAATTCAGTTTTCGTTATGTAGAATGTTACAAAAAGGCTTATTTCTTATTTTCTTTCATGATAAAGAAATGCAGAGGAAGGTTGTAGATAAACAATTTTGGAGTGTAGGTAACGCCTATTTTAGGGCTATTCCTTGGACCCCTCTTGCATGTAATGAGGAAATAATGGCACTCTCCAACCCTAAATGGGTAGTTATTAAAAATGTCCCCCCATTTTTGTGGAATTGTATTTCTAAAATCACTGAACCACTTGGAAAAGTCATTAAAATTGACTCCTCGGCTACTCTACTACCTCATATGGATGTGAGGGTACTCATTGCCTTCAACCCTGGAGTAACTTTTCTCTCTGGAATTGACATTTATATTGAAAACTAGCTATTCTCATGCCCCCTAGAATATTTAGGACGGATTAATACATGCCATAGATGTAGAAGAAGTGGGCACTACCTTAAAAATTTCCCACTAATGGTGAATAAAAATGGTACCTCCTTCAAGAAGACCTCCAGTAGAAATCACCTTCACTCGGACTCAAAGGAGGAAAAAAAAATGAGCCTAATTCCTCTGCATCCCCTCCTCTCGACCCATCTTCCCTACCCAAGGTTGTTGAATTAGTACCCGCATTTGATCCTACTCCCCCTATTTCCCAACCACAAACCCACCCCTGCCCCTCCAGCAATCCTCCCTCAATTGCCAAGAATCTATACTCAAGTACCAGTTAGTATTAAAAGAAGCTTCTGTAGCTCCTAGTGAACCTGAATCAGTGGAACTAGATAATAGAAATTTCTCAAATAATATGGGTGGACCCAGGAAACAAAATGCTCAGCAAATTGTCCTTGACAAATTGAAAATGGTTGCAGAACATAGGAAACAACTGGAACTTACATTAATTAACCAAAAGAAGGAGATTGATTCATGTACCATACCCTTCCTTCAAGAATTGATCGGAGGGGAAGATGGTGGTACTCATATTACCACTAGTGCCATAGTGATGGTCAACCACTCCCCTCATGAACCTAAAGATAATATAAATGACCCCTCTGGAGATACGAACACTCCTCATATTGAAAAAACTCCATTGGAGTCAAAGGATGGAGGGGATACATGACCCCCTGAAATGACCTCCAGTAGCACTGATGGGGAGATGGGGCCTACCACTTCTCCTTCTGACCAACCCCTAGAGAAAGGGCATGGTAATGAACCTGGATTGCAATCGGAAGAAACTATGACTAGAAATAGTTAAAGGGAGACTTCATTTTCCTCTGACCCTAGAACCTTTGAGGTTGGAGCCAAGGATGGGGGAGAAGAGCCAACTGGTAATAAAACAAAGAAGAAAAGGAGGAAAAGATCTCCTAAGGTAAGTAAAGACAATACAACTAGGAAGGAGTCCTCGGGACCTGAACAACTCTCTAAACTCAGGAAGAAGAGAGGTAGACCACTATCAACTATGGCCTTTGATGGCAACCATTTTTCTAAACCTGAGGAATGGCCCAAATGCTTTGAAGGGTTTAAATCCCTAGCGGACAATCCTGAAGCAACCTCTTAGTGATGAAAACCATCTCATGGAACATTAGGGGATTAGAGGCCCTTGATAGGAAATATGTGGTCAAAAGATTTCTAAATATGCACAAGGAAATTGACTGCCTTATGCTCCAAGAACTAAAATCAGTAGGATTCTCCCTAGAAATTGGGTTAAAATCCATCTGGAGGGATGTCACCCCCTTCTTATCACCAATCACCCTAAAGGAAAGGGTGGAGCTACAATATTGTTAAATCCTAAATGGACGAATAAAGTTATCAAATGAGGACAATCCTCTTGTGATAGAGCAGTATGGGTAATCATGTAGAATGAAGGTACTACATTTGATCTATGCTCAATCTATGCATCTAATGACTATCGAGAAATGGGGGAGATATGGGAATGGATTGCTAAATTAGATGACATTCCCTGGATCTTGGGAGGAGACTTTAACATGGTAATCAATGTTAAAGATAAACAAGGAGGGAACAAGGTGGAATGGAGAGGTGCAGAGAGAATTCACTGGGAGAGGATGGTTACCAAAATGAGATTGACAGAGCCAATAGTAGGTAAAAAAGAGGAGCACAAGTCAAAATTAGAATGAATGCTTGATTAATTTATAAGTAGTAGAAAATAGCATAGTTTTCCATTCAAAATCAATTGAGAAAAAATTCACATAATGTAAAACATGTAATCATCCCTTGCAAATTTAATAAACTAACCACAATAAAATAAAAGGTTGGGAGTGAAGTATATTTGTATTTCATTTTGGTTTTTGTGTCTTGGTTTTCATGTTAGGATGATAAAATAATTATGGGGATCTATAATAATTATTTTCATAATTATTTTATCATCCTAACATGAAAACCAAGACACAAAAGCCAAAATGAAATGCAAATATACTTCACTCCCAACCTTTTATTTTATTGTGGTTAGTTTATTAAGTTTGCAAGGGATGATTACATGTTTTACATTATGTGAATTTATTCTCAATTGATTTTGAATGAAAAACAATGCTATTTTCTACTACTTATAAATTAATTGAGCATTCATTGTAATTTTGACTAGTTCAAAAATTTGTGGAAAGTGGCAAGTATAGAAATATTGAATTCATATTTATCTTGAAAAAATGAATTAACTCTTCCTTAAGACTCTTTGGCTTATTACAAGTAGTATATATATCTTGTAGATAAGATCTTCAAGATCTAAAACTTATGAGGGAGGAAGGTTTTTTGGCGGAGCTCTGCAACCAAGGGTACACAAGATGTAGCAACAACCCAAAATCGCAAAGAAGGTGAGGTTGCCTCGGCCCCAAGAGTCATCATTAAACATAGTTCCTCAATGACTTAATGTATTTCTAAAGAAATTGCTAGACTTAGGGATTCTACGATTTTTCTAGTAGCCCTAGATGTAGATAAAATACCATCTAGACAATATCTTAATAAATGGTTTCAAGATACTTGGTGTATTAAATTTGGAATTCAGTTTTCATTCTGTAGAATGTTACAAAAAGTCTTATTTCTTATTTTCTTTCATGATAAAGAAATGCAGAGGAAGGTTGTAGATAAACAATTTTGGAGTGTAGGTAACGCCTATTTTAGGGCCGTTCCTTGGACCCCTCTTGCATGTAATGAGGAAATAGTGGCACTCTCCAACCCTAAATGGGTAGTTATTAAAAATGTCCCCCCATTTTTGTGGAACTGTATTTCTAAAATCACGGAACCACTTGGAAAAGTCAGTAAAATTGACTCCTCAGCTACTCTACTACCTCATATGGATGTGAGGGTACTCATTGCCTTCAACCCTGGAGTAACTTTTCTCTCTGGAATTGACATTTATATTGAAAACCAACTATTCTCATGCCCCCTAGAATATTTAGGAGGGATTAATACATGCCATAGATGTAGAAGAAGTGGCCACTACCTTAAAATTTTTGCACTAATGGTGAATAAAAATCGTACCTCCTTCAAGAAGACCTCTAGTAGAAACCACCTTCACTCAGACTCAACGGAGGAAAAAAAAATGAGCCTAATTCCTCTGCATCCCCTCCTCTTGACCCATCTTCCCTACTCAAGGTTGTTGAATCAGTACCCGCATCTAATCCTACTCCCATTATTTCCCAACCACAAACCCACCCCTACCCCTCCAGCAATCCTCCCTCAATTGCCAAGAATCTATACTCAAGTACCAGTCAGTATTAAAAGAAGCTTTTGTAACTCCTAGTGAACCTGAATCAGTGGAACTAGATAATAGAAATTTCTCAAATAATATGGGTGGACCCAGGAAGCAAAATGCTCAACAAATTATCCTTGACAAATTGAAAATGGCTGCAGAACATAGGAAACAACTGGAACTTACATTAATTAACCAAAAGAAGGAGATTGATTCATGTACCATACCCTTCCTTCAAGAATTGATCAGAGGGGAAGATGGTGGTACTCATATTACAACTAGTGCCACAGTGATGGTCAACCACTCCCCTCATGAACCTAAAGATAATATAAATGACCCCTCTGGAGATATGAACACTCCTCATATTGCAAAAACTTCATTGGAGTCAAAGGATGGAGGGGATACATGACCCCCTTAAATGACCTCCAATAGCACTGATGGGGAGATGGGGCCTACCACTTCTCCTTCTGACCAACCCCTAGAGAAAGGGCATGGTAATGAATCTAGGTTGCAAGCGGAAGAAACTATGACTAGAAATAATGAAAGGGAGACTTCATTTTCCCCTGACCCTAGAACCTTTGAGGTTGGAGCCAAGGATGGGGGAGAAGAGCTAGCTGGTAATAAAACAAAGAAGAAAAGGAGGAAAAGATCTCCTAAGGTAAATAAAGACAATACAACTAGGAAGGAGTCCTTGGGATTTGAACAACTCTCTAAACTCCGGAAGAAGAGAGGTAGACCACTATCAATTATGGCCTTTGATGGCAACCATTTTTCTAAACCTGAGGAATCGCCCAAATGCTTTGAAGGGTTTAAATCCCTAGGGGACAATCCTAAAGCAACCTCTTAATGATGAAAACCTTCTCATGGAACATTAGGAGATTAAAGGCCCTTGATAGGAAATATGTGGTCAAAAGATTTCTAAATATGCACAAGGAAATTGACTGCCTTATGCTCCAAGAACTAAAATTAGTAGGATTCTCTCTAGAAATTGGGTTAAAATCCATCTAGAGGGATGTCACCCCCTTCTTATCACCAATCACCCTAAAGGAAAGGGTGGAGCTACAATATTGTTAAATCCTAAATGGATGAATAAAGTTATCAAATGAGGACAATCCCCTTGTGATAGGGCAGCATGGGTAATCATACAAAATGAAGGTACTACATTTAGTCTCTGCTCAATCTATGCGTCTAATGACTATTGAGAAATGCGGGAGATATGGGAATGGATTGCTAAATTAGATGACATCCCCTGGCTCTTTGGAGGAGACTTTAACATGGTAATCAATACTCAAGATAAACAAGGAGGGAACAAGGTGGAATGGAGAGGTACAAAGAGAATTCACTAGGAGAGGATGGTTAACAAAATGAGATTGACAGAGCCAATAGTGGGTAAAAAAGAGGAGCACAAGTCAATTTGGTACACCTTGTGCAACCACCAACAATACAATAAGAGGGTCTATTTCAGACTAGATAGGTTCTACTTCAACAAGGATTTTTTTGAAATTATTAAAAATGAGGAGGGTCTTCAGTATGCTTTCATACTGTATACACTATGTGATCATCACCCCATTATGATTAGCTTAAAGGTAACTAATTCCAAATTGGCCCTACCAAACCCTAGTTCAAATTTTATAATGAACACTAGCCTGCTAAAAGATGGTGATCTAAAATGTGCACTATGCCTGGTCAGAATGTTTAAAAAATATGGAAACTACCAATTGACAAACATTGATACATGGAATCAAAATATGACAACCTAGACCTCACTTTGTCAGGTGGTAGGAAAAAAGAAAGCTAAAGATGCCAGAGCATCTGAGGTGCAATTGCATAGTGCCTTACAATTGGCAGAATCCAAACTTCAAGAGGATCCAGAAAATGTAACACTCACCAGTCAACTAATCAAGGCCAAAAATGACCTTAGAAGGCTCCGAAACCAGAGAATCAGAGGATGGAGAACAAGTGCTAAACTAAACTGGCTAGATACTGGGGATCGAGGATCTAAGTTTTTCTTCTAGATGCTCAAAATGAAACAAGCAAGAGAGAAAATAGACACCATATGGGAAGAGAATAAGGACCTCTCTGAGCCCAATGAGATTCTAGAGTTCTTTTCTCAGTTTTACAATAACTTTTCTCTACAGAACCAACTAAGGAAGAGAAGGAAAATGCAAGGAAAATAGTTATGTCTTTCCCCAAACTCCTTGAGGAAGAAGATGGCAGGATTCTTGAAAGAACTATCTCTAAAGAAGAAATCAAAGAAGCTATAGTGGCCCTCAATAATAAAAAATCTCCTAGCCTTGATGGATTCCCAGTAGAATTTTACAAAGAAAATATTGAATGGATTGTGGATGATCTTCTTGCTCTATACTCTGAGGCTATTCACAATGGGTCCCTAGGAGAAAACATAAACCAAGGCCTTATTAAGATCATTCCTAAAGAGGGTGATAGAACCTTGGTTAAAAATTGGAGACCCATTACACTATTAAATTTGTCATACAAGATCTAAGCAAAATTGACAACAAGCAGATTAGAAAAAATCTACCAAAGATTATCAGCTCTACACAAATCGGATTTGTCAAAGGATGGTATATACTAGAGAAATTAATCACATGCTAGGAATCACTTCATTGGGCAAAAGAGTTAGGGCAGAATGGGGCTATGTTACTCATAGACTTTGAGAAAGCTTATGACATAATATAATGGGAATATATTATACAGATGCTCCAATCGCTAGGATTCCCCCTGGGTTTTGTAAACTGATAAAAACCCTATTATGTGAGGCTAATGCCGTTGTAGAAGTAAATGGAATGAGATCCCCCAAATTTGCACTAACCAAATCTATCAGGCAAGGATTCCCCCTAGCCCCAACCCTTTTTGTCCTAGCTGTTGCTGCAATGTTCTACCTACTTAAGGACTCCTTTGTCACTCCTCCTTTCAGGGGCATTTCACTACGTAACAAAAAGGAAATCTATAATGTCCAATTTGCTGATGATACTACAATATTAATTAAACTTGATGAAGAAAACCTTGTTGCTCTACTAAAAAATATAGAGCTATTTTGCCTAGCCTCTAGAAGCAAGATAGCTATTCACAAATCCAACCTACTTGGCTAGGATGATAGCCCCTCGAACTGGCTCTCAAAATTCTCTCTCAACTGCCTGGACCCTTCTCATATTGTTAAATATCTAGGCATCCCATTCTCTATCCTCCCAAATCTAAAAGAAATGTAGGATTGGGTAAGTAATAAGATAGAAAATAAGCTCTCTAAATGGAATAGGAACTATCTATCTCTAGCTGGAAGATTTCAGGTCTGTCAAAAGATCTTGGCATCATGTAACATATACTTCTCTTCTACCTGGCTCTTCAAAAACTATCAATTGAATAATATCCAAAAATAGATAAGGTATTTCCTTTGGTCTGATGGAAAAGGTACTAGGAAGCAACATGCAGTGAAATGGGAGTGGTGTACTATGCAGAAACTCTATGGTGGGATGGGTCTAAAAGATCTCAAATTACAGGATATTTCCCTCACATCCAAATGGATCCTCAAAGTCATGGATGGAGATGAGCCATAGAAAATCCTAATAAGGAACAATATTTCATCCTCAATTCCTAAGAAAGCCAAGAAATCGAAGGATCTCCCCATGATAAACCTTCTTCTTGGATAGATAGAGGTAGCCCCAGATGGGTTAGAGGTCTTTAAGTCCCTATGGAAAGCTTGGGAGCAAGTGAAACACTTGGTGCAAATCAATGTAAATGGAAATGGATAGGGGCAGATTACTAGTGATAGATCTATATGGTGGAATTTAATTCATAATGGGAAACCATTGGCAACTCTGAACTAAAGTGGTACAATATGGGAATTAAGTATTTTGACCATATTCTGGAGAATGGCCAATTGAGTACATGGGATGACTTGAAGATTACCTTCTCTATCCCGTTGTCCTAGAGAAAAACATATAGCATCCTGAAATCAGCCTTAGCCACTTCTCTTCCCCCACCCCACCCTTCTCTCCCCCACTCTTCCATCTCTGTACTCTACTGGGTTGATGGCACACCTCTTCCCTCCCTTAAAGCCAAATGCATATATGCATCTCTCACTGAGGCAGATGCCATTTTTCTTCACTTGAACAGATGCTGGGAACTAAAATGGGAACCAAAGGAGTGGAAGGATAGGTTTGGTAAATTCTTGGGGTCTCAAAATGAACCTAAAAAACAATTCTTTGGTTGGAGACTACTGTTAAATAAACTCCCCATTAAAGACAAGGAGGGTAACTTCCTAAATTGCAAAATTTGTAGAGTACCAGAATCTGTAAAACACATGTTTTTTGAATGTCACTTTGCAAAGGAAATATGAAACTTGTTCGTTCTTAATATGGAGACTAATGGTATTGAAATCATAAATGTTGTTTTAGGCTACATTAAGGGCTGTAGGAAAACTAAAAATATCTTCTGGTCCTGTTTATCTTTAGAAATTCTTTGGCCCATTTGGAAATACCACAATGATGATGTCTTTAATGACAGCACCAGGCACCTCACTGAGTCTCTTAGGAGACTCATTTTTTATACTGTTTCAATACAGGTCACTATGTTTATAAAGTTAGACTTAGAAAATTTTGATAGATGGATAAAGGAAGGTACCACCACCATTTACATCAGGGAGCTATCCCACAGCTTCACATGGGAGAGAGATGAACCAGGAAAGGCAACATTTGAGCAAGCACTCATGGCCTTCATGAGACAGATGGACCGTAGACACCTACACATGGAGATTTCCCGGGAGGAAGCTGACTTACTTCATGAGAACACCTCATATCCCCACAAGCAGAATATACTTGATGGAAGCAGGGAAGTATGGTAGGATGGAAACATGGGCTGGGTGGCCTGGATCCCACCAGTTAGAGACAACCTCGACCTAGATTTTGAAATCTCCTTTCAATAGTCCTTTAGAACTCTATTTTTTGGTCCTTTTGCTCATATAATTATGATGCAATTAGTGTAAACATCTTCCCATAAGTGGAGGTGCTCGTGAAACTCTATATTTTTTGTGTATTCATCCTTCTACGATGCCTTGATGTGCTCATGAAACTCAGACATTCCTGATGACATGTAATGGCTATTTGATATCTAATCAAAAAAAGATCTAAAACTTACTAATAATTCTATCCATTGTAAAGGTTCTTCTCAAACTTCATAACATAGAAATCAGAAATCTAATATAAGGAGGAAACGATATAAGATATATCACTTTTTTATAGCAATGAGCAACAAAAAAGTTATCAACATGAAAATGATCCAGAAAAAATTAAAGTGACACATCCTAGTGCATGAATTCAAATATCTACTGAAAAAAAAAACTTAAAGATCTATGTGATTACACAAAAATTTATTCATAATCAAGAAGTAAAATATTTATATAATCTATAAGAAACTTCCTAACTATAATAAAGTAAGTGAAAAGAAATTGAAAGTATTTTTCTACCTCGATTTATGCTCCCTAGTACTAATGATCGATAAATTAAACCTATCCAAGTTGGGTTCACAAAATATACACAATCTCCAAGGCAATCTAGTTGACTCCAAATAAATTAAAGATATTTATCTAAAGACTAATAAATTGCATTCTTAGTTACCCATGGCATAAAAAAATTGAACATATTTACCTTAATGTTCCCATAAAAACAAGGACAAAAAATAAGGACCTAATCTTCATAAAAAATAAATATTTATACACAAGTCTAGCAAATCATTTCCCAACATTCCCACTAGTGAATTTTTCATGTGAATCTACGTGCTCAACATGTATGTGGATAAATTGTCATCAACCTTGACGAAGGCATAATAAATGGTTCACATTTTTTTTATGAATAGACCTTCTCTATTAGATAATAATATTAAAGTACATATTCACAAAAAAAGGTTGGGGGATACAAGATCACACCACGAGAGTCACACAGCAAAAATCCAGAGCCAAAAAACAAATCTTTTCATCAAAAAACTTCCTTAAGTAGCCAAAGTAGTGACAGTCAAGAGGGGAGGATCTTGATCATCTTTCTTGCCCCATACATCAGCGGGGTCAAGAGTTGGGTCTAGCATGGACCAACCATCTTATGTGTCTTTTTCTTCTTCTCCTTACTTTCACCAGGGAAGTAAAATAGTTAGAGCCAGGTGAGGAAATTTGGAGGTGGTGGCAGTATGCCACCCAAAAACATCACCGACAATAGGAGCCAAAGTACTAGGAGCAGCAGAAGTCCACCCCGAGGCAGAGACATGACATGGAGGAGAAGTCGAGAGACGTCTCCATGCATTGTCTCTCCCACTAGAGGAGCGGCAAGGAGCCTAGGACTGCAGGGTGTGAGAGCGTTGAGCAGAGGAGCTTTGGCCATGGCAGCGGCCATGGGGTGGAGTGCGGTCGATAGAAACAAAATGTGGTGTCACTGGAAACCACAAAAGGGGCATTGCCCAATGCTAAAGGAACTCCTATAAGTGGCCCACCTCAAGAGACACTTTATTTTCTTGTACCTAAATCTGCATTAATACATTATTACAAATGCAAGCTTTAGCATAAAGCGAGACATTAATATCCAAAGAGCTATGAGTAAAAAGAACCACATTTCTATCTTTGCAAAGAGTAAATAGGATCTCCATTCTGAAAGCATGCCATATCTGGGAAAACTTGAAGGGGATTATAGGTGAATCTCCCAGAAGAGCCATATGCCAAGAAAAGGGCCCAGGCCAAAAAGGCCGAAAGAAATCATGGATCCAACTCCAATACTTTTGATATCTTCTACAAAACCAAAAAATATGTATAAAATTTTCTGGGTGACCGCAAAAAGGACACCGGGGATCAGGAACTCCTAAATGTTTAAGTCTAGAACCCAAAGGCAACCCTTGAAAAAGAACACACCAAGAAAAGTGTGTAATTTTGGGTTCAATGGTGGTGGACCAAACAATAAGAAACCTGAGTCTCCAAGATTTCTAAGAAGACTGCAAACACCACCACTGGTTAAGAATATATAATAGATGTGAGGGTTTGGGTTTGTAGCTTGTGAAAGGAGTCCAAGGATACCACTTCTAATCCTTCCACCATGGCTTGATAGATTGAATGCCAAGCTTATGTAACAGATGTGAGAATAAGGCCGAACTAGAAGGTCATAAGTCTGTCAATCTAATTGAGACAGACGAAACTAGACCTAGAGGTCAACCCATGACTGAAGACTCATACAAATTCTATAAAATAGGTCCTTAGGTGTTCAAATGCTGCATTTGCCAAAATGCAAAGCACTAACACCCTAAATTTTGGCCAGCGATAACCCTTGTATCTGAAAAAGAGGTGACCACTAGAGGTTGTGTTGATTCATGGAAATCCCATCATGAAAACCATCACCTACCCACCATATCCAAGGCTTAATAACTTCCCAAGTTTGCCATGTTCTTTTAACAACAAAAGTACCTTGGATCTGAATTGGGTCTTTCATAATGAGAAGGGTTTGAAAACCACTCCCCTTCCAAGCCAACCTATTGGTAGGAAACCCTGAAGAAATGCAATGCCAAAGAAGAATTTTCAAAGCTTCACCACTAGATAAGGCTTTGATGATCCATTTAGCACATAAAGCAAGCCCTTTTTTTTGGGTAGAAATAAGGCTAATCCCTCCTGACTCCTTGGGAAGGCAACAATACTCCCAAGCGATTCTCTAAAAACCTTGATGGTCAGAACCAGAGGCCCAAAGAAAAGCCTACAAAAGTTTTTCCAACTTCATGTAAGAGGCTTTGGAAGGATCCAAACATGAAGAGTAATAGACATGAGTGGCATCCAAAACCTTCTAACAAATTTCAAATTTACCAGCTAGAGAGAGAGGCTTGGTTATCTAATAGGCTAAATTTTTCTCAATCCTCGCTAAAACAACATTCTAATGATCCACAGGTGAAGCTTGAAAGGAAAAATGAATGCCCAAAAAGCCATTTCCAGCCATATTGAAGAATCCAAGGTGGGGTGAGAAGAAAAGACTACCTATAACATTACATCTTGTGCTATTGAATGGCCAAGCTAGAGGCCAAGAAAAAATTGTCCAGACATTGAAGAGAAGCCTGAACATTATCTTCTTCCTCAATGAGAGTGAGAAAGGATTCATCCGCAAAATGGCCATTGACAAGTTGAGAAGGTGATTCAGGCAAGGAGATTCCACAGACATGCCCAATAGAGATGGCATTAGCAAGTAAGTACCCAAAACCCTACGACGTAAGAACATATAAAGCATGAGCCAGAGGACAACCCTGGCAAATGGATCTGAAAAGACCAAAAGACTCAGATTGATGGCCATTGATGGTGACATAGGTTGAAGCATCTCCAAATAACATCTGGACAGACTGGATGAATCTGGGGCCGAAGCCAAGAGCTTTAAGCATAGCCAAAATAAATGGCCACTCAATGCGATCATATGCTTTAGCAAAGTCAATATTTTTAATAGTAGCAAATAGATAAACCTGTTTATATGTTGGCAATAAGTATTTAAAATACTCAATAATTTATTTTTAGTTCAAGAACCTATTTAATCTTTAAACTCATCATCTTGGTTAAGTTGTGTTATCCTTTTACATAAGGGAGACGCGATAAAGTCATATCTATGGTCTATGAACCATTAATATGTAAAAAAGGATATAGATTCAAGTATATTTTGTAAAAAGGGAGTATTTGTTGATGTATGCAAAGATATTGAATATTGTTGGAACTTATTTTAGGATAAGTTGCATTTTGTAATGAATTTATATTTATTTATTATATGAATTAATTGCTTAATGAGATGGATTTTTCTATTTAAGTGGGTTTATCTATGTCATATTATGCTCTTTTATGTTGTTTTATATTTGAGAATACTTGTTGATTTTATATCTATTTTTGTAGGCTTTTAGATATTTTTCTATGTTGTTAGCACATTATTATTTAATAATCATCATTTTTTGGTTGATTAATATGATTACATCAATGTTATATACTTTTTAAGATGAGAATGTGGCATAACCAAGGATAATAGTTCTCCCCAGTGAATCAATTAGATGAAAATAATAAGGAAGAATGAAGTCAAGTGAATGAAAAACAAAATAAGAAGAAAAAAGTAGATGTAGTAGGAGAAAAGAACAAAAGAAAGACCTTCACAAAGAGACACATGAAATTATCAAACTACTCATGATGTAGCCTTAGGAAAACAATATACTCTAGAAAATATTTTAGGGTGAAAAATATAATAAGATAAATGCCTTTGGTAAAGAGGTGATCCCATTTTTATTAGCAAAGGGCTTGTTGATATCTTCTCTTCAATTTGTTATGAAGATTCTCTCTTGGGATGTTAGAGGACTTATTATTACTTTAAAATTATACCTCATGAAGAGATACATAATGGAACATAAATTAGATACAATCCTCATTTAGGAAACTAATGTGGCTAACTCTTTGTTTGCTTAGACTATTAAGAGAATTTGGATGGGTGCTAAATTTTATGTTATCCCAAATGACGAGGTTTTAGGATGTATAGACACTTTGTAGAATCCTTGTAGATTTAAAGGGATTGAAGTTACATATGCAAGAAAAACTTAGTTGTCACTTTAGAGGTTTTGAAAACCTTTGCCAAATAGAATCTTGTCAATGTCTATTCTCCCAATAGAAGGCCTTTGAGAAAACAACTTTGGGTTTTTATAAGAAATTAATTGAATAAAAGACCTCTAGATAAATGGATGCTTGGAAGAGATTGTAATTTACCCAAGTTTCTATCAAAGAAATTAGGAGGCTTAGACTTTGATTTCTCTAACAACATGAAGGACCTCTCGTAATTCATCTCTAATTCTAGATTATTGGATGTTGATGTACAAGGATTACAATTTGCATGGTCAAATAGGAGATAGGGGAAATTTATATTTAGGTTAACCTTGGTGGATTCTTAATATCCATTGGCTGGAGTATTTTGTCAAATATTAGCTTGATTGGAATTCCCAAAACTAGTTTAGACCACAATGTAATTTTATTGAACTAGACAAATGGTTAACAAAAAGGCCCTCTCCCTTTCAGATATGAGTTAGTGTGAGTTTCCCATCAAAAGTTCAAAGAAATGGTAAAAAAAAGGTGGAGTATGCCTTATGTAGGCACCTGAACATTTTTCTTGATTAGAAAAATGTAATAATGTCAAGCAAAAGGTGAAACCTTGGAACAAGATTTTCTTTAAGAATATCTTCAACAAAAAGGAGAATACTTATATTATTCTCAAATATATCTAGGATAATATGGTAGTTAGAAACAACGATCCTAAGTTACATTCTAAACATAGGGATATTAGAACTAGATGGTTGAGACTTTCAAAATTGGAGGAAATCTACTAGAAACAAAAGTCAAGAACTCAATGGTTGACTGAATGAGCTCACAATTTCATGTTTTTTACCAATCTACTATCAAGCGTAGGAAAATAAATCTTATTATAAATCTCTCCTCTAAAAATGGATAAATTCTTATAGAAGAACACAATCCTCAATATCATGATGTCTTGGATAACACATCAAAGATGCACATAATGCCTGATATTATGACCTAGCACATTATGATATGAATTAAATAGCTTTCTAAATATTCTATTATGTTGAGAGCCTAGCGTGTTCTTCTAGTAGCTTGAGATATAGGTATGACATTATAAATGACTTTATTTTACTTTGAACATCTAGAGGAAGATGCAGCTGCATTGATATCAAGATGATAGGATGAGGTAAAACACATGTACTACATCAATGTTTGTTGATAGTTATGCAATTTAACACATATATGAGGAACATAAGAATACTTGATTATAATTCCAACTATAGATTACCCATAAATTCTCTCTAGATTTCATAATCTTGTAAGATATAAGGGATACATGAGAATAGAGAGATTGATATATAGACATAACATCTATGACCTTCTATAATGTTGTAAATTGCACCTTTTAAAACTCCATGTCACATGTCACCTCTGTTTTAAGCTAAATCAGAGATGTTGATCAATCCTCCACCTTTACCGCTCACTCAACCTACCTTGTCACATTTTCTAGCCAACTTTTTCACTATTTGGACTGATCTACTCATGGACACCTATGAGCTACAAATATGTTCATCCATTGCACATTCATCACTTAAATATTTAAACTAAAGATGGCTATTGAGATATTGCACCTACTAATATTGATAGTGTAATGCCTCCTTTTATGACCACCAAACTTGTGATGTTTTTCAGTCTCCTTTATCTTGCATTTTTGTACTTATTTTGGCTCTATATGGCTCTCTCTTCAATATAATAAATTTGGTGAACTCTTTCTTTCTCTCTTGATATATTTCCACAACTTTAAGCTCTAGTTATATACTCTTGATCTCTTGAACCCATGATTTGACTTCAATTGTAATGCACAACAAAGCTTCGCTAATCTAGAGAGTTTATACTTTTCTCTCATGGTGTAGTCACCGATTAGGAAGGACCTCAACAAGAGTAAACACAATGGAAACAAGAGTATATGATGGAGGGAATGCAAACATGAATGAATTAGATCATAAAAAATGATTACATATAACCGGTAATATCCAGATTACAAGATTTGGCTCACTAGCCTGCTACATTCATGCTCAATTATAAAATTGGTCAATTCTAGACCTCTAAATATTAGGATCTACCTTTATGTTCTATCTTACTGAATTATGATGCTCAAATACAATAATTTATATGATCCAAGGGGATCCGTTTGGCCAAAAGGGATCAAATGCCAAAGAACAAGATCAAATGTGTGAAACCAATAGGTCAGTCTCTTCTAAAGAGATTCCTTTGGAAAATCCAAAGGATGAAGTGCGGATCAAAGGGAAGGTCAACCACACACCAAGGTACATCAAAATCAATGAACTAGGCTCCACAATCTATGGAAAGTATCTCGTAGATTCACCAATGCAAATAGGTCTAAGTGATTCTAGTGTTAGAAAACTGTCTCAGAATTCGGAATCAATAACTTGTTGGAAAATAATCCAAATGCTATGTGGTTTATGAATAAAGAAGATGATCATGTCCTCAAGAAAATCCAACTCCACAAGATCCAGTGAGCCAATGCAAGAAAATATAAAAATAAATGTTGAAACTACAAAACTGAAAACAAACAAAAAAGAAATATTTTTGGTTGATACAAGATTCCCAAGAATTGGGGATGCTCCTTCATCAAACATCTAGGGTTGGTGAAAAAGTGAGTCCCTCACTTTGCTGGGGTTAGAGGAAAAATAAGGTGGTCCACCTCTGCTTGAGAAATCCAAGATGAATCTTCAATTGTTCTGTCCTTCCACTTCATAAGATACTTCTTATTTTGACTGATCCAAGTGCTATACCCAATCCTAATGTTCAAAATGTCTTCAATCTGATCTGGTTCCTTCCGGGGTAACTTTTTCTCTATTTTTGCAATACTATCTTCATAGAATTCTAATTTATGATAGTGATGTAGATATGTAATATTGAATATAGGTGAAATACTCAAACTATCTGGTAACTCTTCTTCATATGCATTTATGAAACTGAAATTCCTCAAGATCTTACAAGGTCCAAGCTTCTTCATCTACAACTTGTTATAGGTTCCAACTAGAAATATTTTTTTTCTCAAATACACCATCACTTCATCATGAACTTCAAATTCATTATGTCTTCACTTCTCATCTTCTTTGTCCTTATACTTTCTATTCATATCTTCCAAATATTGTTTAACTTGAATATGTAAGGTTACCATGTGTTTTGCAAACTCTTTTGTTTCTACACTCCTCTTATCTTCATTACTAATATCTCTCAATTCTAATATACCTCTAGGGTGTGCTTCGGTAACAATCTCAAAAGGTGTTCTTTTGGTACTCTTGTTCTTTGAATTATTGTAGGCAAACTCTACTTGTGCAAGAATTAAATCCCAACTTCTGGTTTTCTCTCCAACTAAGCATCTCAACAAATTTCCCAAGCTCTGGTTTACTACTACTATCTATCCATCAACCTATGGGTGAAAAGTAGAACTGAATTTCAAATCTATCTTCATCTTCTTCCATAATGTTCTCCAAAATAACCAACAAACTTAGTATCTTTGTCTTAAACTATGCTTCTAAGTAATCCATGCAATCTCACTACCTCCTTGAAAAATAAGTTAGCTACATGTACTACATCTAATGTCTTCTTACAAGGTATATAATGATCCATCTTCGAGAATCTATCCACCAACACAAATACATAATCATTCCCTCTCTCTGTTTTAGGCAATGCAAGTATGAAATCCATTCTTATATCCTCCCAAGGTCTCTCTGGTACTATCAAAGGTTTATACAATCCCACATTTTGACTACTACATTTTGCAACTTGACAAATTCTACAACTCTGTACAAATTTCCTAACATCCTTATGAATCTGAGGCCAAAAGTAATGCTCACTTACCAATGCCATTGTTTAATCAACACCAAAGTGTCTAGCTAATCCTCCACTATGCTTCTCCTTTATTAGATTCTCCTTCATAGAACTCTTAGGCATACACAATTGAATTCCTCTGAATAACATCCCATCCTAAATGAAGTAATCCAGCCATTTTCTTGTATCTACCATAACCGATTCTCTACATGTTTTCCAAGGTTATGTAAAATCCAGGTCATCATCATACAAGGTCTTCAACTCCTCAAACCCTAATACTATCACTCTCATCTTTGTCAACGAATTCCTCCTTCTACATAATGCATCATCAATTTTGTTTGACTTCCCACTCCTATGATCCAACACAAAGGTGTAACTCTGCAAAAATTTTACCCATCTCATATGTCTCTGATTCAACTTACTCTGACTATTCAAATACTGTAAGTCTTGATGATCAACATACAATACAAATTTAATAAGAAACAAGTAACATCTCCACTTCTTCAAGGCTTTAACTATCACATAGAATTCTTGATCATACACTGAATATCTCTCCTTGCATCATTCAAGTTCTCACTGAAATAAGCTACTACTCTCCCTTCTTCACTCAACATGACTCCAATTGCATTCCCACTTGTGTCATAGTCCACTTGTAATACTTTGTTGAAATATGGTAAAGCTAACATAGGCTTCTAAGTGACCTTCTTCTTTAGCAATTTGAAACTTTTATTTTCTCTAGTTGTCCACTTGATTTTTTTCCTATCTCCTCTCATTATCTCAGTCATAGGACTACAAGCTAAACTAAAATTTCTAATAAACTTTTAGTAGAAACTAGCCAATTCATGAAATGATCTTACCTCTTGAATGCTTTTTGGTGTAGGCCATTCAACAATCACTCTTACCTTCTCAAGGTCCATGTTCAATCCATCCATAGATATTACAAATCCCAAATAGACTAACTCTTCCTTCACCTATGCACTTCTTTAGGTTTATCAGCAACTTTTCTTCTCTTAACCTGTGCAAAACTTGTCTTAAATGCAACAAATGCTCCTCTTTTGTCTTACTGAAACTCATAATGTCATCCAAATATACAATTAAAAACTAAACCAAGAATTTCTTCAATACCTCATTCATCAATCTCATGGAAGTACTTGGTGCATTAGTCAACCCAAAAGGCATCACCAACCATTCATACAATCCTTGATTTTTCTTGAATGTTGTCTTCCACTCATCTCCTTCTCTGATTCTGATCTGATGATGTCCACTCTTTAGGTCTACCTTTGTGTAGTATTTGGCTACACTCAAACAATCCATTATGTCATCCATCCTAGGTAAAAGAAATTGGTATTTCACTGAGATTTTGTTTATTGCTCTATAATTGGTACAGATCCTCCATTATCCATTCTTCTTGGGTGCTAACATTGTTGAAACTACACAATGACTTAAACTTTCTCTAATAAAACCTTTCTTTAACAATTCATACAATTGTCTATTCAACTCTTCATTCTCTCTCAGTGTGCAGCTTTGTTAGGCAAACTAGCTCTAGGAATCAGGTCCATGCAGTGACTGATACTTCCCACATGTGGTAATCTATCAGGCATGTTATTTGAAATGATGTCTTCATACTCTATCAGCAATTCCTTTATCTCCTTCGGTTGTTCTTCTTCATGCTTCAAATTCTCAGTCTTCTTAGGAACTAAGGAAAAGCACAGATTCTCATGTCTCATCCTATCTAGGAATTTCTTTCCATCCACCAAATAGATTCTAAAATTCATATAGAATTCACTCTTCAAAGGCTCCTCCAAGGGTAAAAAGGTTGATTTCATCCCATTTTCTACAATAGTGTATATGTTCTTTCTCCCATCATGTATTGCTTGTCTATCAAACTCCTAAGGTCTACCCAACAAAAGGTGACAAATATCCATAGGAATAATATCACACAAGAGTTCATCATGATAATTCCTAATTTTCAATTTCACCAAGAGTTTCTCACTTACTAACAACTTATGATCAATCCTAAATCCATTGTATCTAATAAGCCTTATGGTGTTTCAATTTTTCCAACTTCAACTTGTTCACCATTTCTTCTGAAACAAGATTATCTGAACTTCTACTATCAATAAGAACTCTATAGTACTTACTAGATACCTTACACTTGGTCTTGAATAAATTCCTCCTTTGCAAGGGCTCTTCTTCTTCTTCTTCTTCGGTATGACATAGGGCTCTCCTCATCATCAACAATTCTCCATCTTTCAGTTTGTTTGGTGATTAGATAGGGCTTTCTTCCACCAATGATATTCTTCTAGTATTCTCTGTCTTCTTACATTCAAAATAATGATGTTCTTCTCCTCCACACATAAATAAAGTTCCTCTAAACACTCTCTTATCTTGTCTTCTATCATCTTTTCTAAAACCCTCATTTCGTTAGCCATCAGTTTCTCTCCTCTGGTAGAAATTTGTGTTATCCTTCTGGTATGAACTGCCATATTTTCTTACTTCCTTGCCCTTGTTCTGAACTACATAGGTTCCTCTTCCTTTGGAATATCCCCTTCCTCCTTAAAATCTTCCATCTCTACCTCTCTATCTCTGTTCGTGTCTTTTGTTCAACTTCTCTTCATCTTTCAGGGCATATTGGTAAGATTCTTCAACACTCTACAACTTGATCAAATTGAGTTAATCTTGTATAGACTTCTACAATCTATTGAAATATCTTGCTACTTGTTCAATTTCATCATTGATATGTTTGGACCAGATATTCAACTTGTAGAATGCTTTGATATACTCCTTCACAGTAGATTCCTTCTGCTTCAATTTCTCCAACTTCTAGAACAAATTTACTTGATAATCATCTGGCATAAATTTTGATTTTAACTTAGCAACCATCCGCTCCCATGATTTTATTTTCTCTTCACCTCTTCTTTATCTATCAACCTAGCAATGTTCCCACCAAAGAGATGCATGACCTTTCAACCAAGTACATGCATACTTCACATTCCTTTCTTTTATGATGTTCTTAAAATAAAAGTAATTTTCTATCTTCGAGATCCAATTCATTGATTCATCTAAATCCAACTTTCCATCATACTACAATGGCTTAAAATGTGGTTTAGTGTTCACCCTAATTAAAACCCTCAAGAACTTCTCTTCATCTGGATCGATCTCCAGTGAATTTTCTACTTGTTCTACAGGCGCTTCTTTTTCATCTTCACTCACATCTTCAATAGGTCGGTCTCTTCTCCAAGTTGTCTCAATGGCTTCAAAATAGGCTGCAATTCCTCTTAATATTTCCATCATAATAGGGTCTTCATTCCCACGCACTCCACCATTCCTATTTCCTCTTCATACCATCTTCATGCGAGTCCTCTGTAGCTACATGTCTGATCCATAATTCATCACCCCACAACAAAATTCTCTAGACAACACAATCTTTGGAATGAAATCTCTGTCTACTACCACTTAGTGTAGTCACCGATTAGGAGGGACCTCAAAGAGATCACTCCGGATCAAGCAAAAAGAATAAACACAATAGAAACAAGATGATACTATAGGAGTTGAGAAAATACAACACCACAGGAGCCCAAAATAATCTCTGCAAGCTGAAAAACCCATTACAAGGAGAAGCAATGAAGCAAATCATAGAAGGAAAGAATACACAGGAAAAATATGCTCCAAAAGATGAGAGCTCAATAAACTCCAAAATTTATTGTCAATAATAATCCTTCTTCATACAATGAAAAGAAAGAACTCAACCTTTAATAGGTCAAGAAACCCTAAAAGGGAAAACCTAGGTTTACACATAATAATTAATTAAAATAATTAATTATATGCACCTAAAGTTAGCTTAAGTGTAAAAGAGATAAAGGGAACTTAAATAATTAAACAAATATTGTTTAATTAATCAAGTAAATACCTGAATACTCTAACGCCCCCCCTTAAGATAGACTTAGGGGAAGCTAAAACCTAGAACAGCTACTGAAAGCAATAAAGATGGGTCTCAGCAACAAGGCCTGATCAGGTACCCAAATACAATGAAATCTCTATGAAGTGGAGAAATAGAGAGAACCACGTGGGAAAAAAAATCTACTCCAAAAAGAGATGAAAAAGAATATCACTGAAGCATGAAGAACCTGCAAACTCTATTGAAGAATAACTGTTGATCTGAAGAACATCCATTGAACTAGAACATCACCAGGTAGAGAAGACCATTATCTGCATGAGTGCCCTCAAATGACACTACTCGAATTAGGAGGCAAACAAGGCAAAAACAACTAAAATCAAAGATACAGATGACATGAGAAACCAAAGCCTGAAGAGCTGATCAATCAAACCATGGAAGCAGTAGAACCAATAGGATAAACCTCCCCATAATACGGAAGTGGGAGAGGGACAGGAACACTGAAAAGGACAGCCAAAAAAAATTGCATGATGAAGAACCAAGAACATCAAAGGTGCTAAGACACATCATCATGAGGCGAATGTCATGGAAGGAACACTCACTAGACAAAGGAAGATGGCAAACAATAGGCAAACATCAACCCCCTCATGGCACTTGATCAATAGTGCATGTACAACAAGACACAAGATATGCAAGATTCCAAGTAAACAATGCATGATGGCACTTTATCTAAGTGTGTTTGCATAAATACAAGCTACAATGATAAGAAGACTGGAAATAGAAACGTGAACCAAAATAGAGACACCCTACTCAGAGAAGAGATCCCAGGACCTGAAATAACCATGATATCCACCAGAGTGCTAAAAAGCAAAAAACTAAATAAAATATGCATGGAGTAGAATCTAGAAATAAAACTCAGATGGCTAGAAAGTACACAACACACGCTTTCCAAATTTTTTTTTTTTTTGAAAAACGGAGGTCGGATGCTCATTCTATGGCTCCCAGAGTGCAAAAAATAAACCTCCCTTTGACTGAAAAAACAATAGTCAAATAGAAAAATTGGAAAAAATTACCAACACCATGAGGTCAGCCTTGGAACCATCTTTTCGACACCTATTCATTTTTTAAAAAATGACTCCGTATGCCCAAGATAGAGCCAAAAAACCAAACCCCCCCTGAAAAAGCCAAAAAAGGGAGTCTGATGGCTTGTTTGGGCGGAGGTGGCTAGGAAGCGGTGCTCCGGTGGCAGCCTGGTGGTTCTCTGGTGGCAGCACGAGCAGAGCGACGACAACGCTTTCGGGTGGAGTGGGGTCACTTGGGCGGCGGTGGGTCGCAGGTGGCAGCTGGGGAGCTGCATTGGCCAGTGGCAGCGAAGGCCGGGGAGGGCTAGTAGTAGAGGGCCAGGAGGTGGGGACCACAGGCAGTGGCCGTGGGGCCAGCGGGGGCTAGGAGGCAACAGCTAGGGAGCGGGGGGCCGCAGGCGGCGGTGGAAGGCAAAGCAGGGCAGCCGGAGGGGCTGCTGGGCGGTCGTCAGGGAACGCAAGGCTAGTGGGGACTAGACGGGCCGCCAGCTAGGGCCATAGAGGCTAGACTGATAGGTCTGACATGCCTGTTAGTCCGGTACCTTGCCGTACCCACAAACCAAAATTTCAACCTCAAAAAAAATATATATATATATATTTTTTTAAAAAACTATTCGCTTCTGCCCTTTTTTGATGTTTTGGAAGATTTTTTTAATAAAAAATCAAAATCCGGCCTGCATGCTATAAAAAGGCAAAATATATATTTTTTTTCAAAAAAAATTTCTCGATCTACGTGCTAGGGTCGTACGACCTAGATCTGAGAAAAAAATTCACCCAGAGGCTCAAGGACCAAAATAGGTCAAATTTTATATGACTATAGTAGTTTTCGGGCCTTCTAAGCATGATGGTGAGGTCCGTTTAGGCCCAAAGTGCTAAAAAAAAAGGTCAAAACCTAGGTACATAAAAAATTCTTGAAACCCCAGATCTGCTTCCAAAGCCAAAAATTCTCAAAATAAGAATAGGTAGCTACAGATTTGAAGCTCTAATACCATATAAGTGCTGAGAAAATACAACACCACAGGAGCCCAAAATAATCTCTGCAAGCTGAAAAAGCTATTACAAGGAGAAGCAATGAAGCAAATCACAGAAGGAAAGAATACACAGGAAAAATATGCTCCAAAAGATGAGAGCTCAATAATCTCCAAAATGTATTGTCAATAATAATCCTTCTTCATACAATGAAAAGAAAGAATTCAACCTTTAATAGGTCAAGAAACCCTAAAAGGGAAAACCTACGTTTGCACATAATAATTAATTAAAATAATTAATTATATGCACCTAAAGTTAGCTTAAGTGTAAAAGAGATAAACGGAACTTAAATAATTAAACAAATATTGTTTAATTAATCAAGTAAATACCTGAATACTCTAATAGATATGATGGAGGCAATGCAAAACTAATTGAATTAGATCATGAAAACTGATTACAGATAACCGATAACATCTAGATTACAAGATTTGACTCACTGACCTACTACATTCATTCTCAATTATAGAACTGGTCAACTCCAGACATCTAAATATTAGGATCTATCTCTATGTTCTATCTTATTGAATTATGATTCTCAATTACAATGATTTATACAATCCAAGGGCATCAGGTTGGCCAAAAGTGATCAAATACCAAAGAAAAAGATCAAACGTGTAAAACCAACAGGTTGGCCTCCGAAAAATCCGAAGGATGAACTATGGATCAAAGGGAAGGTCAACCACACGCTAAGGAACATCAAAATCAATGAATTGGATTCCACAAGCTATGAAAAGGATCTGGTAGATTCACCAATGCAAATAGGTCCAAGCGGTTCCGGTACCAAAAAACTCTCAAAATCTGGAATCAATAACTTGTCGGAAAACGATCCAAATACTCTACAATTTATGAATAAAGAAGATGACTGTGTCATCAATAAATATCCAATTCCACAAGATCTGGTGAGCCAATGCAAGAAAATACAAAAAGAAATATTAAAACTGCAAAACAGAAAACAAATAGAAAAGAAATATTTTTGGTTGATGCAAGATTGCCAAGAACCGGGGATGCTCTTGCATCATCTCACTCCAACAAGCCTTAGGGTTCTTGGTGTTGGTGGGGAGTTCTTCCTTTCAATTTATTATATTTCTTATTTGATCATATCTTTAATAGTATATTATTTATATCATTTCTTCATTATATTTTTTCTATCATCTATATGTCAGTCAATCAATCTTGGTTGTTCATGGAGATGGAAACTTGAAAATGGGGGTTTAACTCTAAATCACTATGTGAAAGTTTGGAAAATGAATTTTTTGCATTGGCTAGAGGCTTCATTTACAAGACCTTTATGATAATTTCATATTTGATCCTTTTGTTAGTGTATTTCACTATGTTTATCATGATTTTGTGTTAGAAATTAGGATCTTAGGATACTAATCATTATAAACAAGATCATGAAGTAAATGAAATGAGAAACAAACATTCATAAATGTACACATTACACAACATATACATGGGGAAAACCCTTTCAGATAAAAAGCCCCATAAAGCATCATTTAATTAAAACACTTACAAATATAGTCTATCATAATATAGACATGAACTTGGGGAAACTCCTCCAATACTTCCACATGGCCAATAATACCTCATATGCAAAGTGATACAACTCACCATAAAGCTCCAAATTCTCACTCCTCTCAAATGAGAGAGAACCTCCTGAAATATAGGAGGAAGGGTGACTTCACTAGTCACACCTTTTCAATAACCCCCACTCATAAATAATTAATAATCTAATAGTTATTATATTATAATTATTTCAAATAGGATATGCTTATAAAGCATATAATATATAAGGTTTTATAACCTTATATTAGAACATTATATATAAATGTTATAAGGATGTGATCCCTAATAACATTATGTTCTAACATTTTGTGCTTTTATAGCATCCAACATGTGAAACCTTAGTTTATACTTATTTTGCATATTTTATTTAATTTTTTTTATCTTTTCCATATGAGACTCTTGGATATCATGTTGTTGTCCTAAATCCACGTGTATATCGTAGATAAAAAATTGTACATAATTTATCGGATGGTCTTTGTGACTTATAATTTTAGGTTTTGTGGTTAAAATGTATTTATCTATTAGCATTAGGTAGTTTTTCACTCTCCTTTCATCTTAGTGAGTAATACTAGAAGTTAAGGAACTTTTGAAGGTCAACTAAGAGTGGTGAGGAGGTTATTGAGTCTTAAAGGGGCTTATTCACACTTTGTAGAAGCTTGATTTCTCAATATATATTTTGATAAACCCAACTTAAACTACCTTTTGATTCAATTTTTTATAAATGTAATACTTTTTCTTAAAAAATTAAACAAGATAGTGCTTGTGTTGGGTTCCTCTCTTGTGCATTCTCAATATTTTGGGAGTGTTGTGGAGATTGACTATGAAATTTATGACCTAGACTATATCGGGGCTTGTATAGTGTGGAGAACTTCTTGTTGGCAATGGAAAAGCATCCCTCATGGGGATTCACAACATGGTTTAATAACCTCCTTTGGATTCTATAAGTCTAGTGGTTATATTGGGCTTTGAAAGGTTGATCTTTCTGTGCAATGACAACCCTAGCTTGTAACAAGTGGTATCAGAGCTTGGTCACAAGTTTGAATCACACAGGATGCAATGAGTGATGCTAGGAGGGGGATTATTGCTAGTGGGCCAATATCCCTCACGGGGATTTGTAACATGGTTTAATAGCCTTCTGTGGAATCTATAAGTCTAGTGGCTATATCAGACATTAATAGGTCGATCTTTTGGTGCAACGACAACCCTAGCTTGTAACACTTCTAAACCTATAATAATTTCTCTTGATCAATATAGTAGAACATGACCTAGTTCAATGTTATCAATGACTATGGATCCTAATGATCCTTCTTCTCCATATCTCTTTACGTTGGGACTTGATGATTATACTACATGTGGCTCTCAACCTAAGTCCCAAAATAATACACCAATGAATAGCCCTCTGGGATCTCCTCCTCTCGTGTATCATGAGTCTACTCTTACAGTTCCATTCAAATAGAATTAATCTATTAAGGAAAACCTAATGGATTTTGAAGGCTTCTTAAATTTGGAGAATGTCCTCCCTTAGGCTAATTTTGTTGTTAGAAAAATAATAGATTCTCACTTTAGATTGTAAGGGCTTAGAGTTCTTAAGGATGTTATCCATTATTGTAGGGTCTCATGTTCCTCCTATTGTACTCAATCCTTAGGCCACTCAATTTGATATCAATGGTCCAGAAATTAGTATTGCTATACCTAGGGTGTTCATCCATATGGTGGATACAGGTCCTATATTTCATCCTTTATCTATTGGTACTATTCCAAGTATCAATATTTATCATATACCCTTGGAGTATATTGGTCCTACATTTTTCTCTCCTGGTACATCCACCATGCATGCTGCTTCTATTGGTGCTAGTTTTAGTTTTGGTTCTATTTCTTTTAATATTGTTGGTATAAATTACAACTAAGCTAGAAACATGATTTAAATCCCACTTTTCATAATAAAGTAAATCCCCCATTATTAGAATTGGATGATCAATTTATGTTTACTTGATCCTATCCATCTACACTATAGCTGTGGTAGCCATAAAAAATATCTAAAAATATATCAAATATAACCCATTTACACTTCAAAATAATTTAACGGCATAATTAAGGAATCATGTGCCCCACCCATAAACTAGTATTCAACATCAAAAGTATGGAAATGTAGATAGGTTCTGATATTAAGATTTTGGGAATAGATATTATGATTCATTTCATTTAAATATGAATTGTACTGATATTTTTGTAATAATACATGGAATAAGATGAATAAAATAATATTCAGGTAAGAGAGAATATTTATAATTTCTCCTTCAAACTAATTTGGCTTGCATAATGTGCCCTGAGCATAAAATTAGTTTACATTATTAAATCTATTTTAAAATGGAACCCATAGATTAAATACATCTTTTGCATTGTAAGAATGCACACTACCAAAAGATTAAAAAATATCTATCTAAATGCCCAACAAACATAAAATTCATTTGTAATGTCTTACATAATCTATTCTCGGAAAATGCTTACCTCCCAAAGTTTGGTGCCTCACATAGAAATTGACCACAAATTTCTAAAATATAAATATTAATTTGTAGTATGGACAAATTTTAATCCCAATATGGTCCCGCCCAACACCAGTTAGTTGAAATTAAATTTTGATGTGTCTTCTAAAGATAACCTAGGTTGGGTGGGTTGGTTGGGCTCTTTAGAGATCTAAGTGGTAAAGTCATGGTGGCCTACTTGGCTAATCTAGGCTTTCAAACATCTAATGTGGTGAAAGACAGTGGGTTTCCTTGGCATCCCTATTGCAAAGAACAAAGGCAAGAAAAATATCATCATTGAAGGTAATTCAAAAAATGTAATCATGATGTTGCAAGGGAAGGTGGATCCTAGATGGTGGGTGGTGGATCTAATCACCAAATGCCAAGAAATGATTTTTATATTTGGCCACATAATATTTCATCATACCTTTAGAGAAGAAAATAGGATTATAGATAGGCTATCTAACTTAGGTCATTTTTTTGAGGGGCTTAAACATTTGATGGTGCAACATAAATTAGTTGAAGATGTCCATGCCATATCCTTGAAGACATTTATCCCAATGAGAATTAAATATTTAATATTTCCTTTTTCAGTTTTCACCCTAGAGATGTTGTACTATAATGATTTATTGGAAAGGGTTGGCCTTGTTAAATGTAGTGAAAGTTATGCTTTTATCCATACCACCTTTTTCTATCTCTTTTCCAAAGCCATTTTTAGTTATCCCTTTGTGAGTCCTATTCTTTGCCTTACTATGCATACCATGGGTGGAGACCTTTTTTAGGCAAAGCCAAACAATTGTACCAAGTTTTAAAAATGGGGTTCTCTAGAATAAAGTGGTGGAGGGTAATCTAGAAGCTTATGTTAAAGGTATGTGTAGACACCTAAAAATGGTCAACGCTTGCGGAGTCATACTTTAACATTGGTGCATTGCCTTATTTTAGGTTTTTGCATCGCATTAACATTTCTCCTATGTCACGCACTTGGTTTTTATCATTTGCGAGCATCGAGTCATTCTTCTACATTCTTCATTTGGTCTTGTTGACAACAATCTTCAGTCATGATTTTGATCGATTTTATCATTTTGCGATCGATTTGTCATCGATCGTGGTCATTTTCAATCTTGTTGTTTTGCGGTCGATTTGTTATCGATCGTCGTCCTCTTTTCAATCTTATCATTTTGCGACCGATTTGTCATCAATCGTTGTTGTTTTCGATCTTATCATTTTGCAATCGATTTGTCATCGATCGTGGTCATTTTCAATCTTGTCGTCTTGCAATCTAATTTGTCATCGATCGTCATCCTTCTTAATCATGTCAATTTGGATCAATTATTCATTGTTCCTCGTCAATTGGCGCTTATCAATTTAGTCTCTTTATCAATCTTGGTCAATTTGTCAACCAATTTCAATTGTTTATCAATCAAATCATTTATTAGCATTGGCCTTTGTCAGTCAAAATCATGATCATAATCAAATCAACATTAATTATCTTCAATCATGACCTAATTGTCATCCTTGCATTGCTAATTCATCTTCTAGGGTTTCATGATTTAATCATTTAACCTTGTTTGTCATTTCTTCCTCTAGGATTAATAAATTATTTATTTATCCTAAGTCTTTGTGTCACAATTAAATGTTCATTTAATTGGCTAATCATTCCTCTTTTTGTGAATTAATTAATAAATGACAAATTATTAATTAATTTCTCCTAGCTCCTAATTTCCTAATTTTCATCAATTTCTTAATTCCTAATTTCCTCTTTTTCTAATTTCCTAATTTTTAATTCATCTAATTTCAATTCTCTCCTATTTTTCTCCTAATTTCATGGGAATGACATTTCAATTTGTCATAATTTGTCATAATTGACAATCAATCAATTTTGATATAGAAATGTGTCATAATTTTGTCATGAATTATCAATCAATCAATTTTGCATAGCAAGTGCAAAATTTGTCATAATTTGTCATAATTGACATTTTTGATTTGCAATTTCCATTCGAATCTCTTCATGCTAATTTGATCTTTTCTCCAAATTGTCTATAAATTGGATGAATTTCTTCAATCCCGGCTAATAATCACTTTTTCGAATCACTTTGTCAAATCAATCATGCTTCGAGTACTCTTGCGCCACTATCTTGTCTACTTTCTTTCATCTCATGTGTATGCACTTGAAGGTGAGATCCGCAAACAAAGGCTATTTGAAGAAGAAAGAAGGACAATGGAGCCACATGAAGAAAGCATTCAGATCTACACTTAGTTTGCTTAGCTTTTAATATTGAATGTTTTGCTTTTCATGTCTTTATTGAGTGTGTTTAGGATTTATCATTACATTTAAGCTTTTGTGATTGAGCTAGATTAGTATTGACTTGCATGTGATGATTTCCGAATTCCTATCCTACATTAATTGGTGAACCCAACATGAACTAACCCCCCAATCATGCTTTTGAGTTGATTTGCAGGTCAAAAACCCAAGAAACAGGGTAATGCAGGGCTTTCTAGAGACTTCTGCGCCTGTGTGAGACAACCTGCGCCTGTGTCAACCATTCTGTGCTTGTGTCAAGGACATTTTGCGCTTGTGTCAAGCATTCTATGCCTGTGTCATGCATTCTACGCCTGTGTAAGTCCAGAAACAGAGGTAAAAAAAAGCAGTGTTTTTACTTGAAAATTGTTGTGTTTTGCATTTTGTTTCTACTTTTTTAGTTTTTGGTACTGATTCTCTGTGCAGCACCTTGGCATTATGCATGGCAAAGACAACAAATGAAACTACTAACATGTTTTATGCAGGTTCGATAGTCAAAGAATAAACATATCAAACTTCTGACTTGGGTTTTGCAAGTTGCCTTGGACATACAACTAAACTTTGTGTTTGCAATTAATATTTAGGCACCTAGTATGATTTCTAAATAGGATGGAATGAATGTATGTTTTCTTTGTTTTTTGAGTTTTACATTGGAGTAGGAGAGTATGCTCTCATCCTTCTTAGGGTGATCAAAAATCCAGATCTTTGATACCATGCTCATTGTTTTGATTGTGTGTCACCTTTAGAGGGCTTGCCTTCTTGACCATTTTCTTTTGCAAGCAAGTGACAATCATGAGAAGGGAATGACCCAAAGTGAGTATGGCTAGAATACCTTGGCATTCTAACTCACTATAAATAAATACCTGATGAGCGAAAGCTTTGAAGGAAGGGTTACGTGGGAATTGTAGTTACTTGGGAAGTGATGACCCTTGAACTCTTTCTCATATCAACATCTAAGTAGGACCTCACGGTCTAAATCGTGCTTGCGTGACTACATTTGTTTGGTATCTTGGTGGGCTTAATGTCTCAATCACACTTGCGTGACATCAAGGAGTAACGCTTAACATAAATCCCTACTAAACACCTTGTTTTTAGAGGCCAAAAACCCTTCTAGTTGCTTGAGAAGGACAAGTTTGAATACTTGGAAGAGATACTAAGTTCGCCATGGGGAGAATTGCATGGGGACTGATGCTTGGCTACCTTGAGAAGTGAGTGCCATGGAGGGGAGCTCGTGGGGTCAAGCATCTATGTATTCTCCTTGAATCCCATAATGAGTCTACCTCTCAAGTACCTAATGTCCTTGCCTACCATAAGAAATGTGGGAATGAGCATGATTGTCTTGAGTCTAAGTTGAAATATCTTGTTTTCTTTGCTTGTCAAAAGTTGAAATTATATCTCATTTCAAAGCAAGACAAATTTATTCAAAACAAGGTTAAACACACGAACATTTCATCCAACAAAGTTCAAAACACCTTCAAACATGGTTGTCAAACATTGTTTCAAAATCTTGTCTCAGCATTCATGTCACTTAGGTTTAGGTTCATCCTAGGTTTGCATTTTGCAAATTCATTGTCAATTACCAAGGTTAAGTTTCATCTAAGTCATACTCTTTTGCATATCAATAAGGGTCATCCATTTCCATATGTCCTCTTGCATTAGAGTAATACCATTGTCATACATTCACATTTGCATACCCTAGGTCTCTTCATTAAGTTTAGGTCATTATCATATCATATTAGGGTCATTTACATAATAATTGTCCCTTTGCATATAGTGTCAAAACTAGGTTTTGTCATACTTGAGTAATCCAAATCTTTGATAAACCCTAAGTCATTGTTAGGAAGTCTAGACCTTATCAAACCTTTTGTCTTTTTGTCATCAATGTCATTTGGTCAAACCTAGCTTAGTATCCAAGCATATAGGTGAGACATTGTCAATTTGTCCTATTGTCACTTGGTCCTTTTGTCCTTTGAGGTCTAGACTTCATTTCAATTTCCTAAGGGTCTCATTTTTAGAATTGCATTCATGAGTTTGTCAAAATCCTAAAAAACAACAAAAACATTAAGTTGCATTGTCATCCTTTTAGGTTGCATTTGTAAATCCCATTAGTTACATTACATAGTGACATGTCTATTGAAACAAGGTTCCAAGCACCAATGATGCAACAAAGTTTGACATATCAACCAACAATGCAATCACAATTCTATCCAACCCAACAACAAAGCAATATCGATCAAACTCTTTATGATGAAACAAGTCTCCAAATACAAAAACTAGAGGAGAAACTAGCTCAAGAAGAGGAGATATTGGAACAAAGAGTGAAAAACATTGAGAAGAATAGATCACAAATGTCCAAAATGTTTAAAAAATTTCCAGGTCGAAATCCAAAGATTGAGCCAATTGATGTAAGATCTCTTCTTGAACGATCAGACATACCAGCTCTCCTCTCCCAAATAGAGATGATGAAACAATTTCAAGAAAAGAGACAACATCAATTTTAACATTATGTGCCTCCACAACAAGAATAAGAAGGTGTTTACTATCAATCAGATTTTCAACCAATACAACCAATGATTCAACCAATTGTTCAACATATACAACCAACACAACCAATGGTCCAATTTCAACAATATGTCCAACCAACTATACAATGTCAACAAATTGTTCAACCAATGGTGGAATATCAACAAGTTCAATCAACATATCAATGTCAACAACCACAACCAAACATTCAAAAACAAAGGTTGCAGCCCACACCAACCCAAGTTTCAAACATGTCAGAACAATTGAACCAAGTCCAATATCAAAACATGAAATCAAACCAAGACCAACTCCTTTCCAAACAAGTTCAAATTCCAAATACAACCATGTCAAAACCTTGAAAGAAAGATGGCTTTATTGTAAGGCTCTTAAGGAACCTACCAAGTGAATTCTTTGAAGAAGATCAAGATAATACACTTATGTCTAGCAATGCCTCATCCCCCCACAAACAAATTGACTCTCCAGTGGCATCTATCCCTACACCTTTAGAAGTTTCCCAAGAACCTTCCATATTGTCATCATCAAATAATACACCCAAGGATGCAATTATCCAAGGGCTATCCATAATTGATTGCCAAGATAATCCAATTCATGATGCACATCCTTGTCATGTTTCAGAAATACAAGACCCAATGCCACCATGCACTCTATTGCCATTACCTATTTTAGAGGACCCCATTCGAAGTCCCTCTTCCTCATGTTCAAGCATTGATTCCTTGTCAGAATCCATCACAAATGTTCAAAGTGCATTTCCTTCATCCCAAAACATTGAGCCCTTGTCAGAGTCCCCCATGCATATCCAAAGTCCAACCTCATGTCAAGAGGATAATTTAGAGCATGAAGAAACATGTCCTAAAAAAGATCAAGATCAAGATCCTGAAACCTTATCATCCCATCCAATTGTTGACCAGGACCCCATTTCCCCAGACACTCGCAATGATTCCATTATTCCTATCCATTCTATCCAAGAACACAATGTCCTTTCAAATCCCATTGACATTCCACTTCCTAAGAAAGATCAAGATATCCCTTCCATCCTTTCTGATGATCCCATTAAAAGTCAAGAGAAAAGCACCTTTAAAGAGGATTCCAATGATCTTCCTCCTTGTCAAGATCAAATTATTCCTTTAAATCCTCCACAAGATCCTCTTGTTCCTCCATCTCCTTGTCCTAATCCTCCATACACACTCCAAGATCGTATTTCTTTTGATGATCCCATTATTTCTCCCATTCCATCCCTTGAAGAGCCTTCCATTGAACCATGTCCACTACATAATCCTAGTCCCCCTCATGATTCTAATCCCCCTCATGATTCTAACGTGTCAGTGCAAGATGTTCATGAACCCTTGACATGCATAATGGGTTCTTCCACTTTGGTGCAATCTGATCCACTTCAAGATCTCATTATTTCTCTCATATCATATCCACCTCATAATGGACTTGCGTCTTCTTCCCAAAGAAAAGAGTATCCTACAAGTCAAGATATTCATAAAGGCAAAGGAGTAGATCTCCATAAGCAAGAATCTCTCCATATCAAAGCAGATCTTAAGGGTCATGTCTACACAACTCACTCTCAAGACGTTGGTATCCCTCCATCAAAATCAAAACATACACCTTCCCCATCATGCTTTCCATCCATCTTAGGTCCTTATATCCCTTCGTCCTCTATGCAAGGTCAACAAAGGCACACATCCTTGAGTAAATTTCATCAATCAAAAAGAATTCCATTTCATTCATATCCATCCATGCATTCCTTTCCCCCTCCAAGCAATTTGGATGCCAAGTATAAAATTCATAAGTCTAGCAATCCACATGTATTCAAGGATCAACATGTCCAATATAATCGACATGTCAAAACAAAGAACAATATGATCTATAAAGAAAAAGAAATATCCAAAAGGCCACAAAGGCCCACTGAGCAAAATAAAGAAAAGTCAAAATATGTATGGGTTCCTAAATCCCTTGTGCAAGCAATGCACTCCAAGGAACCACAAAAGCATGAAAAATTAAAAACCATGTGGATCCCTAAGAAGCTCCTTGAAGCACAAAAGCCTGTAGAAACATCCAACTTGGCATCCAAAGTTGCTATTTGTCCATCCAACCCTCTCAAATTTGTTCCTCCATCACCTTCTTCATCCATTTTAGGCCCTTATGTCCCAAAATCCCAAGCTATTCCTCCATCCAAATCTCCATATCCAAAATCCCAAGCTATTCCTCACCCCTCAAGGTGTGTGCCAATGTTGATCTTTCCTTTATTTCCATCCAGTGAATCACAATTCTTCCAATACCCTATCCATTATCCAATGCATATTTTCCATCCTTCCATCCCTCTGGTCCAATCCTTTGCATAAATCCTTGCCTTAGTTTCATCTCATTTTCCATGTCCTTATCCTACCAACGTCTTTGAGCATACTTTCATAGGTCATGGTCCATTTTTTTTTTCAAGGCTACTCTCCAAGCAATAATATGCTTGAGTCGTTCTTCCATCCCCTATCATGTGTCCATCTTCTATTGAAAAAATCAAAATACCAAAAAAAAATAAAAAAAAGTGAAAAAAAAAAGAAAAAAGAAAAAAAAGTAAAGCAAAAAATAATTTGTCCACTGGTGAAAACCTAGCAAACAAGCGCCTTGGGAAAGTATCATGATGAAAACCTAGCAAACAGGTGTCATGCGTAATCTATGAACTTCTTGCACACTGTACTTGGGGGTAGGTTTTATCCTATCATATCCTTTTGTCCTTCATTGTTCCATTATCCTATCATTCCATGTCATACTCCTTCATGTCCTATTACCTCCATTATTCTATTGTCCCTCATGTCCATTTTCCCTTTCCACCTTTGATCTTGACAAGGCTGAGGATCTTCATGAGCATCATGCATCTTGTTTGCAGCTTTTAGTCCATCATAGCTTTTGGTCTTTATCCATTTGCTTATTACAACCTTTCATCCATATTCCCTATCTTATTGCAACTTTCTGCCACTATCCCGTATCTTATCCCGACCTTTAGTCCATGTCCCTTATCCATTCTTGGTCTTGCTTATCCTATCCATATCTTATCACTATCCATACACTCTTTTTTGTTCCTTGATCTTGATCTGACATAAGGACGCAAAATTTAAACATGGTTTCAAAAATCTCTTGACATGTCCCTCATGCCATGTCACTGCTTTACATTGTCATATCCAGTCACTTGTCCCATCACGCAATAGCCCTTGAAAATTGCATCCGTATTGTCTCCATAATAAAAGGCCTTTGTCTTCCCTCTATCCACCATCATTTTAGCAAGCCTATTTATTCATCTATCATATTCCTTGCCTTGCTAGACACTGGGGACAAAATCATAAAAAATTGAAAAATGTCCTGAAATAATTCAAAAAAATAAAAAATAAAAAAAAATTGAAAAATGTCCTAAAAAAAATCATACAAAAATCAAATAATGTCTTGAAATAAATCATAAAAAAATCAAAAAATGTCCTGAAATAATCCCTAAGAAGTCAAATAACGTCCTGAAAAAACAAAAAAAACAAAAAAATTATAAAACTTGCAAAACAAGCATTTTGCAATAAATTATCCCCTTTGTGCATCAATAGATCACTAAGCATACCTCCAACGACACGCAATCACACACTGTGCTTTGATAGAATCATGCATTAATAGATGAACTTTTTCAATCAAACTAGACATTGAAACTGATCAACATGGTCATATCAATCAATCAGCATCAAAATAATTTGTCCTTGTCACCACTATCATGGGTCTTATATAGGGTGTGGTATACTCGAAACCAAACTGTGTCCTATCTTAGACGGGGTACCACATGTCCTGAAACTAGATAGCATGATTGTCTTATCAGCACTTTCAACTTTTGACAATGCAGATCAAGATGTTTGTTTGATTTGTTTGAATTTGTGCATCTTATCTTTTTTGATTTATCTTTGGCTTCAATCATGTTCCTATGTTGCTCGATGATGTCACTGAGTGATTTAGAGTGACCGAGATGGTTCATGGTCCCTTTCTTTTTTTGTTGTGATTGTTTTTGTCTGCAATGTGTCTGTTGCAAAAAAGGTTACATTTCAGTGCTGGCCTTCAATGCCATGATGCTACGCATCCATTTTGCTATATTAAAATAAAGGTTCTCACCTACAAAGTGCATTACTGAAAGCAAGTTTTTCTTCATCTCTAACTATCCTCTGTCTCATTTCTTCTTACTAACATTTCTTCCATCAGTTCGAATAGTCAGTTCGGTCTAGTGCTCTGAACTCCAAACACATATGTTGCATCCTACATTCATTGGTTAGTACATTTGCATTATATCAAACATACCATCCAGCCTCATATCAAGCATTTTATCCATTCAATATTATAAATGCATCAAAAATACATAAAAATATATCCATACATGTTCATAAACAGTGCATAAGTCATCCATGCATGGAACAATAACTATAAGTCATAACACATTGCATCCCATCATATAGATGCATATCATATCATATATCACAATAATATCGGAGTACAAAATTGGACTGTCTGTCCTCAGTATGGTCCGTAGGTTGACTACATAATGTCCACTGTCTGTCGTAAGGAGCACATGCCTCTGTCACTAGGTGCTTCCTCTATCCTCCTCATCCCTGGCATGTCTCATGGATGATGTCCCTCCTCTCCCTAGTCCTAGCTATGGTGGTCTCATAGGTCCACTCACCCCCATGCTGCTCAATGACCTCCGAGAGCGTGCCCTACTCTCTGTCCTCGATCGTGCCCGATATGAAGCTACTCTCTGCTCTGGTGGAACTACACTCTCATATAGTGTCCTCCAATGGCGTATCTCCTCTCCGGTCTCTACCAGCATCTGTGCCATCTCACGTGCACTAGCATTTCTAATCGACCCAATGAACTCAGTGACTCTCTGTTCCTCTCGCTGTGCCTGAGCTATTGTTGTATCTCAAGTTGCAGTAAGTCTAGCTATCTCCACTCTAAACTAATCCTGCTCTATCCTCAAGATGGCATTCTGTCTCTCTAATGTCACAATGTGATCCTGCTAACTCGCTATGGTAGCCCTGCACATCTCCATCTCCTCTATGCTAGCTGTCTCCGGCTCTATGGGTATATCCGGCAATGTCTCTTGATCAGCTGAGTCTGGCTCATTCTCGTCATCCCTATCATCATCTCCATCCTCATCATCCCCCTCATCCTCCTCCCCACTCTCATCCTCCTCATCCTCATCATCTCCCTCCTCCTCTCCAGCGAGTGGGAAGTCCTC